>NC_084747.1:29066880-29344380 GCF_033978785.1 Entelurus aequoreus | reverse complement strand
AGTATACAAATGAGTTTTAAGATGAGACTTAAATGCTTCTACTGAGGTAGCATCTCTAACTTTTACCGGGAGGGCATTCCATAGTATTGAAGCCCGAATAGAAAACGCTCTATAGCCCGCAGACTTTTTTGGGGCTCTGGGAATCACTAATAAGCCGGAGTTCTTTGAACGCAGATTTCTTGCCGGGACATATGGTACAATACAATCGTCAAGATAGGCAGGACTTGACCGTGTAGTATTTTATACGTAAGTAGTAAAACCTTAAAGTCGCATCTTAGGTGCACAGGAAGCCAGTGCAAGTGAGCCAGTATAGGCGTAATATGATCAAACTTTCTTGTTTTTGTCAAAAGTCTAGCAGCCGCATTTTGTACCATCTGTAATCTTTTAATGCTAGACATAGGGAGGCCCGAAAACAAAACGTTACAGTAATTCAGACGAGATGTAACGAACGCATGGATAATGATCTCAGCATCGCTTGTGGACAAAATGGAACGAATTTTAGCGATATTACGGAGATGAAAGAAGGCCGTTTTAGTAACACTCTTAATGTGTGACTCAAACGAGAGAGTTGGATCGAAGATAATACCCAGATTCTTTACCGAGTCGCCTTGTTTAATTGTTTGGTTGTCAAATGTTAAGGTGGTATTATTAAATAGATGTCGGTGCTGAGCAGGACCGATAATCAGCATTTCTGTTTTCTTAGCGTTGAGTTGCAAAAAGTTAGCGGACATCCATTGATTAATTTCATTAAGACACGCCTCCAGCTGACTACAATCCGGCGTGTTGGTCAGCTTTAGGGGCATGTAGACTTGAGTGTCATCAGCATAACAGTGAAAGCTAACACCGTATTTGCGTATGATATCACCTAGCGGCAGCATGTAAATACTAAAGAGTGCAGGGCCAAGAACCGAACCCTGGGGAACTCCGCACGTTACCTTAACATAGTCCGAGGTCACATTGTTATGGGAGACACACTGCATCCTGTCAGTAAGATAAGAGTTAAACCAAGACAAGGCTAAGTCTGTCATCCCAATACGCGTTTTGATACGCTGTAATAAAATATTATGATCAACAGTATCGAAAGCGGCGCTAAGATCAAGAAGCAGCAACATAGATGACGCATCAGAATCCATCGTTAGCAATAGATCATTAGTCATTTTTGCGAGGGCTGTCTCCGGAGAGTGATTTGCCCTGAAACCGGACTGAAAAGGTTCACAGAGATTGTTAGACGCTAAGTGTTCATTTAGCTGCTGTGCTACAATTTTTTCGAGGATTTTCGAGATAAACGGAAGGTGGGACACCGGCCGGTAGTTTACCAGGAGATCAGGATCGAGGTTAGGTCTTTTGAGGATGAATAACCGCTTTTTTGAATGCTAGGGGAACAGTGCCAGAGGAAAGTGATAAGTTTATAATATTTAACACTGATGGACCTAATAATACAAAAAGCTCCTTGATAAGTTTCCCGGGAATTGGGTCAAGTAAACATGTTGTTTGTTTTGTCCCATTTACACATTTTGACAATTCCTCCAATGTTATTTCATCAAAGAGAGAGAAACTATTTTGGAGGGCGGTATCCGTTGTATATACAGTCGTATTTGTGTTAATAGAACCCAGTTGTAGCTGAGATGCATTGTCTTTAATCTCTTTTCTAATGACTTCAATTTTCTTATTAAAGAAATTCATAAAGTCATCTGCTGTGTGGGTGGAGCTACTGGGAGGAGTCCCTTGTTGGGTTAGCGATGCTACTGTACTAAACAGAAATTTAGGATCATTTTTGTTGAGGTGGATGAGATTTGAGTAATATTTAGCTTTAGCCGAGGTAAGCATGCGTTTATAAGTTATTAAACTATCACACCATGCTTGATGGAAAACCTCAAGTTTAGTCGCACGCCATTTGCGTTCCAGCTTTCTACATGATAATTTCTGGGCTTTAGTTTCTTCTGTAAACCATGGGGTACGCCTTTTAGGGGCCCTTTTTAGCTTTAGCGGTGCTACACTATCAATGGTGTCGCGGAGGGCGTCATTAAAGTTGTTAGTGAGGTTATCAATAGAGCCCACATAATTTGGGAATGGTGCCATTACCGAAGGCAGTAGGTCAGTAAGAGTCGTCGTTGTGGCAGCATTAATGTTGCGGCTGCTATAGTAGTTATTATTATTATTATTAGTTTGTTGACAATGAGTCAGAACTTCGAATTTTATAAGGTAATGATCGGACATTACTTTAGTGTACGGGAGTATCGTAACTTTAGAGGTGGTGACACCCCTGACAAGCACCAGATCTATCGTATTACCGTTGCGATGCGTGGGTTCATTTATTATTTGTGTAAGACCACAGCTATCAATTATAGTCTGGAGCGCCACGCATGGAGGGTCCGATGGGGTATTCATATGGATATTAAAGTCCCCCATTATGATTATATTGTTGGCGTGCGTCACTAGATCAGCAACAAACTCTGAGAATTCACTGATGAAGTCCAAATAGGGCCCAGAGGGGCGGTAGATAACAGCCAGGTGGAGAGGCAGCGGTGTGACAAACCTCAAAGTGAGCACCTCAAACGAGTTATATTTATTATTTAGGTTAGGTGTGAGATTATAGTTTTCATTGTATATTAGTGCGACACCCCCTCCCCTTTTAAGAGGTCGGGCAACATGTGTATTGGTATAGTTAGGAGGAGATGCCTCATTTAGCGCAAAAAAATCGTCTGGTTTGAGCCAGGTCTCGGCGAGACCAACGACGTCAAGTATGTTGTCTCTAATGACTTCATTAACTAATAACGTTTTGGAAGATAATGATCTTATGTTTAAAAAGGCCATATTATAGGCAGTGGGCTGTTTTGAGGATTGTTTGTTGAAATTAACCGAAGTAGCAATATTAATAATGTTGCGTTTATTATGCGTATTGCACTTTAAATAGTTTCGACCATATCTAGGAATTGATATGACGGGGATATTCAGATTGTTTGCTTGATGTTGCGATAAACTGAACGCATCATAGTTAGCTACCTCAGTACAATGTATGTCTGCCTCTGACATGGTCACAAAAGAAAAAACATTATGTGAGTTGTGTTTTATTCTAAGAGAATTGCTATGTGTGCAGGGATTATCCAGCCTGACGCCGGCTAGTTCTAGTTTAAATGGCTTCTTACCCGGAGACTCCACGCTTCTTTGGTTAGCTTTTCTCTTTGTTGTTAGCCCTGCTCGGCAACCCCGCTTCTGCTTCCGCTCGCACCGCTTACGTCGTCTCCATTGGCGGTCACCGCTAGCACTTGACTCCGCTGCTACAAAGGCCGCTCGATGTAGTCCGCGAAGTATTCCCATGCTAGCGAGGAGGTCCACCGTATATGCATCTTTCAGTTTATAACGACCCGATCCATCCACATCCAGAATTGTCTGTCGGTCGTATGTGATCACAGAGTGTTCACGCTTTGAGCCAGCCATGAAATTGACAGAAATGATGGGTGTTTTTTGCCAAATCGCTCTACACTCCCAAGAGCGTTAGCATAGCCGCAGCATAGCCATAGCCATGCGCCGCCATTTTTTATAGTTATTTGAATGACTCTTACCATAGACTTAGACTTAGACAAACTTTAATGATCCACAAGGGAAATTGTTCAACACAGTAGCTCAGTTACAATGATGGAAAGTGTAAGGATGGAAAGGACAATGCAGGTATAAATAGACTAATATAGCTATAAAAAAATCTAACATATATACGAATATATACATAATATGTGTACAGAATAATTTATATACAGATATATTATATTATGTCTATAACATATATACAATATAAACCAATGACCATGTACACTATTACAGTATATACCGTATATATGACAGCAGCAGCATAAAATAGAGAGTAGGTCCAGCAGGAAATAGAAAATAGACATTATAAACATTATAAATAAAGAGAAGTAGCTAACCTGTCAGGTGTCAGGTAATGGGCAGATGTCATCTATTGCTGTATGGCGAGTAATTATACAGCATAATATGTTACGTTAACATACCAGGCACGTTCTCAGTTGGTTATTTATGCGTCATATAACATACACTTATTCAGCCTGTTGTTCACTATTCTTTATTTATTTTAGATTGCCTTTCAAATGTCTATTCTTGGTTTTGGGTTTTATCAAATAAATTTCCCCCAAAAATGCGACTTATACTCCAGTGCGACTTATATGTTTTTTTCCTTCTTTATTATGCATTTTCGGCAGGTGCGACTTATACTCCGGTGCGACTTATACTCCGAAAAATATGTTATTTATATATATATATATATATATACAGTATATATTAGGGATGTCCCGATCCGATATTTGGATCGGATCGGCCGCCGATATTTGCCAAAAAATGCGTATCGGCAAGGCATGGGAAAATGCCGATCCAGATCCATTTTTAAAAAAAAACTCCGGTCCGTATTTTCCAACGCACCGATTTAAATAATACATTCCACTTTTCTGCTGCTCCCTAATTTCCGTTCTGCATTTTCCAGCACACCTTCAACACATCCACAGGTCTGTGGATTCTCACGCAGTTGCTTATAGCTGCTGGCATTACACGACAGGCTCTTCTCACTCTTTTCTGTGTCTCCCTCTCACAGACAGCAAACGCACCTTCTTACACACGTCACATACTGTCACGTCATACGTCACATACATATACGCCCTCCCCGAGCAGAGAGGTAGCAGCATGGCTAACGTTAGCTGTGAGGCTAGCGCAGACGTGCGAGCAACGTTCCTTCTAAGGTGCGCGCCTGTGCAATTGCGCACTGCTCCGCGCATAGCAATTATATGCCACGCACAAAATCAAATAAAAAAATAAGCGCATAACAATTTTCGACACACGGACACGACAGAGAAAACAATTTTTGTCATCATTGTTCAAGTATTGTAACGTCTGTCGAGACGCTTATCTCCATTCGGTGCCACACGCCCACACCATCAAAATGCCGAGGCAAAAATTTCCACATCAACACCGTATGAAAAAATTAGTGATTTTTTTAGTTGTGATTTCCTTCTCTGCATGAAAGTTTAAAAGTAGCATATATTAATGCAGTACGAAGAAGAATGTTTTAATATAGACATGCAAGCCTTGAAAGAAAATTTTGAAAATCAAGACTACATTTCCTGCAAATGGGTGCATTTCTACCCTATATTTTAACTTTAGATTTATTCTCATATCAAACTCTTTTGGCTGTCTTTTTGACACTTACATCCGGCGCCCCCCTCCACACCCCGGATTATAAATACCGTATTTCCTTGAATAGCCGCAGGGGCGCTAATTAATTTAAAACCTCTTCTCATATATGTATGTATGTATGTATTGTCGTAGAATTTCTGACCTTTTGACCTATATTTCTTGTCTATTAAGAATGTCTGCTCATTTTCAATTCTCTTCTATTTTGTGCCATTGAATGGACCAGTTGTGGGACAAAGGTGAATATGGAGTTATGCCAACCTGTCTACAGAATGTTTAGATTTTCCAAATATGACTAAGAGATACGAGGTTGTTTTGGAACAGACAAACCAAAACAAAACAATCATGACGCACGAGATAAAAAACAGTGACGCACAAGAGACATATAAAAAATGGCAGAAGACCGGGACTAGAGAGAGATTTTGGCTTGTGTGTGTCTTGTTTGCTCCGGAGTACATGTGGTCTGTCTGCACGGCCAACTCAATTCAACCTGCACTTCTGATAATGGGTAAATAAATGTGTTGTACTAAACTACTTTTGTTGCCTGCTTAAGCTTCGGACAATCCACTACACAAATTGGCGTCACGAACAGGATGGCCCAGAAGCTACAGGTCGACAGCCGCTCCCGCTGTCTCTGTCAGGCAGACAGTGTGTTGCACGCGCGCATCACAAGGTAAGCAGTTTGCTTAAAGTGTAAACATTTTCTGCCTGGAGAGAGCCGGATCGATAAGACTAATAGCTCAACCTGTTTTTGATAAAAGATAGGTTTAGTCAGGTTCTCCAAAAACAACCTGGAATGGGGTAAATTATGGTTGGATTGAGTTGTTTTATATGTGATCATTTGTCTGTGTGTTTGTTGAAAACTTGTGATTTCTTGTTTTTAGCTATAAGGGGATTGTTAATAGAATTTTTGTGGTTTGGAGTGTTTTTGAAGCATAGACTATGTGAGACGAAACATTTCTTTTAACCTCTTCATCCTCTGTCGTTGTTGGCAGAGGATGCTTCTTTCTGCAAGTGCATCAGAATTAGCCAAAGTTGGATACAGCTAAATTTAAGGCAGGGTTTGCTAACTGGTGTGACAAGTGGCCCATACAAATGTATGAAGTCTATGAAAGTGCGAGACACCTGTCTATGTGGAAACTGCAGCGGTCCCTAGTCCTTGTGACTCAGCGTGTAAAAAAGCCTCATATTAGGTGATGATTCAGTAACTCCGGTAAAGGAGATCAACTGAGCCAAGTTGTCACGAATCTGTTTAATGGCTGCAGAATAGACAGGTGGCGTCTCGGGCTCCATATGGTAGAACTTTGGTGAAACTTGGTGAAACTGTATGGGACTGACCAGACACGATGTCTGTAGGATTGTTGGGTGATTCCTAGTGATTCTATGGCGCCTTAGGCCAGTGATCCGTGTTGGTCAGTTTGATAACGCAGGTGCTGCTCCAATGAAACGGGTTAATCGCCGTTGTATGAGCAATGATGGAACCTGGTTTTTGTGATATGAGACGGCCGATTCCACAAAAGCACGCGTGCATTATTTGTTTATATTTGTCCGGACATGGGGTGGTATTGTAATTTATAAATGTGTGTGTATAATGATGAATGCTGAAATGTGTGTGTATTGAGTGAGTCAGTTTATGTTGGTACATTTAGATATATGCGTAATTTAATAACTTTTGTGTAGCACCTGTTTTCTTATCTGTTTTAATTCCCCTGTAATTGTCTATTCCCCTCTTCTGAAAGGCAAACATTATACCTCTCGGTATTCCCCCTCCCTCACGCAACCTCCCCCCTCCCCTCCCTTCACGCTTTTTCTCACAGCCCCGCTATCTGTAAAAGTTGGGAAATTGTCTAAAATGTGTGTGCTTGTGAGAAAGTAGACAAAGTTTATGTACAGACAACATATGAGTGAATGATCTATCCATTTAATTATCTTATTCCGCTCTCGGAGGTTGGATCGCGGGGGCAGCAGCCTAAGCAGGGAAGTCCAGAATTCCCTCACCCCTTGGCTATTTGTCCATCTAAGAGTGAATGATAAATGTTGTTTCTCATTATTAAGGTTCTGATATGATACAGCTGTGCTTCTGGATGAGAAAAATAGTTGACTGTTGCATTATTTTTAACTGTGCTGGTGATTGAGACTGTGCGATATTATAGTTGTAAGAAGGCACTGAGATTTTCAGTACGGAAAAAGGCCCCTCTGAGGCTCTCGCTCTCTGGCGAATTGTCTGTGTGTGTGTGCGTGTATGGGAGACATTTTGAGATAAGAGTGTGTCATTGTGACGAGGCTGTGTGAGTGACAGCTGCACGAAACGTGGTTCGAAGAGGTGTGACACAGCTAGGTTAGCATTGAGCTAGGTTAGCATTGAGAAAGGTTAGCATTGAGCTAGGTTAGCATTGAGTTAGCATGGCATTGGATTAGTTTAGCATTGAGCTAGGTTTAAAGAATAAATAAATAAATAAATAAATAAAAAACTATATATATATATATATATATATAGTGGACAGCTGTACTCAGTCTGAGGAGAGTGCTGACAGGTTGGTTTTGATAATAGGAAAAATAAAATAGACTGTATATGAATAAATAAACATTTAAATATCAATACATACATTTGGAATGGGACATTGAAGCATTGTTAAATTCATTAGTCATTAATTATGTGTGTAATATACTGTATTGAACAGCCCTGTTGCTTATCTGATCCATCCAGTTCCTGTGTGGAAGTTGAGACAAACACACACGCACGCACATCATAGATTAGAACACATTGTAGCTTTGAATTAATAATGATATAGCAAACACATTAAATAAAATTGAATTAAATTTAATAAAGGTAAAATGATTATTTAATTATATTGACATTTTAATTATTTCAAGAATAATCACGATGAAGTAAAATTGTAATTTATATTCTAAAACTTCTAAAAAACATCTGTGCAAACTGTGAAACATGTAGTCTGAAGAAGTACAGATAAGAGTCGCCAACACTCAGCGCCTTAGTCAAAACAAAACGTAGAGAAGCGTTAAACAAATTCTAATCAGAAGACAGACAAAGAATGAGAACGTAAGTTAACAGCAAAACAAAAATGTAAATTAATAACAAAAGAAAGCAAAATTTCAAAGTGATAAATGAAGGTGCATGTAGAATTACATGTAAAGAATAAAACTAAATGGAAATAACTGTCTGCAAGATGAGCATGACGTCATGAATTGTGCTCAGGTTAACAATAGATAGATAGATAGACAGATAACACGTTATTGATTCCTTCAGGAGAAGTTCCCTCAGGAAGAAGAAGTAAAAAGTAAACAGTAACTAATAAGGGTATAAATGGAAACAAAATAGAAAAATATTACAAGGAAAATAAAAAGAGAACAGTAAAATTAGAATATAACAAAAGAAACTACGCATTAGCGACCGTGTTATGAAAAAGTATTGTACTGTTATTGTTTTGCATTCCCTGTCATCCTAGCCCCCCCAAAGAGGAGTTGTACAGTCTAATGATGTGTGGGACAAAGGATTTTTATAGTATAAATCAGTAGTTCTCAAAGGAGGGGGGTACCTGAGATTTTAAATATTTTAAAATAGCGACAATTCAAAATCCTTTATAAATATAATTAAAGAATAATACTTCAACAAAATAAATATTTAGAATTAAGTTCACGGGTCCAGATGAATCACTATTACAATATCCAAAGAAGGTTGATGATAGATTATATGTATAGAAATCTTTAGTATAATTTAATCACTTGTTTAATTTTAAAACGTTTTAGTTATTCTTACATTTTTTGTTGTCCAAATAGTTCAAGTAAGACCACAACAAATGAGCAATATGTTGCACTGTTATACAATTTAATAAATCAGAAATTGATGACATTATGCTGTATTTTATTTCTTTATTTTCCTGGGAAAAAAGGTTGAAAACCACTGCCCTAAATCATATTAAAGCCAAAATTATAAAATGCAGGTTATGAAGGAGGAAACATTGTTAAGAAATAAATAATGATACAGGTTTAGATTGCTGCTGACCCTGTTGTATTTTATAAGACTGATTATTTTGGATTATTGTGTTTGTATTGTGAGAGAAGGGGAGAGAGTGAGAGAGAGAGGAAGAGAGAGCAGGTGAAGGAAGATTGTGGGTGAAGAGGATGGTTTGAGAAAATATGGGAAAAGGATGTTTATAACCTTACGTTATGTGAATGGTTTCTAGGAGAACAGAAAATAGAAACATTGTGTGAAGTGTAAGGAAGAGATGGATACAGGATGTTGTTTGTAAAGGAAAACGAAAGTGAAGAAAAGATGAGAAAGTGACAAATGAAGGTATTCGTAAATGGTATGCTGTTGATTGTGGTTAGCTGCAAGTTTGTTTAATTGTTTGGTTGTTTAGTTGTTTGAGTGAAATGGGAAGAAATCAATAGGAATAATTACATGCAAAATGGAATAAAACTATGAGTGCAATAGATAATGAATGAATAGATGAAATAGGTTTATTTTGGTCATATAATCAACCATCAACCAATTTGTGTGAGCAGTTTAACAGTAAATTATACATATTAACAATCATACACATTTACACACAGAAAAGAAAAGAAAAAGAATGACCGAAAAAAGAACAAACAAAAGCCAAAGCTTATATTGGCCTATCATATACATTTACTGAACATTAAATTACCTGGAACATCAACGTTAAAAGATGAAAGTAATTGTTACTATATTTTATAATGTTCAAAAAACTTTACTTTTCAAGGGTCTCCAAAACCATAACAAAAAACTACATGTGTTCAGCTCATCACCGAGGATGGTCCATCATTTAACTCCTAAAACTGAAATACATTTGTGTTTTTATTTTTATTTTACTTGACCTATTTTAAAAATCAATATCCCCCGTAAATGATAGTTTTCTCCTCATAATGTAAATAAGCTAAGAATACAAACTGGAAGGCTGTTGTTCTTTACTCGAAACATAATTGCCATTGTTTTAAAAATAGATTATCTGAACATTTAACACATTATGACTTATAAAAAAGGGATTTGTATGATCATGGTAGCAGCTTTGTGTATTATTGAAATGAGCCTGTTAAGTTTAAGTATTGGGTCTATATTTCTTCTATAAACATTCCCCCAAACTTCAAAACAATGTTACATATGGAAAAATAAAGGAATGACATAACATATGCAGACATTTCTTATTCAGCATGTGTTTTACTTTATACCGAATTGCAATGGATTTGGATATTTTTCTTTAATATGTTCAATATGCGGCTTCCAACATATTAATAATCAATTATTATTCTCAAGAATGTAGTTCATATACTCTGTCAATTTCCACTTGATTCAACTTTAATTTTTGTTTCACAATTTGACTTTGCACCACTAAACACCACAAATTTAGTTTTGTTATCATTCAATGATTACTTATTAACAGACAACATTCACACACTAGGGCAAATTTAGTATTTATTGAGATCTATTACTTAAAATAACTACTTAACAACTATTGTGAAACACCTTTCTAATTTATGGGAGTATTGGGATATGATTGAAGAAAAATACTTAGAGCATGGCCTTGTGTGTTTGTTGTGACTAGGTTGGATAACCAGACGGAGAAAGGCAAGGCAAGGCGGGGCAGCTTTGTTTGTGTGGCGTTTTTCATGCAAAGGGCAGACTCAAAGTGCTTCACAGACAACAAAGTGAAATGAAAGAAAATAAAAGCAAAATTAAAATGCAGACAATAAAAATAAACACAGTGCGGACGTTAAAAGTTAAAAGATTAAAAGATTTAGCTGAAAGATAAGGAGAAACGTGAATAAAAACATTATTTTGTTTTGGAGAATATCACGCACAGCGGGAGGTCAGAGTGCAAGCATGACAGCTTGCTCGCGCCTACTGATAGACAAATGATAGTTTAAATTAACTTATAGATAATCTTTAAGTGAATTAAAAGGGTACTTAAATACACATGAAGTAGTACGTATAATCTTTCAATTAGGGTTATTGATTAACATTTAATGGGATAGTTAAGACTGTGATTTTAAAACGTGATATGCAAAATTGAACTAACCGAGAGGATATGAAAACGATGGGTGTACATGTTTTAAATACCAAATTCTGGAGGAAAAAAAAAAAAAACCTCAACAAAACGTAAAACCATACAGACGGACTTGGGTGGTAGCCGCGGTTGTCCTAGGTCAAGCGAGGGTGAAAAGGATATGCAGCCGGGGGACTGCCAACTTCTCTGAACAAGACAAGCTCCAAAGTGTAGCCAGAACATGCTCACAAAAAATACAGGTGTGAACAGAGGACGCCCACAGCAGGACGAACAGCAGAATACAAACAGACCCCTGCTGGACATAAGTGTCAACGGACTATGTTCAACACAATCTTTGAAGCATTCCTTTGTGGTCAACCTGCACACACCTTGTAATGACCTGCTTACGAACTGTGCCCTGACAATTCAATACCGCACAGAAGGAACTTCCTGATGTTGCCTGACAGCACGACATCAGCTGACAACTACTGGGGACGCCTCCCAGGAACGAATGGAGGACGGGGACTGCTCCAACTGTCCTAGCACTGGCTGACTGAGGTGCATCCGTGTGTCCTGCCACCCAAACCGCCAAAGTGTATGATCACCAATTAGACGACTCATAATAGGAGCCTTTTGACTCTTATATATGGTGGGACTCAAGGTATGGCCGCTCATGTGAACTATCCTTACAACAATTAGCATGGTATAAGATGGACAATTGCTGTCCCACATTGTTCCCTCTGTCCTGCCTACGAAACCAAAAATGTAGGTCAAATGATAAAACAGGGCGTAGCTGCCGCTGATTGAACCGATACGCTAATACCACATTTTCAATTATTTCGGTTGTCTGTTAAAAACATAGCTATTGGCTGCAATTTGGACATTCCTGCTGTAGGCTACAAAGAGCTAGCAGCTACACAACAGCTGAGCTAAAACAAAATTTAAGCATATCAAATAATTGTAGTTGCTTATTACATACACAAACTCGCAGAGAGACAGAAGTCTGAAGAAAGTATTCAGTAACAAACGTGTCCGCATTATTAAACTTTCTACCACAGGAAACATACTGAACAAATACAGCAGTTACTGTCAGACTCTAATCCGGATTACCTTGTCTATCAGAGACATGGTTAAAACCCACAACACCTTTCGTTCTAATTAATGTCCCGGGGGACAAGATTACAGAAAAGACAGATCGAGTGACGAAGGGGGGAGGAATTATGATTTATGAAAGGGAAAACATTCAAAGTAGATCAATTTGAGTATGTTAAAATTAAAATCACATTTTCCTCAGAAATGTATTTCAAAGTAATTGTAGTATACCGACCGACCACAGCTAAAGACATTTTTCTCGATTCATTTTCAGACATCCTCAAACAGCATAGTATGAAAGAAGTAACATCATGGGGGACGTTAATCTGGACTGGTTAAATAAAACGCGTAGAAAGAAACTCTTCCATATCAGTAGGTGGAAGCAGGTAGCTAATTGATTTATAGATGTGGGAAACACTGGGAGGCAGTGTGCAGGTAAAAAGGTATCTAATGCTTAAATCAAAAATAAACAAAGGTGAGTGCCCCTAAAAAAAGGCATTGAAGCTTAGGGAAGGCTATGCAGAACGCAACTAAAACTGAACTGGCTTCAAAGTAAACAAAAACAGAATGCTGGACGACAGCAAAGACTTACTGTGGAGCAAAGACAGCGCCCACAATGTACATCCGAACATGACATGACAATCAACAATGTCCCCACAAAGAAAGATAAAAACAACTGAAATATTCTTGATTGCTAAAACAAAGTAGATGCGGGAAATATCGCTTAAAGAAGACATGAAACTGCTACATGAAAATACCAAAAAAAAAGAGAAAAAGCCACTAAAATAGGAGCGCAAGACAAGAAGTAAAACACTACACACAGGAAAACAGCAATAAACTCAAAATAAGTCAGGGTGTGATGTGACAGGTGGTGACAGTACACCTACTTTGAGACAAGAGCTATAGTGATGCATGCTTGGTTATGCTTTAAAATCATATCCAATAATTGCGACAACGATTTTTTACTGTCAACTGAGTTTCTGTTTTAAATAATTTCAATGGAGAAAATGTGCCTTGGCCCAAAAAAGGTTGCAAAACACTGTTCTACATGATACAAATGAAAGCAGCCCTACTAAAATTACAATTGGATGGCAAAAATCAAAGAGATCATCCGTAAATACACTAATACAAAACCAGAAAGAAGAGTGCTAAAATAAAAATACCTTGGATTAGTAAAACAATTTGGATTCTAATAAAGACATCGGGACTCAGCTCTCATAAGAGCAATTATAACAGGTCTAAATACAGATCGTATGATTTTAAAAGTTTGGAGGAACAAAGTTACAATGTTTATGCGGAAGTCTAAGGCTGACTTTCACTTAGAATTAATCAAAGCTGCAAAAGGGAACATTAGAAAGTTATGGAAAACCATATACAAACTTACGGGAAGAGAGCAAACAAGAAACAACACTATAACATTAAATATCAATGGTGCTACTATCGCAGACAGTCTGGACATAAGTAATAATTTTAATGAACATTTCATCCAGTCTGTACAAACCCTGAGTAAAAAGTCCCTCAAAATCAGTGCAAATAATTTTCATTTATTCAGAATGGACTAATTTTAGAATTAACAAATGAAACAAAGTTAAACAAAATCTTCGCTGCATTATAAGACTCACGATCTAGAGATATATATACGGGTTGGACACTATCTTCCTAAAAACGTATAAGGATTGTATTATTGCTCGTATAACAACAATTGATAAATAAATTAATAACGGAAAACACTTTCCCTACCACGTCGAGAAACTGCTACTATTCAAAGCAGGAAATAAAGAAGACCAGAACATGTACAGACCAATTAACCTTCTCCCCGTTATAACAAAAGGAATAGAAAATTTGAACTTAAAAAGTGGCTTTGGAGCAATCAAGGCTGCTCACACGGTCACTAAGAGGGGCATTATGTTGACACATCAACTTAATGTGTAGTATATTTATCCATGAGAGCATTTTTGTTGTAAACTGTGAGGTATGGCTGTTAAAAGCTTAGTTGTTGTTACGAATGTTGACAGATGTGAACAAGAGCATGTATTGTCTTTGTGTGATGATGTAAATAAGGTGTGGTTGTATTATATATTAAGTATGTGTCCATGAAGGGGCATTTTATGACTTTCCTAAATTTGATTACATGCTACAGTATGATTATTTTTTGATTAATTATTGATTATTATGAATGTATATATTTATTATGATTAATTAGTGTTATAATTTTATTGCTTGATTTTTGGATCCCTTTAATTTAGGTAGCCAGGGACTACAGATGGAAAGTAACTATTTAGATATAATCTGGTACAGAACATATCTGTTTCTGAACTTAATGTTTCTGTGCATTGTCCCATCATAGATAGACTAAATTAAATACAACTATTTAGTGAATTATTGAGGCCACAATAATTCACTAGGTGTTGTAAAATATCAAAGTACTATTGCAAAAGCGAACAGTGACCTCAAACATGACCTGTCCTCCGCCTCTGTTCTTGCTGCACTTGACTATCAGCTGCCTTTTCTTTTTCTTGGATGTTTCTAAAACTACTACTACTACCACTACTACTACTACTATTACTATTACTACGACTAACACTGTCCCTGTGAGAGGGACAGAGGGAGGAGGTAAGTTTGGATTGGGTCAGGTTTGAGCGTGTTGAGGTTTTATTTAATCGATATGATCAATCCGGTACAAGGATAAAGGAACGTAATGATTTAGATTGACAATTGCAGTGGTTGGCGGAAGCAACCCCAACCTCAAAGGAGGGTGCCAATTCAGTAATTAAATGTTTTGTGAATGATCTAATATCCCGACAAGGTTTCCCCAAAAAAGATTAGGTCAAACAACGGCACCTATTTTAAGAAAACAGGTTATCGTCTTCAGTCACAAGATCAGCACTTCTCAGGACCAGCAGCTTCCTAGGAAGGCGGAAAGACCAGGAGACCAAAATGGTATGTTTGCGAAATGTAGAATTTGTGTGCCAGTTCCTCTGTGCAGATTTGAGGATGAAAGCAGCCACCCCAGATTCCCTTGCACTCGCTAAGAGGGGCACGGTCAAAGCCAATCCAGGACCAACACCCGATACCTGACTGGAAGGAACCGAGAGGAGAGACAACACCTTGCCAGCGATGATGAGAACGACTAAGGTTGCCAGCCAATATGTGTCCGTCGGGACTCCAGAATCTGTGGAAGGAGGTGTCGGGAGTGCCGAAGCGGCAAGGAGGCCTTGAAGCAAGCCAAGGGACTGGACCAAAGCCCCAACGCCCCATACTTTTTCTCAGCTTTTCCCCAATTTCGGCCAGCACGGACATGCCATTAAACAGTCTTCCCAATGGACTGAACCACACCCCAAGAAGAGACAGAGACAGACTGTTTGAGTGGATCTCTTTCTTCACCAAGGCAGCCAAAAGCCCAACGAGGTGTCGGCAGGCCACCAGCCTGAGGCACCACCGAGCATCTACATGAGCACTAATCGAACATGGACTCATACGAAATTCAGTTTTGTGTTCAAAATCAATTGGTAATCAACAATATTGGTAACTACATTCATTGCAAATGCCGGAAAAAAATTAATTTTGCAAATGTCCTACAGTCATAAGTCTATATACATTCATCTATTTATGTTCAATGATGTTCATGATCAAAGTATTTGTTATTCCTTTACTAAATCAAAGGGTAGGCCACTAATTGTGTTCTGTGAGATGGTTTTACTGCAGGCTGGTAACAGCGATCGCTCTGAAGGAGGGTCATAGACGGAATTGTTGCCTTGTATAAAAACATTGAGGTTTTTGCCTCTATCTGTGGTAGAGATTTAAGTTAGTGGTCTACATCAGAAATTGTTTTGGTCCAGGGTCTTAGGACCCTGGAAGGAGGGTATGTTGTAGAATTTCTGACCTTTTTACCTATATTTCTTGTCTATTAAGAATGTCTGCTCATTTTCAATTCTCTTCTATTTTGTGCCATTGAATGGACCAGTTGTGGGACAAAGGTGAATATGGAGTTATGCCAACCTGTCTACAGAATGTTTAGATTTTCCAAATATGACTAAGAGATACGAGGTTGTTTTGGAACAGACAAACCAAAACAAAACAATCATGACGCACGAGATAAAAAACAGTGACGCACAAGAGACATATAAAAAATGGCAGAAGACCGGGACTAGAGAGAGATTTTGGCTTGTGTGTGTCTTGTTTGCTCCGGAGTATATGTGGTCTGTCTGCACGGCCAACTCAATTCAACCTGCACTTCTGATAATGGGTAAATAAATGTGTTGTACTAAACTACTTTTGTTGCCTGCTTAAGCTTCGGACAATCCACTATAGTATGTATATATGTAATTACATATACGGTATGTTTGTATGTATACAGTATAGGGTTGGGTATCGTTTGAATTCGAAAGATTCCAATTCCGATTCCGATTCTTTGTTTCGATTCCGATTCCTTGCGATTCTCGGCTCCGTTTCTTTTAAGAGGCAGGGTCAAAAAAAAGTTTAGGATATTTTAAATGAGCTAGCTAACCTACAGTCTTTCTGAATGAAATAGTCTGACATTCTCCATCAAACTTTAATTCTATTAACTTTTTATGAACTTTACTATAAATTCCTCACAGGGCTGTTTTCAACTAGAATATAAATATCAAATCTATGAACTTGAATATAAATATTATAAATTATGAATACATTTTCCCAGGGGTACACTTTCCTCAAGAGAGCTTTATTTTTGAAAACCTCATGAAAACACATTTACACACAAGTGTATGATGCTGCAGGAAACCTCATGAAAACACATTTACACACACAAGTGTATGATGCTGCAGGTACTTAAAAATGTTACCGTGCTCCCACTGATGGGCTAACCTGGTGCAGAAAAGCAAATAAACAATAAGAAACAACTTGCAAAACCCAGTCCAGATTAGCAGCAGGTACAGTATAAAATCAGAGACAGTTCTTGTTTAGGAAAATGACCATATCCGCCTTCTCAGGCAGGATGCGTGAGCGTTCTGGACAGATAGTGTCTCCTGCTGTGGAAAATACACGTTCGCTGGGTGTGGAAGAAGCTTGAACGCATAAATAGGGGAAAGCGAGATATGACAGCAAAGGATAAGTCTTGTTGGTTCCACCGGACCACCACCATGCAGCAGGGTCGTCAGACATAAGTATCGGTGGAACGTCCTGGTACATCTGCAGCTCTCTCTCCACTCGTTTCTTGATGGACATGGAGCTCTGTTATTTCGCGGTTATTTCATTTTTTTTTGTAAAGTAAAGCCACACTTTCGACCGCCACGCCCGCTATCCATGCTTGAGCTTGACTGACTCGCTCGGCTATGCTAACACTTCCGGCGGTGGGCGCTTCTTCGTTGGTGTTCAGCGTCTTCTTCTTCCGGTTCGGCAGACATATTTTTTTCCGGCCGGCGGACTGGTATCGAAAATAGGAATCGAAATTTAAACTTTTGACCGATTCCGGGAGAATCGGAAAGTTAGTCCCGGTTCCAATCGATACTCGATACCCAACCCTAATACAGTATATACTGTATATATAAATATTTATACTGTATGTACAGTATATATATGCATACATATATATATATATATGTATATATATATATATATATATATATCTGTGTGCGTGTGTGTATGTGTATCCGCACTTACAGTAAGCGTGTTGTACATTTAGGTCTTTGCCCAGGGCTGCTATATTATCCCTGAAGTGTACTTTGTAGACGCACTGATGCGTGCAGAGAGGAGGGGGCCGTCGGACAGAGGGGGATTGAGAGACCGGGGACTTAGCAGTGCGATGGATGAATGGACGGAAGAAGCAGAAGGAGTGAACCCTCTTTCTCACAACCAGAGTGGAGCGCCAGGTTGATAATGAGCTGGCTGGCGGGAGAAGGACACACTCCTCAGCCAGCAGAGGACCCCCGACACGGTTCTGAACAAAGGCAATGTCCGCTCCAAACATCTCCTCTGACAAACACTGGTGCAGGGCTGGGCAGTGAGCAGGCTAGGAAAGATGAGGACGGAGCAGAGGACAGGTGGAGGAAGAGATCTGGAGACGTAATTAGAATTGGGCAAAGTGATGGAAAATGAAAGCGTGGGAGAAGGCAGGTGTGTTACTTTCTCAGTGTGTGTGTGTGTGTGTGTGTGTGTGTGTGTGTGTGTGTGTGTGTGTGTGTGTGTGTGTGTGTGTGTGTGTGTGTGTGTGTGTGTGTGTGTGTGTGTGTGTGTGTGTGTGTGTGTGTGTGTGTGTGTGTGTGTGTGTGTGTGTGTGTGTGTGTGTGTGTGTGTTCTTGTATTTCTACCCTTCTTGACACATCAACAAGGAAAAGTAACATCCATATGAGGACCGGTGAACTAGTTAGGATAAATCATGGTCCCAATACGGAAAACCATTGCATTTAATAGAGAATGTCTCATTTGCACCCCTGGTGGTGAAATCTATCAAAATGAGGGTGGTCCCAAAAGGGAGGGATTTTTTTCAATTTGAAGTGCTCTCCCTCTGGCCAACATATGTAATAACAAGTGTTTGTAAGAAATTGAAATGTGCCCCCTTTGGCCAAAATTAATAACAAAAGTAAAATAAATATGTATATAGAGACATACTGTAATAACTTAAAGTAAATAATGAAGATTAAAAACCAATTACAAACAAAAAAATAAAATACTAAAAGCAGTCTTTTAGTCACAATATGTCGACTTGTTTCTTGTAAAATTGGGAACAATTTCTCATATTCTCTCTGTTTCTGTAATATTGCAATATTTTCTCGTAAAATCCTTACTTTTTTATGCAAAATTATTACTTTTCAACGTAAAATGGTGACATTTTTCATATGAAATTCTGACTTTCATCACAATATTGCCAATTTTTTTGTTGTTCTTGTAAAATAATGAAATGTTTTGAGTAAAATCATGACAAAAGCCAAGTAAAATTCCGATTATTATTATAATATTCCCAAAACTTTATCGTTTTCTTATAAAATTTTAACTTTTGTCGAGTAAAATTACGACTCTTTTCATAAAACTGCCAACATTTTAAGCTTTTCTTGTAAAATTGCGACTGTTATTGAGTAAAATTCCAACTTTTATCATAATATTGCACAAATGTTCAGTTATTCTTGTAAAATTTTGGCTCGCGTTGAGTAAAATTACGTCTTTTATTATAATACTTTCAAAATTCCAACTCATTTTTCACAACAAGCTTTTTTATATTTGCATAGTATGTATACATTATTAATGTTGTAAATACAAATCTTTATATATCTAGAAAGGATGGTGCTAATGAGGTAGGCATTTTCTGGAGGTCTCAAGAAGGTAACAAATACAATAGTGTGTGTGTGTGTGTGTGTGTGTGTATGTGCACTGGAGAGAATAAGACAGATTGATACCGAGAGTAGAGAAAATAGCAAAGAAATAGACACAAACTAAACTGCCTGGACATTATTGCACTTGTGTTGCTATTGAGGAGCTCTCCTGTGGTCCCATTTTCTGCAGACTCATTGGACGCCTCATTAGGTACACCTGAACAACTAATCCGCACTTGGGGATGTCCCTAATCCCCCTCCAATCAAATCCTATTTAGCAACCTGATCAGATAATTTGACAATAGATCAGGGGTGTCCAAACGATGGCCCGCGGGCCAAACGCAGTCCACCAGTGGAATTTGGCCCCCAACAGCTTCATCTTGAATTTTTGACCGTCCAGTTGCGGCAAATTTCTGCTGCCATTTTGTGGAGTGAAAAAGGGTGTCTTACAGCAACTAAATACAAAGAGACAGGAAAACAATACACACAAGTACAACTTGTCACAACAAAATGTGTGGTATTGAATGCTACATACAATATTATTTTTAATAAAATAAAGAGGCTAATGCACAATAACTGATCAAAATGCAAAAACTACAACTAGTTACCCTCGAAGCTTTCTTGTATCCAGAGACCATCTCCGTGAGTTTGTAAACAAAAAAAGATTTCCGGACCATAGAGTGCACCGGACTATACGCTGCAGACATATACGCTGTGAAATTAGTTATTTATACATAATTACTCTGTAAATGTTTATTTACATACCTTAATTGTTTACAAACAATGTCTGTCAGACAGCAGTAAAACGGCTGATCAAACAAAACAGAAGCCATCGTCATGGACCCACAAGCTGCGGAAGCTAGCTCTCCAAACAGCTAAACAGACTCACGGTGACGTTTTGGTCAATTTACTGAGGAATGTGTGAAACTGAAACAATACAAAAATAATTCCATTGTAAGTGAATAATACTAATGCAGACACTCGTTAACGTGTTAGCATATTAGCAAATGCTAACGACGCTAGCGTCATTACATTAAGATAGCACGTACAAATGTGCATGAAAATACTCCTGCAGACACCACACATGGTACGGTTTAGTAAGTAAGAATTGTTTTAGTTATATTGTAAAACTTACAAATGTTGCTTTGGGGGGGATGAATTAAGATTCCATATGAGTAAAAAACGCTATGGACGGCTAGAAGAATATATAGAATATATATATTGTAAAACTTACAAACGGAAGGACTCTTCCAAAAGATGGCGCCATAGCACAAGCTATAACAAACTGTTTGCATCATGGCCGTCAGCAAAGAAAAATCCATAAATCAGCTGCACCGTTTTATAAGCCGCAAAGTGTAGGAAAAAAGTAGCAGCTTATAGTGCAAAACTAGTGGTAATCACTTTAGTATATGCTGACACTATACTAGGTATCGATAGTATCGACATCTGGATGGTTCACCCCTGCTTTACATTGAAGCTTTAGCAGTTAGCTTCTTGTGTCGTCCTGCTCGATGTGTGTTTGTGTGTGTAGCATGCTAAGCCAATCCTTTTCCTATAGTCCTCCAGTGATAATACTACGTTTGTAGATGAGCTCAGGCCCAGCGAAGCCGACTGCGTTTCTGGGTGTTGTTGATAAACGGTTTTCACCTTGCATAGGAGAGTTTTAACTTGCACTTACAGATGTAGCGACCAACTGTAGTTACCGACAGTGGGTTTCTGAAGTGTTCCTGAGTCCATGTGGTGATATCCTTTACACACTGATGTCGCTTGTTGATGCAGTACAGCCTGAGGGATCGAAGGTCATGGGCTTAGCTGCTTACGTGCAGTGATTTCTCCAGATTCTCTGAACCCTTTGATGATCCATCTCAGTGGCCTAGTGGTTAGAGTGTCCGCCCTGAGATCGGTAGGTTGGAGTTCAAATCCCAGCCGAGTCATACCAAAGACTATAAAAATGGGACCCCTGCTTGGCACTCAGCAACATAGGGTTGGAGTTGGGGGTTAAATCACCAAAATGATTCCCGGGCGCGGCGCCGCTGCTGCCCACTGCTCCACAAGGGGATAGGACAAATGCAGAGGACAAATTTCACCACATCTAGTGTGTGTGTGACAATCATTGGTACTTTAATCTTTAATCTTAATATTACGTACCGTAGATGGTGAAATCCCTAAATTCCTTGCAATAGCTGGTTGAGAAAGGTTTTTCTTAAACTGTTCAACAATTTGCTCACGCATTTGTTGACAAAGTGGTGACCCTCGCCCCATCCTTGTTTGTGAATGACTGAGCATTTCATGGAATCTACTTTTATACCCAATCATGGCACCCACCTGTTCCCAATTTGCCTGTTCACCTGTGGGATGTTCCAAATAAGTGTTTGATGAGCATTCCTCAACTTTATCAGTATTTATTGCCACCTTTCCCAACTTCTTTGTCACGTGTTGCTGGCATCAAATTCTAAAGTTAATGATTATTTGCACAAAAAAAAATGTTTATCAGTTTGAACATCAAATATGTTGTCTTTGAAGCATATCCAACTGAATATGGGTTGAAAATGATTTGCAAATCATTGTATTCCGTTTATATTTACATCTAACACAATTTCCCAACTCATATGGAAACGGGGTTTGTACATGGAAGAAATGTTTGTTTGTTTTCCGCCATGGCAGTGAGGATTAGTATCATAGAAGCGGCTTTGCACTGTCAATATGTGGTTGCAGCTTGCTCTCAAATCAGAGCCGGTGTTGTGGCAAGACATGCCCCCTCCTGGATGTCATGCAAGTCCTGCATGTGTGTTACACGGAATATGGAAATGTCACTTTGTCTCCATTTTGGAAGAATCTTTCACGCGAGTACAAAAAGGCAAATATCGTCACGCAGAGAGCTGACTTGTTTACAGAAAATAACAACACAAGTGCCATTCTACAATGAAAAATGACAATTAATAAAGGCAGTGAGTGTTATCTTTGTGCAGGTCCTTGTTCTGCATCTCATTAATTGAAGCGCTTACATACTATGTGTACTTTGTACTTAGCAACTCACAAGTTCCACAGATGAAATCAAATAATTGCTTTTTTTTTTTTTTTTGCCGGGAATGAAACGCTGGACAATGAATTGTAAAAGAAGAAACAAATACAAGAAGCAAAAAACAAAAAACAAAGAACAAACATGAGTTTTGCATTAAAAAAAATGTGTGAGAGTCATTCACATAATAACCATTTTTTTATAGATGTCGTATTAACGCAAATATTAGACCATGTTTGTTTCTACTAGGGATAGGTTGATTGGCAACACTAAATTGGCCCTAGAGTGTGAATGTGAGTGTGAATGTTGTCTATCTATCTATGTTGGCCCTGTGATGAGGTGGCGACTTGTCCAGGGTGTACCCCGCCTTCCTTCCGAATGCAGCTGAGATAGGCTCCAGCACCCCGCGGCCCCAAAAGGGACAAGCGGTAGAAAATGGATGTATGGATAGAGCAGTGTTTTTCAACCTTTTCTGAGCCAAGACACACTTTTTTCATTGAAAAAATGCAGAGGCACACAACCAGCAGAAAACATTAAAAAAATTTAACCTAGCAGCCGATATTGACAATAAAAAGTATTTCTCACAATTGTTGGATATGAATTCAAACCATAACCAAGCATGCATCACTATAGCTCTTGTCTCAAAGTAGGTGTGCTGTCACGACCTGTCACATCACGCCGTGACTTATTTTGAAGTTTTTGGTGTTTTCGCATGTGTAGTGTTTTAGTTCTTGTCTTGCGCTCCTATTTTTGGTGGCTTTTCCTGTTTTGTTGGTATTTTCCTGTAGCAGTTTCATGTCTTCCTTGAACGCTATTCCCCACACCTGCTTTGTTTTCTCAATCAAGACTATTTCAGTTGTGCGGACGCTATCCTTCTTTGTGGGGACATTGTTGATTGTCATGTCATGTACGGATGTACTTTGTGGACGCCGTCTGCTCCACACGCTGTAAGTCTTTGCTGTCGTCCAGCATTCTGTTTTTGTTTATTTTGCAGCCAGTTCAGTTTTAGTTTCGTTTTGCAAAGCCATCCCTAAGCTTCAATGCCTTTTCTTAGCGGCACTTGCCTTTTGTTTATTTTTGGTTTAAGCGTTACATACCTTTTTACCTGCACGCTGCCTCCCGCTGTCGTCTGCATATTGTGATTACGACAAATTAGCTACCTGCTGCCACCTACTGATATGGAAGAGTATTACACGGTTACGCTGCCGAGCTCTAGACAGCACAGACACTCAACAACGGCACATTTGCGGATTATAATTACTGGTTTGCAAAAAATATTTTTAACCCAATTAGGTGAAATTACATAATCTCCCACGGCACACCAGACTGTATTTCACGGCACAGTGGTTAAAAAAACACTGTACTAGAAGGGTGAGCGTATTATTTTAAATATCGATAATATCAATACTTTTGTCGCACTTTGCGTCCAGCAAGTTGATTTTTCTCTAGTCCGTCAGTGCAAACATCGCACCTCGCTCGTGCTCTGCTGCTCACTCAGGCGCACTTTGCCCCCATTTAGGTAAGTACCATACCATACTATACCAATTTTATTTATAAAAACAACCACAGTTGAAAAACAAAGGGCTGTACACCACGAACAAAAACATGTAAAAACAGAAAAGTACAGGCCAAAGACGTATTTAAAACAGACGTGAAATATATTAAAACAGATCAGTTTAAAAAAAACATTCAGTCAGGTAAAAGGCGGTTCAAAAGTTTCAGTTCAAAGTCTCATGCTGGGTTAAAAGCCAGTGAGTAAATATGGGTTTTAAGAAGGGTCTTAAAAGTAGCCAAAGAAGGGGCCTGTCTCTCATAGAGAGGGAGGCCGTTCCAGAGTTTAGGACCCACGACAGAAAAGGCCCTGTCCCCTCTGAGCTTGCGCTTTGATTCCGGTACCTCCAGGAGCAGCTGATCAGCTGACCTGAGGAACTGGGTGGGGGCATAGAGGTGGAGCAGCTCAGCGAGGTAAGGCGGGGCAAGATCATGTAAGGATTTAAAAAGGAATAAAATAATTTTCAAAATGGGCTCTAAAAGACACAGGCAGCCAAGTGAAGTCAGGCTAAAACAGGAGTAATATGATCTCATTTTAAGTAAAATGCACTTTACAATAACAACGGCAAAGAGCTGATGTGTGAGGAGCAGACAGAGGGAGAAGGAACTGGTTGGAGGATGTTTCACCCTTCTTTCTTGCCTGCAGGCGCCTGAATGAGGCATTCCTACACAAAGACATTGCAAATCGAAAAGTTTGCATATAAAGAGTGGTGTTCGTAAATAGACGTTCCACTGTATTGTAGGAATCGGCTTGAATCAAAAATCATGTCGAATCCGGAACCGATTCTGAATCAAATGGTCACTTCAAGAATCTGAATCCGATCGTGAGTTGTTGTAAGAGTCTCGTCCCTAAGAGACCCTCAACAAGCAAACTGATAGAATTGTGGTTTTAAATTAGAACGGCGATGCAGAATAACAGCACATGACCACAGTAAAGATGTCAAATATAATCCTAAAATAAAGCCTGGTGTCGGCACAGTAGTTTTATGCACACTATGATGGATGCTAATGGTCCAATATGAGCTAGTAAAACAGATTTTGCCTTGCCTTTAGATTCTTTTTTTTTTTTTTTTACAAAATTGAAAACCCTGTGGGCTGATGGCTCCGCAGTGCTACTAATATTGAGACATTTGAATTCATGAAGTCGTAATTTAATAAGGGCTCACATGAAAAGTTTGGCTAAAAGAGGTGGTCAGCCTTTATATTATGCTTTGAAAATTCTATTTTCCGTCCTCCATGTGTTCTGCCTCAGGATATCTATTGACTCTCTCTGATAACCATTTCCCCCCCAACCTGATTGCCTTTTGCGTGTTTACTGAGCGCTAATTGTGTCCGCCCTTTTGTCACCGAGACCTGCATTGTTTTACTTTCCTGCAGGCTGGAGAGAAAAATGATATGCATAATTGTGAAATATCGACCTGATTGCAGGCTCCCAACCGATGGATTGGTCATGAACCAACGTTTCCGTGCGAGTGTGTGCTCTCAAAAAGACGTCCGTGGAAGCGTCCGCGAGACGGGAAGACGCGGAGCTCGCATCAGAGAGCGCACATGTCGTGGAAAAGAAGATGGAGGTGATTAATGGATGAGGTCAAGTCAGTTAGACGAAAAGAGGCCGGCTTGTTGATGCTTGCTGCTAATGGAGGAAGGTAATAAGAGGGTAATGGACAAACTCGGCGCTGGCGATTGGTTCCCGGAGAGGCCAAATGCTTCCTATCAACAGGAGAGCTCTTGTACTTTGCAGGTTGCATCTGAAGCTCTGACCAGAGGGTTGAAATAGGGCTCCATCTTGAGAAGTTCAAGTGTTTCAAAGATAGCACTCTGTGGAGCAACAACAATTTGAAGGATTTTCAACACTTAAATCGTTGTTGGCTTCATGATCTTCATTACTAGTTTTAGAGCCTCTGGGTATAGACGGAGCAGGGGCGGACTTATCACAGCCTGGATCCCCGCCCTAAACATGATTTTATTTGTGCCCCCATTTCCATCCATCCATCCATCTTTTTCTGCTTATCAGGGGCAACAGCCTAAGCAGCCACTTTGTCCAGCTCCTCCCGGCGGATCCCCAGGAATTCATAGTCTCCCCAACGTGTCCTGGGTGTTCCCCAAGGCCTCTTACCGGTCGGACGTGCCCTAAACCAGTATTTTTCAACCTTTTTTGAACCGGTGCACGTTATTTCATTGGAAAAATCCAAGAGCAGACAATGTTAAGAAATGAGACTCAGTAGCCTATATTGACAATATAAAGTCGTTCTCATCAAATACCTGACGGGATTGTTCGATATTAGGGGTGTAAAGGTGCACAAAAATGTTGGTTCGGTACGTACCTCGGTTTAGAGGTCATGGTTCGGTTCATTTTCGGTACAGTAAGAAAACAACAAAGTATACATGTTTTGGTTATTTATTTACCAAATTTGTAAAAAAAAAAAAATGGCATAACATACATATACACACAGGGTCCATTGCAAGGGTTAATGTGGTCAACATATATAAAATAAAAACTAAATAAGATAAGGCTCAGAATGGTTTCTTAACAAAACCTTTCTACATATAAAGTGCTTTTATTTGATTGATTGATTGATTGATTGATTGATTGATTGATTGATTGATTGATTGATTGATTGATTGATTGATTGAGATTTTTATTAGTAGATTGCAGAGTACAGTACATATTCCGTACAATTTACCACTAAATGGTAACACCCGAATAAGTTTTTCAACTTGTTTAAGTCGGGGTCCACGTTAATCAACATTAAACTGCCTCAAGTTGTTGCTCAGATTAAATAAAATGACAAAACTTTTCTTCTACATATAAAAAGTGCAACATTAAACAGTTTCAAGTAAACTCAGCCTCAGATTAACTTCCCCCCCCCCCCCCCCCCCCACCCCCAAACTGGATAGCTTGGCAGTAAGAGGATATATGGGCTCATTGTTCTTCCACCATAGAAGTGGGTCAAAATCTAGTTTCTAATGCAATATGGTCTTAAATCTGCTGCTATAAAAACATTTGTTATTGCTTTAGCCCTGCCTGACTCGCCGAGGAGAGGCTGCTTGAATGCGGTGGTGACGCTTCAAATGGGTTAGCATGTTTGACGTGTTGACAGAAGCAGCTGCTGAACAATGTCGGCAAACCTCCGTCCTCCATTGTTGTATCGCGCAGCCAAAGTGTTCCCAAACGGGAGATCTTAACGAGGCAGGAGGGTCTTCCACCTCTGGCTTTTACATGATGTCGTAGCCCGGTCGTTGCTAGCATGCCGTGTGTTGTGCTTTGGTGTGCATTATTTACACAACATGCACTATGCTACTTAATATGTCCATGTGGAAACTCGTTCGGTACACCTCCGAACCGAACCGAAACCCCCGTACCGAAACGGTTCAATACAAATACACGTACCTTGACACCCCTATTCGATATTAATTCATAACGGCGTTTGGGACGGCGTGGCCCGGATGGCGGAGCGGTCGTGCCAGCAACTTGAGGGTTCCAAGTTTGATGCCATCTTCCGCCATTCCAATCACGGCCCACCTATCTTCCAGTGGCACCTACACTGGTGTATGAATGTGCAGGACCCTCTTGAAAAATAGATTCTTAATCTCAAAGGGACTTTTCCTGGGTAAATAAACATTAAAAATAATAACAATGGTTGGGAGAGTGGCCGTGACAGCAATCTGATGGTTCCTGGTTCAATCCTCACCTACTACCAACCTCGTCACGTCCGTTGTGTCCCCGAGCAAGACACTTCACCCTTGCTCCTGATGGGTGGTGGTTAGGGCCTTGCATGGCAGCTCCCGCCATCAGTGTGTGAAAGTGTGTGTGAATGGGTGAGTGTGAAAATAGTGTCAAAGCGAAGAGTACCTTGAAGGTAGAAAAGCGCTATACAAATATAACTTATTTACCATTTACCATAAAAAAATAACCATACATGCATCACTAATACCATCCATCCATACGGTCCTGGGCTCGGGATCTTTCTGTGTGGAGTGTGCATGTTCTCCCCGGGACTGCGTGGGTTCCCTCCAGGTACTTCGGCTTCCTCCCACCTCCAAAGACATGCATCACTAATTATCATCTCAAATTAGTCCCACAAAGCAATTATCTACCTGCTGCCACCTACTGATATGGAACAGTATTACATGGTTACTCTGTTGATCATGAGACAGCATGGACACTCAACAGTGGCACATTATTTGAAAAATACAATTAGTGGTTTTCAAAAATATATTTTTTTAAACAATTAGGTGACATGGCAAAATGTACCCGTGAACCCAAAGCTCATGACCATAGGTGAGGATAGGAACGTAGATCGAGTGGTAATTTGAGAGCTTTGCCTTCCGGCTCAGCTCCATCTTTACCATGACGGAACGATACAGAGTCCGCATTAATGCAGATACTCTCACAATCTACTCTTCCCTCACTCGTGAACAGGACTCCGAGGTACTTGAACTCCTCCACTTGGGGCAAGATCTCCTTCCCAACCTGGAGATGGCTTGATGAAATCAAGAGGACTGGCTCCAGAGTCCTTGCTGTAAGTCGAAGTGAATCCGACTAGATCCAACCGGAACTTTCCGACTAGATCCAACCGGAACTTCTCCACCTCGCGCACCAGCTCAGGCTCCTTTCCTTACAGCGAGGTGACGTTCCACGTCCTAAGAGCTAGCTTTTCCAGTCAAGGATCGGACCGCCAAGGGCCCTGACTTCGGCTGCCGCCCAGCTCACATTGCCCCAGACCTCTATGCCCCCTCCTATGAGTCTTGAGCCCGTTGGAGGGGGGACCCACTTTGTCTCTTCTGATTCTGCCCGGCCGGGCCACATGGGGACAGGCACCGCCACCAGGTGCTCACCATCGAGCCCTACCTCCCAGGCCTGGCTCCAGAGGGGGGCCCCCGAAGACCCATGTCCGGGCGGGAAAATCTGAATCCTTGTTGGGGTTTTTTCATAGAGATCTTTTGAACTGCTCTTTGTCTGGTCCCTCATCTGTTTGTCTTGGGAGACCCTACCAAGGTATAGAAGCTCTCAGACAACCAAGCTCAAACACTCAAACTCCTCTACCACGATGAGGTGGCAGCCCACAGAGGAGTGGCCCCATCTTGCTCTTAAATATTACCGTAATTTCCGTATTATATACTTTTTTCCTACGCTTATAAAGCGGTGTGGCTAATTTATGCATTTTTCTTTGCCAACGGTCATAATACAAATAGTTTAAAAAACATGAAGACAAAGCAGTTACACTGAAAGGGTGTGTTATTGTTTGTGCTATGGCGCCATTGTTTGGGCAAATTTACTCAATGCTGCTGCTGCATCGCCCTTCTGTTGAGACTGAGCTTTCAACCCAAAGTAGAAGGCCTGTTACGTCTTCTAGCCATCCATAATGTTTCTACTTGTATGGATTCTTCATTCATCACTCCAAGCAACGTTTGTAAGTTTTACAATATAACTTAAACAATTCTTACGTAGTAAACCGTCCCATGTGTGTTGTCTGTAGGAGTGTTTTCATGCATATTTGTTCGTGCTATCGTAACATAATGAAGCTAGCGTCGTTAGCATAAACTAATATGCTAAAAAATGTACGAGTGTCTGTGTTAGTATAATTAATTTACAATGGCATTGTTTTTGTATTGTTTCAGTTTTGTAAATTCCTCAGTAAATTCACCAAAACGTCACCGTGGAGTTATTGAGTCTGTTTAGCGGATTGGAGGGCTGGCTTCCGCAGCCTGTGGGTCCATGACGATGACTTATGTTTTGTTCGATCCGCCGTTTTACTGAGTTCGGAAACAATGAAGGTATGTAAATAAATATTTACAAAATATTTATTTGTTTTCACAACGTATATATCTGCGGCTTATAGTCCGGTGCGGCTAATACATGGAAAAATATTTTTACCGGCTTATATACCGGTTTGCTCTAATGTCCGGAAATACGGTACTCGTGTTACACGCTAGGACAGTTTTTCTCAATATTTTTATTGTTCCACCCACCCCACAGGAAGAAGAAAACATTTAGTCCCTCCTCCCACTCTCTAGTGTTATTTGTCTATAAAATTGTTATAAGATAACAGTCTTGTCTTGTTTAAACACAACCACACTCAAGAGCTCTCTTTTTCCCACCAGTCACACACACTCAGCCTTTACAATAATAGCGCTATGCGTCCAACTGCGCTAACATAATAATATTCTCTGAAAAATGTCCTGCACTTTATTATTTGTAATCAAATTACAGTAAATGCGGTAGTTGGCGAAAGCTTTAATGTGTAGTCCGCATAGTAGTTTTATTGTTTGTTTGTTTGTTTGTTTGTTTGTTTTTCCTGAGGGGAGAAGAGGGGGAGAAGACAGAGAGACATCAACAAAAATAACATCAACACCAGCAAATACGATATGTACAAATATGATAGCAAAAGTGATAGTTTAGTTAGTGAAGTAAATATTACTAACACAGAAATGACAATGAGCATTATTACACTACAAATGGAGCAATACAAATACCAATAGAAATAGCACTATTGATAATCAATAATAATAATATTTACCTTTGTTATCAACTATACAATTGTTTCAAATGCAACAATACATATATGTCATGATAACTTGAATTACAAAAGAAAGCAGATAAATGGAGGGGAAGAAAGAGAAGCGGACCTTATTAACCTTGTAGATTGTTATAGTAACAATAGGTTAAGCTTTGTCAGTTTGCCGTGTGTTACCCAGTTTCCCCTAGGGCAACAACGTTAATATATGTTTGATGAAACGTGATTATATGCATGAGTGTATGTATGTGTATGTACTTGTATATAAATGATAAATGGGTTATACTTGTATAGCGCTTTTCTACCTTCAAGGTACTCAAAGCGCTTTGACACTATTTCCACATTCACCCATTCACACACACATTCACACACTGATGGAGGGAGCTGCCATGCAAGGCGCTACCAGCACCCATCAGGAGCAAGGGTGAAGTGTCTTGCCCAAGGACACAACGGACGTGACTTGGATGGTAGAAGTTGGGGATTGAACCCCAGTAACCAGCAACCCTCCGATTGCTGGCACGGCCACTCTACCAACTTCGCCACGCCGCGTACAGTATGTATATATGTATGTTTGTACAGTGAATGTATATGTACAGTATGTTTATATGTATGTTTGTACAGTGAATGTATATGTACAGTATGTGTATATGTATGTTTTTACAGTGAATGTATATGTACAGTATGTGTATACTGTATGCATGTTTGTACAGTAAATGTATATGTACAGTATGTTTGTACAGTAAATGTATATGTACAGTATGTTTGTACAGTAAATGTGCGTGTGGATGTATGTACTGTATTTGTGTATGTATGTGCGAGCGTATGTGTGTTAGTACCTATGTGTGCCCGTATATATGAATGAATGTACGCATGTATGTACTAGGGCTGCAACTAACGATTCATTTGATAATCGATTAATCTGTTGATTATTACTTCGATTAATCGATTAATAATCGGATAAAAGAGACAAACTACATTTCTATCCTTTCCAGTATTTTATTGGAAAAAAAACAGCATACTGGCACCATACTTATTTTGATTATTGTTTCTCAGCTGTTTGTACATGTTGCAGTTTATAAATAAAGGTTTATAAAAAAATAAAAATGTAAAAAAAAGTATTTATTTTTTTAATTGCCTCTGCGCATGCGCATAGCATAGATCCAACGAATCGATGACTAAATTAATCGCCAACTATTTTTATAATCGATTTTAATTGATTAGTTGTTGCAGCCCTAGTATGTACACATGAATGAATAATTGTGTGTATGCGCGTATCTACATGTGTTTTTATGTACAATATATTGGTAGTTTCTAACAACATGCTAAATAACCATTATGTTTTCGTCATGGCCCCTATGACTAGGTTTGCCATGGGCCCCCAACTAGGCCCCTGGGAAGCGCGAGAGGCGATAATACCAACGCCGGGTGCAGCGGCGCTTTATTGGAAGTGTGTTTCTTTTCGTCAATCTCCGCTTTCATCTTCAGACAACTGGGACGCTCCGTTGATACGAGAATACTTGACGTGTGTCGAGACAGCAAGGAGGTAAGAAAAAGAAGGAGAAAAAAAATGGGAGGATAGGGCAGAAGGAAAATCCAAAAATCCCAAAGTAGTGTATTCAAATGACAGCAGCATGCTTTGTGTGATGGAGCTTTAAATTCAATATAATATTCATTCTCACTAACTGTCTTCTCTCATTTGTCACTCCGTATCTCACCTTACCGGCTCCCTGAGGGAAAGCTGAAGGCCTCTTTTTAACTTTTATGCTGGAATATGTACCCTTACCAGGCACAAAACAGCTTTCTCGTCCGTATAAAAAAAAATATGATAATGCTCAGTTTTGATTGACACTGTCAGAAAGGTGTTTATTCAGCAGCTGTGCTGAGAGGTGGTTTCTACTATTTTGGGCTAAACACTTAACAGTATGCTGCAAAAACTGAGCATTATTATCTTTCTGAACAGGGGCGCATGTTTGCGTGCAGAAGCGCACGTAAAATGTCAATTACCGTATTTTCCGGACTATAGAGCGCATCGGTATACAAGCCACACCCACAAAATTTTAGGGGGAAACCTTTTTCGGTAATGATACAGCTAGAGAAGGAGACGGCACGGAGACAGTGACGTCGTTAGCTTGCAGCGTGTTTATTGAAATAATCAAATGTATGTGAAGTGTGTACTTAATCCAAATGAATATGGTGTGACTATGTGTAGCAAGTATGTGAGGGTCGTTACCAGGTGGTGTTGAAGGTGCGTGTATATATATATATATACACATATACAGTATATATACACATATATATATATACGCATATATATATATATATATATATATATATATATATATATATATATATATATATATATATATATATATATATGTATGTCTTAATTAGATTATCCAAAAAATAGTGCTCGATACCGTGGTAGAGCGTAATATGTATGTGTGGGAAAAAAATCACAAGACTATTTCATCTCTACAGGCCTGTTTCATGAGGGGTTTCCTCAATCCTCAGGAGAAAATCTCCTGAGGATTGAGGAAACCCCTCATGAAACAGGCCTGTAGAGATGAAATAGTCTTGTGATTTTTTTCCCACACATACATATACATATATATATATATATATATATATATATATATATATATATATATATATATATATATATATATATATATATATATATATATATATATATATATATATATATATATATATATATATATATATATATATATATATATATATATATATATATATATCCATCCATCCATTTTCTACCGCTTGTCCCGTTCGGGGGTGCTGGAGCCTATCTCAGCTGGAAGGCGGGGTACACCCTGGACAAGTCGCCGCCTCATCTTATATATATAGTATATATATATATATATATATATATATATATATATATATATATATATATATATATATATATATATATATATATATATATATATATATATATATATATATATATATATATATATATATATACACTACCGTTCAAAAGTTTGGGGTCACCCAAACAATTTTGTGGAATAGACTTCATTTCTAAGAACAAGAATAGACTGTCGAGTTTCAGATGAAAGTTCTCTTTTTCTGGCCATTTTGAGCGTTTAATTGACCCCACAAATATGATGCTCCAGAAACTCAATCTGCTCAAAGGAAGGTCAGTTTTGTAGCTTCTGTAACGAGCTAAACTGTTTTCAGATGTGTGAACATGATTGCACAAGGGTTTTCTAATCATCAATTAGCCTTCTGAGCCAATGAGCAAACACATTGTACCATTAGAACACTGGAGTGATAGTTGCTGGAAATGGGCCTCTATACACCTATGTAGATATTGCACCAAAAACCAGACATTTGCAGCTACAGTAGTCATTTACCACATTAGCAATGTATAGAGTGTATTTCTTTAAAGTTAAGACTAGTTTAAAGTTATCTTCATTGAAAAGTACAGTGCTTTTCCTTCAAAAATAAGGACATTTCAATGTGACCCCAAACTTTTAAACGGTAGTGTATATATATATATATATATATATATATATATATATATATATATATATATATATATATATATATATATATATATATATATATATATATATATATATATATATATATATATATATATATATATATATGTGTATATGTATATATATATATGTATATTAGGGCTGCAACAACTAATCGATTAAATCGAGTAAAATCGATTATAAAAATAGCGATTAATTTAGTCATCGATTCGTTGGATCTATGCTATGCGCATGCGAAGAGGCAATTTTATTTTTTTTACAAACCTTTATTTATAAAATGCAACATGTACAAACAGCTGAGAAACAATAATCAAAATACGTATGGTGCCAGTATGCTGGTTATTTTTCAATAAAATACTGGAAAGGATAGAAATGTAGTTTGTCTCTTTTATCCGATGATTAATCGATTAATCGAAGTAATAAGCAACAGATTCATCGATTATCAAATTAATCGTTAGTTGCAGCCCTAATGTGTATATATATAAATATATACATATATATATATATACACACATACACACACACATATATATATATATTTATATATATATATATATATATATATATATATATATATATATATATATATATATATATATATATATATATATACATATATATATATATATATACATATATATATATATATATACATATATATATATATATATATATATATATATATATATATATATATATATATATATATATATATATATATATATATATATATATATATATATATATATATATGTATATATATATATATATGTATATATATATATATATATATATATATATATATATATATATATATATATATATATATATATATATATATGTATATATATATATATGTATATACAGTGTTTCCCATAAACTGCCAAGATACCTGTGGCGGTGGGGGCGTGGCTTTGGGCGTGGCTATGGGCGTGGTCACCATGACATCATCGAGTAATTTGCACAATAGACTACAATGATATGATTTTCTCTAAAGAAAGCTCAAAAAATGTATACTTACTATCCATTTTACAATATAATTACAACACTTCATGTACATATTTATATACAGATTTGAACAATAAGTTATTCACTGAAATATATTTATTAATTGTGGTTCTAAAAAAATATATATCTTATAAAATATAAAAGTTAAAATTTCTCTTAAAGCTCTGCCCCTTTAATTAGTGTATACTAAATAATTTAACTTTAGCCTACTACTACAACCATATTATTTACCAGCAACATAAAGTGAAACAGAGGCAGAGGTGTCCTGTCACAGTCAGTAACAAATAAACAGAAAACAGTAGTGGTCAAATACAAATAAGGCAACAAGAGAAGTATCCTACACTTCTCTTTTGTAAAGTAAATCTGAACAGCCTATATGGGCATCTACATCAACTATATGATTTGCCTGAGAAGCTGGACAGGACAAAAAATAAAAAATAAAAAAAATAAAAAATCTATTTGTGGCGGACGTAATTCTTTCGTGGCGGGCCGCCACAAATAAATGAATGTGTGGGAAACACTGATATATATATATTAGGGGTGTGGGAAAAAATCGATTCGAATTCGAATCGCGATTCTCACGTTGTGCGATTCAGAATCGATTCTCATTTTAAAAAAATCGATGTTTAATTTACTTATTTAATTTTTTAAATAATTGTATTTATTTATTTATTTTAATTTTTTTTAATTAATCAATGCAACAAAACAATACACATCAATACCATAACAATGCAATCCAATTCCAAAACCAAACCCAACCCAGCAACACTCAGAACTGCAATAAACAGAGCAATTAAGAGGAGACACAAACACGACACAGAACAAACCAAAAGTAGTGAAACAAAAATGAATATTATCAACAACAGTATCATTATTAGTTACAATTTCAACATAGCAGTGATTAGAAATTCCTCATTGACATTATCATTAGACATTTATAAAACATTTTTAAAAAAGAACAATAGTGTCACAGTGTTACACTTGCATCGCATCTCATAAGCTTGACAACACACTGTGTCCAATATTTCCACAAAGATAAAATAAGTCATATTTTTGGTTCATTTAAATAGTTAAAACAAATTTACATTATTGCAATCAGTTGATAAAACATTGTCCTTTATGATTATAAAAGCTTTTTACAAAAATCTACTACTTTGCTTGCATGTCAGCAGACTGGGGTAGATCCTGCTGAAATCCTATGTATTGAATGAATAGAGAATCCTTTTGAATCGGGAAAATATCGTTTTTGAATCGAGAATCGCGTTGAATTGGGAAAAATCTATTTTGAATCGAATCGTGACCTCAAGAATCGATATTCAATCCAATCGTGGAACACCCAAAGATTCGCAGCCCTAATATATATATATATATATATATATATATATATATATATATATATATATATATATATATATATATATATATATATATATATATATATATATATATATATATATAAAAGAAATATTGAATATTATTGGACAGATTCATGAATTTGTTTGAGTGCAAATCATTCATCGAAGTACATTAAAGTTTAATATAAAAAGTGTGGAAAAAAAACGTAATGAAGAGCTTAAAATTAAGCGCCCCTGGCTAAATTCGGATTTACCCCCTAATGAAACAATTTTTATCATTTTTGATCAAACCTGAATCTAATTTGATGCTTGTTTTGTTGTAAAACTGATTCCTCAGAATTAATATGTTCAATAATTTATATTTTTAGTGCAAAAAAAACCAACACATTTTACATAATCAAATCAATAAAAATTTGCAAACCTCCCTGACACAAATCCGACCATGGCTCGAACCCAATGTGATTGCCTTACAAGATCAGCACTAACGCAGTGTGCCACGAGGAATTGTAAGAATATTCTGGATGGTCTGGACCCAAGGATGCAGAGGCTACAGGCAAATTAAAAACCCTTTTATTAGGGGAAAACCAAAACATACAATAAAGAGTGCAGCAAGGAAGTGCTCAAAAATCAAGTAGGCAAAAGAAGCATTGGGAAAGCCATACAGCACGTTGCAGAACAAAACGAAAGTGGAAACCTAAGGACAAGAAATAAAACTTGAAAATTCCCAAGAAAATTTCAATGGGCCTCCTATCTGTGCCCTGAACCTCTGGCCTGGTGTCGATTAAAGCTGGCATACTTCTAAGATGGTGACAAGTATCTAAATTCATGATGTTTAGGTTTAATCATAGATTTGCTAAAAAGCTAGCATAAAACATTAGCATGCTAACATTAGCATGCTAGCACGTGACCGGAGAAGAGGAAATGCTAGAATGCACTATTTGTAAGTATAAACATACAAAGTTAGCTAAAAAAAGCTATCATAAAATGTTAGCATGATACAATAAAAGACGTTAGCATACATCCAACCATGAATTTTAGGTCAAAACATACAAAATTAGCTGAAAAGCTAGCTTAAAACGCTAGCTAGCATGTGACCGAATAAGAGTAAATACCAAATTGCACTATTTGTAGTTGTAAACTACAAAATATCTAAAAACCTTGCATAAAACATTTGCATGTTATCGTTAGCATGCCAATATAAGAGAGGTAAGCATACTTCAAAGATGACAGCAATTACCAAAAAATAAGATTTTTTAATGTTAAAACATACAAAATTAACTAAAAAGCTAGCATACAATTTGTCAGGTGTAAACACACAAATTAGCTTGAAAAAAAAAACTACCATAAATTGTTAGCATGCTAATATAAGAGTCATTAGCATACTTCCAAGATGGTGCAAATTATCAAAATTCATGATTTTTAGTTTTAAAAATACAAAATTAGCTAAAAAGCTAGCATAACATGTTAGTATGATTACGTAAGCATGCTAGGACTTGACCCCAATAAGAGAAAATACCTTAATGTACTATTTGTAAGGTGTAAACATACAAATTAGCTAAAAAACTATCATGAAATGTTAGCATGCTAATATAAGAATCGTTAGCATACTTCCAAGATGGCAGCAAGTATTGAAATCCATGGGTTTTAGGTTTAAACATACAAAATGAGCTAAAAAGCTAGTATAAAATGTTAGCATGATTACGTTAGCATGCTAGGACTTGACCCCAACAAGAGAAAATACCTTAATGCACTATTTGTAAGGTGTAAACATACACATTAGCTAAAAAACTACCATAAAATGTTAGAATGCTAATATAAGAGTCGTTAGCATACGTTCAAGATGGCAGCAAGTATTGAAATTCATGAATTTTAGGTTTAAACATACAAAATTAGCTGAAAAGCTAGTATAAAATGTTAGCATGATTACGTTAGCATGCTAGGACTTGACCTCAACAAGTGAAACTATTTTAATGCACTATTTATAAGGTGTAAACATACAATCCCCACCTTCTACCATCCTAGTCACGTCCGTTGTGTCCTTGGGCAAGACACTTCACCCTTGCTCCTGATGGGTGTTGGTTAGCACCTTGCATGGCAGCTCCCGCCAACAGTGTGTGAATGTGTGTGTGAATGGGTGAATGTGGAAATACTGTCAAAGCGCTTTGAGTACCTTGAAGGTAGAAAAGCGCTATACAAGTATAACCCATTTATCATTTATCATTTATAAATTAGCTAAAAAGAAGTACCATAAAATGTTAGAATGCTAGTATAAGAGTTGTTAGTATACTTCCAAGATGGCGCCAAGTATTAAAATTCCTGATTTTTAGGTTTAAACATACAAAATTAGCTAAAAAGCTAGCAAAAACCTTTGTATGCTAACTTTAGCATGCTAATATAAGAGATGTTGGTGTACTTCCAAGATGTCACTAAGTATCAAAATTCATATTTTTTAAGTTTAAACGTATGTTTAAACTTAAACAACTTTTTACCGACAAATTACCTAAAAAAAAAAAAAACTACCATAAAATGTTAGCATGCTAATATAAGACTCGTTAGCATACTTCCCAGATGGCGCCAAGTATCAAAATTCATGATTTTTAGGTTTAAACATACGAAAGTAGCTAAAAAGCTAGCAAAAACACTTGTATGCTAACTTTAGCATGTTAATATAGGAGATGTTGGTGTACTTCTAAGATGTCACTAAGTATCAAAATTCATAATTTTTATGTTTAAACATACAAATGTATCTAAAAAGCTAGCAGAAAAAACATTAGCACCCTAACGTTCTGGCAAGTATGCTAGCAGTTGACGTGCAGCATGTGAACGGGCCCATAAGAAAATACCAGAAACTTACAATAAATGCCATGAGAAACTATGACAAATTTGCCATTATATTCTTATCAGTGACAGAATAGGAAAGGGAAATATTTGCAGTAAAATTATGAATTGACTTTTTTTTTTCAAAGAGAAACGTTTCCATGAAGCATAAAACTCCACATAAACTGGTTTGCAAAAGAGGCCTGCACGACTCCCTGCAGCACTTTGACGCACACCACTGATGCCAGTGCACCGACGTTAGCCTGGGCCAGACCTCGGCGCAGGCCCACTTAGGTCTGAATCACCTGGCTCATGTTGAACTAATCCGGCAGCAGAGACAAATCGCAGCGCGGTGTTGTCATCGACTTATCCCGATCTACACAGAAATGCTGGCGCTTTATTGAACGTGTATCTGTTTATGAGCTAATCTCATTAGGGCGTAATGCATTTTACAAGATGTTGCTCCTTCATCATGAGCCCACCAGGGTCAATAACCAGGAAACCCGGCGTTTGTCTGTGTTGTGGTCCTTCTCCAAATTGCTCTTTTTGCTGTGATGTGATTTAGCTGATTGGCAGCATTCAGTATGAGCATCATCACTGACGGCTCATGACAAGACTACTTTCCTCAAATTGTGCGCTTACTTTAAGGAACCCTATTCTGCAAAAGCACATTTTCTTACTTATCGGTACCTGCTGTTGTGTATTTAGGATCCGGAATTTGCTCGACGGAATGTCCACATATGGAAGATTTTCATTGGAACGTGGATTTACGAACGCCTGTACGTATTTGCGTTACTTTCCGTCTACAAACGTTTGGATCAGGGGTGTCCAAACTGCGGCCCGTACTTGTATGACACAATCCAAACAACCTCCCCTAGTCATGGTGCAAAAAAAACTGTTCAACAGAGCATCTTTCCCCTAAATACCAGGCCGTTTCTGAATGCTACATAATTGCTGCCATCTTGTGGACAACGTGAGTAAATCAGGTTAATGACCCTTGAAAGTACAGCATTCACTTTTATGACCCAATCAAAACAACCTACCCGAGACATGGTGTACAAAATAATTGTTCAAGAAAGCATATTTCTCCTAAATACCAGGCAGTTTCTGAATGCTACGTATTTGCTGCCATCTTTTGGACAATGAGAGTAAATCAGATCAGTGACCCTTGAAAGTAGAACATGTACTTGTATGACACCATCCAAACAACCTTCCCTAGTCATGGTGCAAAAAATGTGTTCAACAAAGCATTTTACTCTTAAATACCAGGCGGTTTCTGAATGCTACATATTTGCTGCCATCTTATGGACAACGTGAGTAAATCAGATCAATGACCCTTCAAAGTACATAATTTACTAGTATGACACTATCCCAACAACCTTCCCTAGTCATTAGGGTTGGGTATCGTTTGAATTCGAACGATTCCAATTCCGATTCCGATTCTTTGTTTCAATTCCGATTCCTGACTATTCTCGATTCCGATTCTTTTAAGAGGCAGGGTCGGAAAAAAGTTTAGGATATTTTAAACGAGCTAGCTAACCTACAGTCTTTCTGAATGAAATAGTCTGACTTTCTCCATCAATTTTAATTCTATTAACTTTTTATGAACTTTACTATAAATTCCTCACAGGGCTGTTTTCAACTAGAATATAAATATCAAACCTATGAACTTGAATATAAATATTATAAATTATGAATACATTTTCCCAGCGGTACACTTTCCTCAAGAGAGCTTTATTTTTGAAAACCTCATGAAAACACATTTACACATAAGTGTATGATGCTGCAGGAAACCTCATGAAAACACATTTACACACACAAGTGTATGATGCTGCAGGTACTTAAAAATGTTACCGTGCTCCCACTGATGGGCTAACCTGGTGCAGAAAAGCAAATAAACAATAAGAAACAACTTGCAAAACCCAGTCCAGATTAGCAGCAGGTACAGTATAAAATCAGAGACAGTTCTTGTTTAGGAAAATGACCATATCCGCCTTCTCAGGCAGGATGCGTGAGCGTTCTGGACAGATAGTGTCTCCTGCTGTGGAAAATACACGTTCGCTGGGTGTGGAAGAAGCTTGAACGCATAAATAGGAGAAAGCGAGATCTGACAGCAAAGGATAAGTCTTTTGTTGGTTCCACCGGACCACCACCATGCAGCAGGGTCGTCAGACATAAGTATCGGTGGAACGTCCTGGTACATCTGCAGCTCTCTCTCCACTCGTTTCTTGATGGACATGGAGCTCTGTTATTTCGCGGTTATTCCATTTTTTTTTTGTAAAGTAAAGCCACACTTTCGACCGCCAACGCCCGCTATCCATGCTTGAGCTTGACTGACTCGCTCGGCTATGCTAACACTTCCGGCGTTGGGCGCTTCTTCGTTGGTGCTCAGCGGCTTCTTCTTCCGGTTCGGCTGACTTTTTTTTTTTTCTTTTTCTTTTTTTTCCGGTCGGCGTACTGGGTATCGAAAATAGGAATCGAAATTTAAACTTTTGAACGATACCGGTAGAATCGGAAAGTTAGTCCCGGTTCCAATCGATACTTGATACTCGATACCCAACCCTACTAGTCATGGTGCAAAAAAAATAAATTCTACAAAGCATCTTACTCTTAAATACCAGGCAGTTTCTGAATGCTGTATATTTGTTGCCATCTTGTGGACAATGTGAGTAAATAAGATAAATGACTCTTGAAAGTATAGCATTTACTTGTATGACACAACCCAAACAACTGTCCCCAGTCATGGTCTAAAAAAAACTGTTCAACAAAACATATTGCTCTTAAATACCAGGCGGATTCTGTATGCTACATATTTGCTGCCTTCTTGTGGACAACTTGAATAAACCAGGTCAATGACCCTTGAAAGTACAGCATTTACTTGAATGACACAATCCAAACAACCTTCCCTAGTCATGGTCAAAAATAACAATTGTTCAACAAAGCATCTTGATCTTAACTGCCAGGTGGTTTCTGAATTCTCCATATTTGCTGCCATCTTGTGGACAACATGAGTAAATCAGATCAATGACCCTTGAAAGTACACCATTTACTTGTATAACACAATCCAAACAACCTTTCTGAGTCTGGTGTGAAAAAAAATTTTTCAACAAAGCATCTTACTCTTAAATACCAGGCAGTGTTTTGAATGCTACATATGTGCTGCCATCTTGTGGACAACGTGAGTAGATCATGTCAATGACCCTTGAAAGTACATCATTTACTTGTATGACACAATACAAACAACCTTCCCTAGTCATGGTGCAAAAAAAAGTTGTTCAACAAAACATCTTAGTCTTAAATATCAGGCGGTTTCTAAATGTTGCATATTTGCTGCCATCTTGTGGACAATGTGAGTAAATCAGGTCAATGACCCTTGAAAGTACAACATTTACTTGTATGACACAATCCACACAACCTTCCCTAGTCACGGTGCAAAAATAAAAATTGTTCAACAAAGGATCTTATTATTAAATACCATGCGGGTTCTGAATGCAACATATTTGCTGCCATCTTGTGGACCATGTGAGTAAATCAGGTCAATGACCATTAAAAGTACAGCATTGACTTGTATGACACAATCCAAACAACCTCCCCTAGTCAGGGTGCAAAACTAAAAATTGTTCAACAAAGCATCTTACTCTTAAATACCAGGCGGTTTCTGAATGCTACATGATTAATGCCATCTTGTGGACAATGTGAGTGAATCAGATCAATGACCCTTGAAAGTACAGCATTTATTTTTATAACTCAATCCAAACAACTTTCCCTAGTCATGGTGCAAAAAAAAAAATTGTTCAACAAAGCATCTTACTCTTAAATACCAGGCGGTTTCTGAATGCTACATACTTGCTGCCATCTTGTGGACAATATGAGTAATTCAGATCAACGACCCTTGAAAGTACAGCATTTACTAGTATGAAACAATCCAAACAACCTGCCCTAGTCATGGTGCAAAAAAAAAAAGTTCAACAAAGCATGTTGAACTTAAATACCAGGCGGTTTCTGAATGCTACATACTTGCTGCCATCTTGTGGACAATATGAGTAAGTCAGATCAACGACCCTTGAAAGTACAGCATTTACTAGTATGAAACAATCCAAACAACCTGCCCTAGTCATGGTGCAAAAAAAAAAAGTTCAACAAAGCATGTTAAACTTAAATACCAGGCGGTTTCTGAATGATACATATTTGCTGCCATCTTGTCTACAACGTGAGTAAATAAGATCAATGACCCTTTAAAGTACAGCATTTACTTCTATAACACAATCCAAACAACCTTCCTTAGTCATGGTGCACATATAAAAATGTTCAACAAAGCATCTTACTCTTAAATACCAGGGAGTTTCTGAATACTACATATTTGCTGCCATCTCGTGGACAACGTGAGTAAATAAGATCAATGACCCTTGAAAGTACAGCATTTACTTGTATGACACAATCCAAACAACCTTCCAAACAACCAAAAAAATGCAACTAACATAACCCATAACACTGAACTTTGTGGGTATTATGAAAAACTTCCAAACACCTTTAAAACATTTCAGAATTACACCTATTCAAATCCATTAGTATGCATGATGGGGAAAATGTCAAACACTCCACACTTATCCATGTTTGGCTCATTTTAGCTGCTTGATATTTCTCATTGATTACAAAACCTTAAGGTCGTCACAGAAGTAAACAAGGTAGGAATCACACTTTCACATACTCTTAATATCCAAATATATCAATTTATATATACATTATATTAATATAATATAATCTATTACGGGGACGAAAGTTTACTCAGAGTGAAGGGGGCGTGGTGAGGAGGGGTTCATTTGCATATAACAACTCCACCTCTCTAAACCGGGTTGTTTATTTGGTCAGAAATTGGCCATACCTTTGGCCATTAAAAGCCAGTAATTTCCAGGAGTTATCTTGCCTTCTGAGTAGCCTCTGATATAGATGTTTTCTAGTGTTGTAAAAATGTGTAAATAAATATTACATTTCAACATTTCTGTCAACGAAGATTTTTTTCAGCCTGCAACACACATAGTCATTTTGATAGTAGGCTATTATAGCTAATATAGACACTTACGTCATGTGTTGCCTTCCTTATAACACTTATATACGGCTTTTCTTTTTTTGCGGCTCCTGACAGATTTGTTTTTTGTATTTTTGGTCCAGTATGGCTCTTTCAACGTTTTGGGTTGCCGACCCCTGCTCTAGAACTACAACTACAACGGAACTAACAGTGTTGGGATTATAATCATCCAAATATGATTAGCAGCTACGCAGAAAGCCGTCAACGTTGTGGCTCGGAGGGCCAACTCAGTGTACCTGCGGCTGAGGTGAGCGTTCAACTAATTTTCTTTGGATCCTATTTTTTGGATATTGTAGTGAGTTTACATAATTCACCCACGGGACTTTTTTTTTAGCGTAAAAGTTCCAGTCGGACGGGTTTTCACGGGACACATTTCCGGTGTTGTGTGTCGCGCGGAGAAGCCACCGATGTTTAGTTGAATTGAGGAATTTGATTGTTAGCCACAAATTCTATGAGTGATTTTTATGGACATCTGCGCTTTCATACATGATTTTTTTTCCATAATTATTATTTTTTTAAATTTAGTCTTTATTGACATCCAGCATCAGACATTCCTATCCATTACATCATATTTGCATACATCATACATCTATTGTCTGCCCCGAATGTCAAAATAATAATTTTGTTTATATCCCAATGGTGCCACCCCTCAGCCCCCAAAAAAGAAAAAAAACAGCAAAAATTTAAAAAATAAAATAAAAAATTATAATAATAATAATAACAAATAAATTAAATAATGTAAGAAAAAAATAAAATATAAAAAATTTAAGAAATAATATCAACAGATATTAATTAAATAAATATAATTTTTTAAATATAATATAAACATATAGGGAGTAGGGTTGTCCTGATACCAATATTTTGGTACCGGTACCAAATTGTATTTCGATAGTTTTCTAAATAAAGGGGAACACAAATAATGGCATTATTGTCTTTATTTGAACAAAATATTTTAGGGTACATTAAGTATATGTTTCTTATTGCAAGTTTGTCCTTAAATAAAATAGTGAACATACAAGACAACTTGTCTTTTAGTAGTAAGTAAACAAACAAAGGCTCCTAATTTAATCTGCCGACATATGCAGTAACATATTGTCATTTATCATTTTTTATTTTGTCAACATTATGAGGGACAAACTGTGAGAATGTATTATTAATCTACTTGTTCATTTACTGTTAATATCTGCCTATTTTCTGTTTTAACATGTTCTATCTACACTTCTGTTAAAATGTAATAATCACTTATTCTTCTGTTGTTTTCAAACGTTACATTAGTTTTGAATAATACCACACATTTAGGTATCGATCCGATACCAAGTAGTTACAGGATCATACATTGGTCATATTCAAAGTCCCCATGTGTCCAGGGACGTATTTACTGAATTTATAAACATAATATGAATTAAAAAAAAAAAAAAAAAAAGATTTTGTGATGCTAAAAAAATATCGATGTAATCATAGCAGTATCGACTAGATGCGCCCCTGTACTTGGTATCATTACAGTGGATTTCAGGTGTAGATCCACCCATGGCGTTTGTTTACATTGTGACGCCGGTGAGCTACGGTGTGTAGTGAAGCATGTTTAGCTATTCCTCGTCCTCCAGTGATAATGTTACTTGAAAGAAACATACTTTATTTGTCGCCATAGAGGTGAGGATTAGTGATTTAGAAGTAGCTAAAATTGATTGTTAGCTGCTAACTAGCGAGCCATGTGTTAAAGCACCTCTTCCTGAGGACGTTTCAGTGTTTATCTTTAGTTTTTATTTTTTATTTTTTTTATTTTTTTTTATTTATTTATTTTTTTATTTTCTTTAGTTTTTAGACCAAAATGCGTCCGTTCTCCCTTTTCTGTCTACACACTGTGTCTGTTTGTAAGTACTCTGTGTGTGTGCGCTGCCGAACATGCTCTTCTGCTCGTAAAACCAGCTATGTCATGATGTGACGACGCGCCGTTATGCCCGTTAGAGGCGGTATAGTACCGAATATGATTTATTAATATTGCGGTACTATACTAGTACCGGTAAACCGTACAACCCTAATAGGGTGTAATCTTTTTTACATAGTACAATCACTAATTCAAGAGAATAAAATCAGGCCTATGGTGCGTGACATAATTGACCCAGTTTTCCCAGTATGAAGTACATTTCTCCAATTAATAATGAATAAAAGTCGTTATCTTCCCCATTTTATAAACGTCCACTGTGATTTCCATTCATAGCTTTAAAGTCGGGCTCTCCTGTGATGTCCATTTTCTGGTTAAATATTATGGGAAAATTACCAGAAGATTTGTCCACAATTTAACAAATTCCAAGAAAAACAACTTCCAGTACATAAAATCAAACACAGCAAAAATCTATTCTCACTCATCACTGTTTTAAGAGCTTGTTTTTACACGTTCAAAACGTACCCCTTTAAGCCTAAATCAAACTGAAATGACATGTTAGAAAATAATTGCATTTTATATTTTACATCAATTTGAGCATAATTCATAATTGATTGAGGAATTGACTCAGCTGCATGCACGGGACTGACTCGGCGGGGTAGAAATGAGCCGTTTATACCTTTTGATATTTTGTGAAAATCTACTTTAATAATATGCAACACGGTGTTGTGAATCGTTGCTTTTTATCCACAAACAGTAGAAATAACAGTAGAAATATGAAGTGAATATGGAGAACTTTTACAAACATCACAATTATTATTTATTGATTTCTTACGTGAATGCCAAAAGGCATGTTATTTAGTCAGAACAATTTACCTTCTGGATCAATAAGTTAAAAAGTTAGTTAAAGTACCCATGATAGTCACACACACACTAGATGTGGTGAAATTACCCTCTGCATTTGACCCATCACCCGTGATCACCCCCTGGGAGGTGAGGGGAGCAGTGAGCAGCAGCGGTGGCCGCGCTCGGGAATCATTTTGGTGATTTAACCCCCAATTTCAACCCTAGATGCTGAGTGCCAAGCAGGGAGGCAATGGGTCCCATTTTTATAGTCTTTGGTATGACTCGGCCGGGATTTGAACTCACGACCTTCCAGTCTCAGGGCGGACACTCTAACCACAAGGCCACTGAGCAGGTAATAAAGTTTGTCTAAGTCTAATTCTGATTCAGCGAGTGCGTAAAAGTTTGACGGCCTTCTTCTCCCGCAGTTTTCATCGTATCGGACCCGTTCCAAGATCAAAACGTTCGGCTCGGCCGGGACACCGTTGCTAACATATTTTTTCTACCAAAGTATCCCAAATTACCAGGAATTTCAGGTTTCCCAGGCCATTTTTCCCATTAAAAATGAATGGGTCATTTTTCAAACTTATACAACTCCCCCATTTCTCACCCGATTCTAACCATTCCAACATCCACATACTTTCACTCACTTTGAACATTCAAGCCAACATGTTTCCTGGTTCCCAAAATTCCCGTTTTTTCCTGGCATTACCAGGAAATGTTCCCCGTTGAAAATGAATGTCCAATTACAGACCTCTTCATATCCTACATTTTTATCCGTTTGCAAACCTTCCAACATCCACACACTCTACTCACCCTGGACATTCAAGCCAACATGTTTCCCGGTTCCAAAAATTCCCATTTTTCCTGGCATTACCAGGAAATGTTCCCCGTTGAAAATGAATGGCAAATTACAGACCTCTTCATATCCCACATTTTTCATCCGTTAGCACCCTTCCAACATCCACACACTCTACTCACCCTGGACATTCAAGCCAACATGTTTACCGGTTCCAAAAATTCCCGTTTTTCCTGGCATTACCAGGAAATGTTCCCCGTTGAAAATGAAAGTCCAATTACAGACCTCTTCATATCCTACATTTTTATCCGTTTGCAAACCTTCCAACATCCACACACTCCACTCACCCTGGACATTCAAGCCAACATGTTTACCAGTTCCAAAAATTCCCGTTTTTCCTGGCATTACCAGGAAATGTTCCCCGTTGAAAATGAAAGTCCAATTACAGACATCTTCATATCCTACATTTTTATCCGTTTGCAAACCTTCCAACATCCACACACTCCACTCACCCTGGACATTCAAGCCAACATGTTTACCGGTTCCAAAAATTCCCGTTTTTCCTGGCATTACCAGGAAATGTTCCCCGTTGAAAATGAAAGTCCAATTACAGACCTCTTCATATCCTACATTTTTATCCGTTTGCAAACCTTCCAACATCCACACACTCCACTCACCCTGGACATTCAAGCCAACATGTTTCCCGGTTCCAAAAATTCCCATTTTTCCTGGCATTACCAGGAAATCTTCCCCGTTGAAAATGAATGGCCAATTACAGACCTCTTCATATCCCACATTTTTCATCCGTTAGCACCCTTCCAACATCCACACACTCCACTCACCCTGGACATTCAAGCCAACATGTTTACCGGTTCCAAAAATTCCCGTTTTTCCTGGCATTACCAGGAAATGTTCCCCGTTGAAAATGAAAGTCCAATTACAGACCTCTTCATATCCTACATTTTTATCCGTTTGCAAACCTTCCAACATCCACACACTCCACTCACCCTGGACATTCAAGCCAACATGTTTCCCGGTTCCAAAAATTCCCGTTTTTTCCTGGCATCACCAGGAAATGTTCCCCGTTGAAAATGAATGTCCAATTACAGACCTCTTTATATCCTACATTTTTATCCGTTTGCAAACCTTCCAACATCCACACACTCCACTCACCCTGGACATTCAAGCCAACATGTTTCCCGGTTCCAAAAATTCCCATTTATCCTGGCATTACCAGGAAATGTTCCCCGTTGAACATGAATGGCCAATTACAGACCTCTTCATATCCCACATTTTTCATTCGTTAGCACCCTTCCAACATCCACACACTCTACTCACCCTGGACATTCAAGCCAACATGTTTACCGGTTCCAAAAATTCCCGTTTTTCCTGGCATTACCAGGAAATGTTCCCCGTTGAAAATGAAAGTCCAATTACAGACCTCTTCATATCCTACATTTTTATCCGTTTGCAAACCTTCCAACATCCACACACTCCACTCACCCTGGACATTCAAGCCAACATGTTTACCGGTTCCAAAAATTCCCGTTTTTCCTGGCATTACCAGGAAATGTTCCCCGTTGAAAATGAAAGTCCAATTACAGACCTCTTCATATCCTACATTTTTATCAGTTTGCAAACCTTCCAACATCCACACACTCCACTCACCCTGGACATTCAAGCCAACATGTTTCCCGGTTCCAAAAATTCCCGATTTTTCCTGGCATCACCAGGAAATGTTCCCCGTTGAAAATGAATGTCTAATTACAGACCTCTTTATATCCTACATTTTTATCCGTTTGCAAACCTTCCAACATCCACACACTCCACTCACCCTGGACATTCAAGCCAACATGTTTCCCGGTTCCAAAAATTCCCATTTTTCCTGGCATTACCAGGAAATGTTCCCCGTTGAACATGAATGGCCAATTACAGACCTCTTCATATCCCACATTTTTCATTCGTTAGCACCCTTCCAACATCCACACACTCCACTCACCCTGGACATTCAAGCCAACATGTTTCCTGGTTCCAAAAATTCCCGTTTTTCCTGGCATTACCAGGAAATGTTCCCCGTTGAAAATGAAAGTCCAATTACAGACCTCTTCATATCCTACATTTTTATCCGTTTGCAAACCTTCCAACATCCACACACTCCACTCACCCTGGACATTCAAGCCAACATGTTTCCCGGTTCCAAAAATTCCCGTTTTTTCCTGGCATTACCAGGAAATGTTCCCCGTTGAAAATGAATGGCCAATTACAGACCTCTTCATATCCCACATTTTTTATCCGTTTGCAAACCTTCCAACATCCACACACTCCACTCACCCTGGACATTCAAGCTAACATGTTTCCTGGTTCCAAAAATTCCCGTTTTTTCCCGGCATTACCAGGAAATGTTCCCCGTTGAAAATGAATGTCCAATTACAGACCTCTTCATATCCTACATTTTTATCCGTTTGCAAACCTTCCAACATCCACACACTCCACTCACCCTGGACATTCAAGCCAACATGTTTCCCGGTTCCAAAAATTCCCATTTTTCCTGGCATTACCAGGAAATGTTCCCCGTTGAAAATGAATGGGCAATTACAGACATCTTCATATTCCACATTTTTTATCCGTTTGCAAACCTTCCAACATCCACACACTCCACTCACCCTGGACATTCAAGCCAACATGTTTCCCGGTTCCAAAAATTCCCATTTTTCCTGGCATTACCAGGAAATCTTCCCCGTTGAAAATGAATGGCCAATTACAGACCTCTTCATATCCCACATTTTTCATCCGTTAGCACCCTTCCAACATCCACACACTCCACTCACCCTGGACATTCAAGCCAACATGTTTACCGGTTCCAAAAATTCCCGTTTTTCCTGGCATTACCAGGAAATGTTCCCCGTTGAAAATGAAAGTCCAATTACAGACCTCTTCATATCCTACATTTTTATCCGTTTGCAAACCTTCCAACATCCACACACTCCACTCACCCTGGACATTCAAGCCAACATGTTTCCCGGTTCCAAAAATTCCCGTTTTTTCCTGGCATCACCAGGAAATGTTCCCCGTTGAAAATGAATGTCCAATTACAGACCTCTTTATATCCTACATTTTTATCCGTTTGCAAACCTTCCAACATCCACACACTCCACTCACCCTGGACATTCAAGCCAACATGTTTCCCGGTTCCAAAAATTCCCATTTATCCTGGCATTACCAGGAAATGTTCCCCGTTGAACATGAATGGCCAATTACAGACCTCTTCATATCCCACATTTTTCATTCGTTAGCACCCTTCCAACATCCACACACTCTACTCACCCTGGACATTCAAGCCAACATGTTTACCGGTTCCAAAAATTCCCGTTTTTCCTGGCATTACCAGGAAATGTTCCCCGTTGAAAATGAAAGTCCAATTACAGACCTCTTCATATCCTACATTTTTATCCGTTTGCAAACCTTCCAACATCCACACACTCCACTCACCCTGGACATTCAAGCCAACATGTTTACCGGTTCCAAAAATTCCCGTTTTTCCTGGCATTACCAGGAAATGTTCCCCGTTGAAAATGAAAGTCCAATTACAGACCTCTTCATATCCTACATTTTTATCCGTTTGCAAACCTTCCAACATCCACACACTCCACTCACCCTGGACATTCAAGCCAACATGTTTCCCGGTTCCAAAAATTCCCGTTTTTTCCTGGCATCACCAGGAAATGTTCCCCGTTGAAAATGAATGTCCAATTACAGACCTCTTTATATCCTACATTTTTATCCGTTTGCAAACCTTCCAACATCCACACACTCCACTCACCCTGGACATTCAAGCCAACATGTTTCCCGGTTCCAAAAATTCCCATTTTTCCTGGCATTACCAGGAAATGTTCCCCGTTGAACATGAATGGCCAATTACAGACCTCTTCATATCCCACATTTTTCATTCGTTAGCACCCTTCCAACATCCACACACTCTACTCACCCTGGACATTCAAGCCAACATGTTTACCGGTTCCAAAAATTCCCGTTTTTCCTGGCATTACCAGGAAATGTTCCCCGTTGAAAATGAAAGTCCAATTACAGACCTCTTCATATCCTACATTTTTATCCGTTTGCAAACCTTCCAACATCCACACACTCCACTCACCCTGGACATTCAAGCCAACATGTTTCCTGGTTCCAAAAATTCCCGTTTTTCCTGGCATTACCAGGAAATGTTCCCCGTTGAAAATGAATGTCCAATTACAGACCTCTTCATATCCTACATTTTTATCCGTTTGCAAACCTTCCAACATCCACACACTCCACTCACCCTGGACATTCAAGCCAACATGTTTCCCGGTTCCAAAAATTCCCGTTTTTTCCTGGCATTACCAGGAAATGTTCCCCGTTGAAAATGAATGGCCAATTACAGACCTCTTCATATCCCACATTTTTTATCCGTTTGCAAACCTTCCAACATCCACACACTCCACTCACCCTGGACATTCAAGCTAACATGTTTCCTGGTTCCAAAAATTCCCGTTTTTTCCTGGCATTACCAGGAAATGTTCCCCGTTGAAAATGAATGTCCAATTACAGACCTCTTCATATCCTACATTTTTATCCGTTTGCAAACCTTCCAACATCCACACACTCCACTCACCCTGGACATTCAAGCCAACATGTTTCCCGGTTCCAAAAATTCCCATTTTTCCTGGCATTACCAGGAAATGTTCCCCGTTGAAAATGAATGGGCAATTACAGACATCTTCATATTCCACATTTTTTATCCGTTTGCAAACCTTCCAATATCCACACACTCCACTCACCCTGGACATTCAAGCCAACATGTTTACCAGTTCCAAAAATTCCCGTTTTTCCTGGCATTACCAGGAAATGTTCCCCGTTGAAAATGAATGGCCAATTACAGACCTCTTCATATCCTACATTTTTATCCGTTTGCAAACCTTCCAACATCCACACACTCCACTCACCCTGGACATTCAAGCCAACATGTTTACAGGTTGGGAAAATTCCCTGATTACCAGGAATTCCCATATTTCAATTGCAGTATGTCCAACCTATTTCGACTACTCCCACATTTTTCATCCGATTTCAACCGTTCCACTGTCAACACATCTGTCTTTCAAGCCAGCATGTTTTCCGAAAATTTCCGCATTGGCCGGAATTACCAGGAATTTCCCCCTATTGAAAATGTATAGGCAATTGTGGAGGGAGAGTGTGATCGGCGCACTGCAGGAGCAAAGGTCACCGCCTCTGTCAATGGTGTTGAGGGCGGAGCGCCATCGACTAGGGGCGGGGCATGTGCGGGACGGCGAGACACAGCTGGCAGGTGATTAGATTTCACAGGTGGTACGTGTTAATCTAATCATCTGTTTTCTTTAAGAGTGAGCGGCCGGGTGCAGGAGAGGAGGGAAGTTTGGAGAGAGACTTGGAGAGCATGAGACAAAGAAGGACTGAAAAGATGTGTGTCATGCAAGTGCTTGATGGAAAAATAAAACCAGTTGTTACATCAGAACACCGGTATCCAGCTGCCGTGAGTACTTCACCCACCCCACGAGAAGGAGACTTCTACAGCAATATACAAACTTTTACATACTCCACATTTCTCAACAAATTTGAACGGTTCCAAAGTCAAAGTGCTCCTTGCTCTTGTTACTCAAGTGCTAGCATGCTAAACTTAGTGTGCTAAAAAATTTTTTAGTTCATTTTGCAACTGTTTACCCCAGAGTCATATACCTTGGTATGTGACACATGCTAATTGTTAGCATGCCAGCGTTAGCATTTCAGTTCCACTCGTGCGTTTCAGCGGTGACATACACACGCAATTTGTACCGGAATTGCACAGATTCTAGTTATTAGTAGTATTTCAGGCTGCAACTAATAATTATTTTAGCTATCTACAGAGGAAAAATAGTTGAAATAAATAAACATTGTTCTGCTAAATAGCATTTTTAACACGTGTGGAGTAATTTAGAAAATTCAGTAAAAAAATAAATACAAATTTCTGCTGTTGGACGCTCATGTGTGCTCAATTGCAGAGGCCGTGCGGAAACGATATCCGTGTATTTAAAGTCCTGGCGGATTTTATTAATTTTTATTCATTACACTTATTAAATGATTTAATAAACATATGATTGATCAAAGCTTTTTTCTAATCAAATTAATAGATTTTTTTTGTTTTGTTTTCTTTGTTTTTGTTCTTTATGCTGTCTGTGTTGGCCCTGCGATGAGGTGGCGACTTGTCCAGGGTGTACCCCGCCTTCCGCCCGGATGCAGCTGAGATAGGCTCCAGCACCCCCCGCGACCCAAAAAAGGGACAAGCGGTAGAAAATGGATGGATGGATGCTGTTATTTGTGATTGATGTCTTATAAAAACTGTTAAAATCAATAAACATATCGATGATAAAAAAAAAAAATTCAAAAAAAATCATCAGACTTAACAAGATTAAACTGTTTGTTTCGACTTCTGTTCGCGTTGACGCGTATGCGAGGAAAGATATGTTTGGAAACAATTAGTTCCGCCTCTAACGACGTCTTCAAAAGCAGGGGTCTCAAACTCAATTGAACCGGGGCCCGCTGCAGGTGGAGTCTGGGTGAGTCACGATCGAACCACATGACTAAATTTAGCAACTTCTACCAGCAGCTATGGTGAGTCTGAGTATAGCAGACCTTAAAAGTCACTAAACATGTTCAATTGAATGTACAAACCATAAAACCAGTGAAGTTGTCACGTTGTGTAAATGGTAAATAAAAACAGAATTCAATGATTTGCAAATCCTTTTCAACTTATATTCAATTGAATAGACTGCAAAGACAAGATATTTAACGTTCGAACTGTAAAACGTTATTTTTTGCAAATACTGGCTCATTTGGAATTTGATGCCTGCAACATGTTTCAAAAAAGCTGGCACAAGTGGCAAAAAACACTGAAAAAGTTGAGGAATGCTCATCAAACACTTATTTGGAACATCCCACAGGTGAACAGGCTAATTGGGAACAGGTGGGTGCCATGATTGGGTATAAAAGCAGCTTTCATGAAATGCTCAGTCATTCACAAACAGGGATGGGGCGAGGGTCACCACTTTGTGAACAAATGCGTGAGCAAATTGTCCAACAGTTTAAGAACAACATTTCTCAACCAGCTATTGCAAGGAATTTAGGGATTTCACCATCTACGTTCTGTAATATCATCAAAAGGTTCAGAGAATCTGGAGAAATCACTGCACGTAACATTGAATGCCCGTGACCTTGGATCCCTCAGGCGGTACTGCATCAAAAAGCGACATCAGTGTGTAAAGGATATCACCACATGGGCTCAGGAACACTTCAGAAACCACTGTCAGTAACTACAGTTCGTCGCTAATCTGTAAGTGCAAGTTAAAACTCTACTATGCAAAACGAAAGCCATTTATCAACAACACCCAGAAACGTCGCCGGCTTCGCTGGGCCCGAGCTCATCTAAGATGGACTGATGCAAAGTGGAAAAGTGTTCTGTGGTCTGACAAGTCCACATTTCAAATTGTTTTTGGAAACTGTGGATGTCGTGTCCTCCAAAACAAAGAGGAAAAGAACCATCCGGATTGTTCTAGGTGTAAAGTTCAAAAGCCAGCATCTTTGATGGTATGGGGGTGTAGTAATGCCCAAGGCATGGGGAACTTACACATCTGTGAAGGCACCATTAATGCTGAAAGGTACATACAGGTTTTGGAGCAACATGTGTTGCCATCCAAGCAACGATATCATGGACGCCCCTGCTTATTTCAGCAAGACAATGCCAAGCCACGTGTTACAACAGCGTGGCTTCATAGTAAAAGAGTGCAGGTACTAGACTGGCCTGCCTGTAGTCCAGACCTGTCTCCCATTGAAAATGTGTGGCGCAATACCACCTTAAATACCACAACGGAGACCCCCGGACTGTTGAACAACTTAAGCTGTACATCAAGCAAGAATGGGAAAAAATTCCACTTGAAAAGCTTCAAAAATTGGTCTCCTCAGTTCCCAAACGTTTACTGAGTGTTGTTAAAAGGAAAGGCCATGTAACACAGTGGTAAAAATGCCCCTGTGCCAACTTTTTTGCCATTAAATTCTAAGTTAATGATTATTTGCACACAAAAAAAATATGTTTCTTTGTTCGAACGTTAAATATCTTGTCTTTGCAGTCTATTCAATTGAATATAAGTTGAAAGGGATTTGCAAATCATTGTATTCTGTTTTTATTTACGAATTACGCAACGTGCCAACTTCACTGGTTTTGGGTTTTGTAAAAATGGTATATTTGGACACTGTTGCCTTCCCCAGAGATGGTCAGAAACACTTCCGCATGCTTACAGGGAGTTGCTGTTTGTTGTGCTCACCAAATATGCACACACACACACAGAATCTTAAAGGGCCACCCTAAAACCAACTCTTAGTATGTTTACATGCACTAACAAACTAGCTGTTGCATGAATTACGTTGAAACCAACTTTTTAAAACACATTTAAAAAACAAACAAAACCTCAATTAGGTTTTCCCTTTTAAAAATATGATTAACATATATAGACTAGAACATTTTTAAATAATATTTTGGTTTTGTATATTTTTAACAAAAGGTTTGTTACCAACAAATTCAATGTGAAATTGCTAGAAAATTTATTTAGGTAAAACCCTGCCATTAGTCACTCTATTTTTCTTTCATTTCCGTGTAGAGGTGAATAGATTCCCATATAAAGTCATTATTTTTATGATTTTACAGTGGAACCTTGATTACAAACCTGATTGGTTCTTTAACAGGGTTCGTAAATCAAAAAGTTTGTATAGTGAAGCAAATTTCTCCATAGGAAACGTAGTCTCTTTGAATAATGGCTTCCAGCTTCGACAAAAGTCTGCATTTTAGTTCAGGTTTGTACAATTTGAACACAATATAAACGTAATTATAAAACAAACATAACGAGGAGGCGATGGATCAACTGTCTCTTTCAAGCCGAAACAACAACAACAACAACAACAAGCTGAACTGTGCTCTATGCGCTGCTCTGCCAAGGGGGGCACACACACAGAAGTCCCTTTGGTGCCCTCACAAACGATCAGGAATCACAAACATCCTTAACTTTAACAATCATATTGCTACAATAATAAACAATTTAAAAAGTAAAATCCACATACAGCACATTATCGGCAAAGGTCTACAGACAGAGGAAGAGAAGGCATGGGGGCTAGTGCGAGGGGCTGTGTGTGTTTGTGTGTGCCTCGGAAGAGGTGCCGCTGAACAAGAAATAAGTCCGCTCTGGCACCTTTTTTTACAGAAAAGTCTGTTCTCATCACAATTAAAAACTTGCTGCGATACAAAGCCGGCTTCCTCAATCTATTTAATACGCTGTATAACAATGAGTGCATCTCCTCGGGGTGTAGCGTCCCCCCGTCTTTAAAACCTAGTGAGGCCTCTGTTTCTAACTTTAATCCAGGGTCCTTGAATGCACCACAGTTGAGAGGCAACACAAAATGAGATGCAGAAGTGAAACTTGTACTTCCTCCTATGCTCCCACAAATAGATATATTCTATTTTCACCTTTCATGTATGTCATATATCTTGTTTCAAAAAATGCTAGTGCTGTGTGTGAGTGCTTTAAAGGTGAGCTCTGATGACTTTATGACGTCTGTGTCAGCATTTTTGATTCTTCATTTCATTCAAGCAACCTTATTATTGCTCTTTGACGCCCATATATATTTTAATCCAACATTTATAATGTTATTTTTATAACTTATGTATTTAAATGACGGCAACAGTTCTTTACAAAAGCCCAGGGGCCCCTGGTGTGACATCCCCACTTGGACACCCCTGGTTGTGCTGTATTTGTTGTGTTTGCAGTGTTATTGTTCAGCGCCTATCGGGATTTAAGACTGCCATACCATATTTAACTATAAGCCGCCCAGAGTGCGCGGGCTGCAATTACACTAAACTAGGAAGTTAAGTAGAGGGCCACAAAATATGGGCCTGCGGCGGCAAATGGTTAGAAACCTCTGCTCAAAAGGAACCACAAAATAACACACAATTGCTATTGCGAGCCAAACACTAACGCAGAAGTAACAACATGTGCCAGTAGTGTGTCACCCTGACCCATAAAGATCAGTACCCTTCTACAAATAAATTAGGTTGAATAAATAAACTTCCCTGCAGTTCAAGGGGTCTTATTATAATTGTTTTATACGTCAAAAACCACATCGTTGTGGTCTACATAACATGTAATGCTGCTTATTTGGTCAAAATGTTGCATGTGTCCAAGTTAAAGAAAACACCAGGCTGCAAAAGATTGGATTTATTACAATCTTTGCAAGCTGGGTTATGTTTGCTGTGGTCTGGAACTACATGGCACACAAACAACTATCAGACTTGCAGCCAATATTACATACAGATAATGTGTCATGAGACATGCAAATATAAATTAAATACAGAGAGCATAAAAGTAAAGGATATAAATGAGCTCAAATATAGCTACAAACGAGGCATAATGATGCAATATGTACATACAGCTAGCCTAAATAGCATGTTAGCATTGATTAGCTTGCAGTCATGCACTGACCAAATATGCTTGATTAGCACGCCAACAAGTCAATGACATCAACAAAACTCACCTTTTGTGCATCCACGCACAGTATAAAAGATTTGGTGGGCAAAATGAGACAAAAGAGTGGAAGATTTTACATGTAAACAAACTGTTGCGTCACAGTCCACACTATGGTGAGTACAAGGACTGCCGAAATTAGTAGGACAAAACGATGTTCACCAAATAGTCTCATCAGTGAAGCATACACACAACTATATTAAACAGTGGGCTTTCTAACAATTGGACTTTCAAACAAAAAACATACCAAAACAAAAAAATTATTTCCCCCCATCTTTTTCCATTTTCAATCCTTTTTTAAAAATGCCCCCACCCCCCCCCCCCCCACAGTAGCCGGCGAGGATATATATTTTGGACATGACCATGTAAACAGAGGTTACAACACAGGAAGTATATTTCCCGAGGGGGCGTGGCTATGAAATAGAGCTACTAACGTTTTTTGAGGTCTTTGCATGCATGGTATAGAATGTTACTTTACTGTGGTACATTAAATTGGACTATAATTGTCAGAAAGCAAACCAAAAGAGGTTGGTTGATGATAATAAATATAAATGTAAAATGTAGTGTACCCAAATGCTGAAAATGTAGTCCATCCATCCATTTTCTAGTCTTGATTTTTTAAATTGTATTTTTGGACTTGCATGGCAGCGCTTTGTGCACTTTGTTAGTCTTTTTTTGGGGGGCAGTTTTCCTCTTTTTTTTGACAATTTTCCTCTTTTTTTTTTTTTTTCCTCAAATGCTTCACCACTTTGGTCATAATTTTTGCGCTTCACAAACTTCTCAATGACTTCTTCCGTGTGTTTGATATTGTCATTACTGCCCCAAGTGGTGGAAAAAGTGCATTGCAACTGAGAACCGCTGAGGAGCGCATATTTTTTGCAGGGCCCTCTAGAGGGCGCTCGCGTCGTGGCCCTATGGTTAAACACTGGGTTAATCGTTAAAATAGTGTATTACCAAATTTTTCCGAACTATAAGGCGCACTTTAAATCCTTTTTTTCCCCCTCAAATCTCAACAGTGCGCCTTATAACCCAGTGCTCCTAATGTAAAGAATAAGTTTGGTTGAGCACTCACCTCGAAGCTATTTTATTTGGTACATGGTGTAATGATAAGTGTGACCAGTAGATGGCAGTCAAATATAATAGATAAGTATAGGCTGCACTATGACGGCAATATGTCTGAAGTAAACAACACCAACATTTTAGATGTTCCATTGAAAATATAGAACATTACACACGGCGCTCAAAAATCTATCAAAATGTTTTAGTACGACTTTGGTAAGCTATTAAGCCGCACCGCTTGAAGGATTGTCGGCGCATTAAACATAGGAGTATTATTATGGTTTGTGTACTTAGTAAGACATATTATCTGGCGTTTTGTTTTGCAATATTACACAAAAGCAACTTTTCTTACCTTCTGGTACCTGCTGATCTGTATTTGGGATCTGCATAAATCCTGAAAAATTGCGCGGGTCCGCCTTTGTAGTCCGTGGCGACACCGTAGTCGATAAGCTTCTTCTTTTTCTCTATCTTCTTGTTATGACGGCTTCATCCTCTGCTGTTGCCATTTCTAATATAAAGTAGTGTAAAGTTCTTACTTACCGTAATTTCCGGACTATAAGCCGCTACTTTTTCCCCTCGTTCTGGTCCCTGCGGCTTATACAAGGGTGCGGCTTATTTACGGCCTGTTCTTCTCCGACACCGACGAAGAGGATTTCGGTGATTTTAGTACGCAGGAGGAAGACGATGACACAATGATTAAAGACTGACTTTTCATATACCGGTAGGCTGGTTATTTTGATAACGTACAGGCGAGCACTTTGTATTACTTTGCACCGTTGTATTATTTGTACTCTGCACGAATGCTGTTCGCCATGTCAAAGATGTGAAAGTTTGATTGAATGATTGAAAGATTTATTGTTAATAAATGGGACGCTTTGCGTTCCCAAACAGTCATCTCTGTCCCGACAATCCCCTCCGTGGTAGCAGGAACCCCTATATACTACGGTAATCACACATCAAAACCCTGCGGCTTATAGTCGGGTGCGGCTTATATATGGAGCAATCTGTATTTTCCCCTAAATTTAGCTGGTGCGGCTTATAGTCAGGTGCGGCTTATAGTCCGGAAATTACGGTATATCTGTCAGTAAACTCGCCATGAAAGCGCCAAACAATACCGGTGTAGTGAGTTTACTTTATTCACCCAAGGAACATTAGTTAATAGAGAGTTCTGGTTGGACGGATTTTCACGGGACACATTTCCCGTGTTGTTGTTTCCGGATGAGGAGATGCTCCTCCGTTATGGATTTAAGTAATAATTCAGAAAAAAATCATAATAATATGACTACTTTAATGCGCCCTAGAATGCGCCTAATATATGAAAAAAAGATAAAAAATAGACCATTCATCGGCAGTGCGCCTTATAATCCGGTGCGCCCTATGGTCCGGAAAATACGGTACTAGTCAACTGTCAAAAATTTTTAAAGTGTTTTATCGGCATTTCCTGGAGGAAAAGTGTTTGTTTGTCAAAGCGATAAATAATTTGCAGTGGACAAACAAGACTGGAAGTTAATGTGCCTTAATTTTCCACAACAACTGTCTGGGGTCAAATGTCATTAGTTTGTCACCTCTGACCTCGGCTCTAACCGTCCCAACAGAGTCGACCCTCAAATACAGGAAATTGAGTGCCGCATCGATCCGCACGTAAGAGACACGGATAACACGCCGCTTAAATGACCTTTCGACGCCGGATGGCGTGATTGACAGCTGCGGGGAGACTCTTATCAGGTCCAAAAAATCCTAAGTCGCGGTGCATCATGGCGCTGAGTGGGGTCCCTCCCGCAGGTGTCTGACGTCGGCTTTATCCTTGACAATTGGGAATAAGCAACGTAACTACGGTCATCGAGACGAGTCGCATTCCGGCACGCTTCCGGCGGGTTTGTTTTGTTGTCTGCTAGTGTTGCCGATACCAATATTTTGGTACCGGTACCAAAATGTATTTCGATACTTTTCTAAATAAAGGGGACCACAAAAAACGGCATTGTTGGCTTTATTTTAACAAAAAATCTTAGGGTACATTAAACATGTTTCTTATTGCAGTTAAGTTCTTAAATAAAATAGTGAACATACTAGACAAGTTGTCTTTTAGTAGTGAGTAAACAAACAAAAGCTCCTAATTTAGCTGCTGACATATGCAGTAACATATTGTGTCATTTATCATTCTATTATTTTGTCGACATTATGAGGGACAAACTGTAAAAATTGATTATTAATCCACTTGTTCATTTGCTGTTAATATCTGCTTATTTTCTCATTTAATATGTTTTATTTACACTTCTGTTAAAATGTAATAATCACTTATTCTTCTGTTGTTTGAAACTTTACATTAGTTTTGGATGATACCACAAATTTAGGTATCAATCTGATACCAAGTAGTTACAGGATCAGACATTGGTCATATTCAAAGTCCTCATGTGTCCAGGGACATATTTCCTGAGTTTATAAACATAATATGAATTTTTTAAAAAGAAAAAAGATTTTGTGACGATAAAAAATATCGATATAATTATGATAGTATCGACTAGATACGCTCTTGTACTTGGTATAATTACAGTGGATGTTAGGTGTAGACATACAGTACTTGCCGACCTTGAGACCTCCGAATTCGGGAGATGGGGGGTGGGGGGGTTCGAGGTGGGGGGTGTAGCGGGGTGTGTATATATTTTCAAGTATTTCTTATATATATATATATATATATATATATATATATATATATATATATATATATATATAAACAATCCGTTCATGAATGAGTATATCCGTTCGGCCACCGTATTCAATGGAGAAGTCTGATCTACAAAATCTGCAGGCAGCATACCCCTTCCCCTTTGGGCTGTCCTGGATGAACTGAAATTATTTTTTCCAATCATTTTGGAGCTTGCAAGCGTACTTCTTCGTCTTACTCGTCGTCGCCATGTCTCTTCTTCGTTCTTCTGCTTCGTCTCTGTTATGTTTTTGGACATTACTACTTGCCGTATGTGACAACACTGTGTCGCAGGGTTCTTTCCAGGACCGACAAACTGTGCCCAGGCGTGTTCACAAGTTATCAAGTGTTTTTTACTTTTATTTTATTTCCAGTTCAAAAGTCTTTTCGTCCTTCAGTTCCAAAAAATCTTTCTCCTTCCCTGCTCTCTCTAGCTTTCCAGCTTCTCTCTGGCTTTTTCAGCCCCCCTCTGCGGTCACCAACGCTGCTAATAAAAGAGACAGGTGATCAGATAACTCGTTCCAGCTGAGATATCCACTCACCTGTCATCCGCTTCACAGCCGGCTCCTGCACATGCCCCGCCCACAGGCGACGCGTGGACCACGCCCCCTCCACACCGTAGTTTTGAAGCAATGCATGATGGGAATCCGGATGTTGTGTGTCAGTGTATTCACGTGCCGGCTGGAATAAACACACGCTGAGAAATAGCTCCGTGCCTGCCTACTTTATGGGTTATAGATAAACCTATGGATAACGGAGACATATATAATAGTCTCCTTTTCAGGTAAGAGAGGACGCTAAAGGCAGTGCCTTTAAGGCACGCCCCCAATATTGTTGTCCGGGTGGAAATCGGGAGAAATTCGGGAGAATGGTTGCCCCGGGAGATTTTCGGGAGGGGCACTGAAATTCGGGAGTCTCCCGGGAAAATCGGGAGGGTTGGCAAGTATGGGTGTAGATCCACCCATGGCATTTGTTTACATTCAGGGGGCTAGCTTGCTGTTAGCGGTTAGCTATCGTATCCTCCTACGGTGTGTAGTGAAGCATGTTTAGCTATTCCTCGTCCTGCAGGGATGATACTTGTAAGAAACTTACATTATTTGTTGCCATGGAGTTGAGGATTAGTAGCTACAGCACTGCCGACTACGAATGGACGTTCGCCGCTAGCTAACTAGCCATGTCTTAAAGCACCTTTTCCTGAGGGCGTTTCAGTGTTATAACTTCACCTTTATCTTTAGTTTTTTAGCCAAAATGCGTCCGTTCTCCCTTTTCTGTCTACACACTGTGCCTGCTTGTAAGTACTCTGTGTGTGTGCAATGCCGAACATGCTCCTCCGCTCGCAAAACCAGCAATGTCACGACGTGACGATGCGCCGTCATGCGGGTACTTTTCAAACAGAGTATAGTACCGTTTTTGATTCATTAGTACCGCGATACTATACCAGTACCGGTAGGGCTGGGTGATATATCGAGTTTGTAAGATACCTGTATATGAATCACAATAGTTTTTATTGCCATTGTTTGAGAACGGGATATCGATATATTTTTAAACAAGATATGAATTAAGAAAATATCGTAACATCGATATAATTTATTTCACGTTAAAATGACCAAACGCCGCTTATTTGTTGTGTTCCTTGTTCTCCCCCCGCACCTCCTCCATGGGCTACTAAGCCCCTCCCCGTCATCCTTCCAAGACGTGCTTGCACGTATAAGAACATCCATGGTTGGTTGGTTGTTTACTATGATGAGTCACGATTGGTTAGGGACAGGCCAATCAGAGGCAAGATAGGGCGGGTCATCGAACCAGGACAGGGAATTAAAAAGTGCCTGCCTGCAAATGTGTCATGATCCGTGGTCCGGATCATGTTTTGTATTTTCTGTTAGTTTTGGACTCCTTTAGTTTCTGTTTTTGCACCTCTGACTTTGTTTTGGCTGCCATGGTTGCTCATTGTGTTCACCTGTCTCTGATTAGTGCTCACCTGCTTCCCGAGCACTAATCAGAGGCATTATTTAAGCTTGCCTTTGCCAGTCAGTCAGGCTGGCGTCATTGTTAGCTTCATGCAACCTGTCAACCTAAGTTTTGCTTGTCTCCTAGCCAATGCTAAGTGGTAGCCTTGTCTACGTAAGTTTTGCTTACGTCCATGCTAAGTGGTAGCTTAGTTTCGAGTGCGATCGGCACATTATTCCTTTTAATTGTTTTCTGTTTTTGGTACTTTGCGTTATTTTTGACAATAAATCATGTTCTTACCCGCACGCTTTGTCCGGAGTGGTCCGTCTGCATCCCGGGAGAATGAACCCCGCAGTAAGCTGCGAAAACCCTGTCGTGACAAAATGTTGTTGTTTTTTTTATCTGAGTTTGTTTATTTGTACAGCTATGTTATTTATTTTAGGTAGAAATAATATTTCTCTATTGAATTCTGTGCTACGTAAACAGTTTATTTTCTGTGCTGTTAAAGGCCTACTGAAACCCACTACTACCGACCACGCAGTCTGATAGTTTATACATCAATGATGAAATCTTAACATTGCAACACATGCCAATACGGCCGGGTTAGATTAGTAAAGTGCAATTTTAAATTTCCCGCGAAATATTCTGCTGAAAACGTCTCGGTATGATGACGTTTGCACGTGACGTCACGGATTGTGCGGACATATTGGGACACCATTGTGGCCAGCTATTAAGTCGTCTGTTTTCATCGCAAAATTCCACAGTATTCTGGACATCTGTGTTGGTGAATCTTTTGCAATTTGTTTAATGAACAATGAAGACAGCAAAGAAGAAAGCTGTAGGTGGGATCGGTGTATTAGCGGCCGGCTGCAGCAACACAACCAGGAGGACTTTGAGTTGGATAGCAGACGCACTACCGTGAGTACGCAGCTTTGGCTTCCAAACGTTTGATCGCTTGCCCGTACGTGCGTGCCGCTATGTGCATGTCACGTACGTAACTTTGGAGAAATATATGTGCTGTATGAACTTTACGGAGGTGAACGGTACTTTGGGCTGTGGGATTGAGTGTGTTGTGCGGGTGTTTGATTTGTATTGGTGGGTTATATGGACGGGAGGGGGGAGGTGTTTGTTAAGTGGCATATTAAATATAAGCCTGGTTGTGTTGTGGCTAATAGAGTATATATATGTCTTGTGTTTATTTACTGTTTTAGTCATTCCCAGCTGAATATCAGGTCCCACCCGCCTCACACAGCACCTTCCCTATCTGAATCGCTTCCACTGCCCTCTAATCCTTCACTCTCACTTTCCTCATCCATCAATCTTTCATCCTCGCTCAAATTAATGGGGTAATCGTCGCTTTCTCGGTCCGAATTGCTCTCGCTGCTGCTGGCCATGATTGTAAACAATGTGCAGATGTGAGGCACTCCACAACCTGTGACGTCACGCTACTTCCGGTACAGGCAAGACTTTTTTATCAGCGACCAAAAGTTGCAAACTTTATCGTCGATGTTCTCTACTAAATCCTTTCAGCAAAAATATGGCAATATCGCGAAATGATCAAGTATGACACATAGAATGGACCTGCTATCCCCGTTTAAATAAGAACATTTCATTTCAGTAGGCCTTTAACACCCATCTTACAGTTGTCATTCACTTCAATTTCACTGAATATCGCTCAAAAATGAATATCTTTATATGTGTACTTTCACCGAAAAATATATCGAGATATATATCGAATGTCGAGTTTAAGTAAAGATATATCTAGATATACTTTTTCGTCCATATCGCCCAGCCCTAAGTACCGGTATACCGTACAACCCTAATGTCCGCCGTTGTTTTCCAATCAAACATCACACCGTCCGCCTGCTCTCCCCCGCCGGCCGGCTCATTTTGGAAAGGAGATCGAAAACAAGCAATTAATCTAGAATTACGAGCCGAGACAGAAATGAATAAATGATCTCGCTGGGAGTCGATCCAAATCACACCTGGACATTCCACGGCGATACGAGAAGATATCAACAACATTCTCGCTGTCTTGAAAGCAGTATTTTCATTTTGAACTTTTTTTTTTTTTTCCCAGGGTAATTATCTATTGTAGATGCCCATCCAGAGATAATGACTGCCTCGCCACTGAGCTCGGAAATTAACAGGCACCCCTTTTATGCTGCCAGCACAATGCCCCCCCCAGCTCATTTTAACCAAGGGGAGGGGGTTGTTGCTAATACTCTCCCCCTGTTTCCGAGGAACAACATCATTTCCATCCATGTCTGATATCATCTGGAGGCTCAGGAAGAAGACGTTTCTAGGGTAAGGTGCATAGGCAGACGGAGGCAAGACGGAAAGGGGGAACACCAACAGCGCCCCCTTGTGGAGCTGGGCTGCAACCGTCTCTGCGTTTTGGTTAGCCCAGTCAAACCCCCCCAAACCCTGCGTTGTCAAAAATGGAGGAGGAGAGGTTATCTTGCACGGGCAGACAAGGAGCATGTTAGGTCCGAGGATTAAACAGAGCAGCGGGATTGAAGTGCAATCAGAAGCTGGTGTTGGATTTTTTAAATTTTATTATTTATTTATTTTTTTAAGTGCATTAGTGCAGCAGAGGCAGCGTTTAATTAGCTTAGCGGGAATTAACACATTTGTTGAGCCTGTTGCCATGGCGCTCACACAGGCTTAATTACGTGATCGTCATTTTTCAAAAGTAATAACTTCCGGCTTATGGACCTCGGCACTTGTTGAAACCATCAGTCCGTGGGGAAGGGTACCTTTCACAGTTCACAACATTTTTTTGGTACTTTTGTGTGTTTTAATGTGTAAATAAATTAATTTGTTTATTAATAACATATAGTTTCTTGTCATAATATTGATTTCTAACACTTCCGAGTGTCATTTTCAAGTATTATCTAGTATCAATCAATCAATGTTTATTTATATAGCCCTAAATCACAAAAGTAGTACCGTGTTTCTTAACCATAGGTTAAGTTGTCCGTATGGGCCACAGCTGTACTCAGTTGTAATACACTTTTCCACCACTTGTGGCAGTAATGACAACATCATTACTCAAATAAAGTACATCAGAATCAGAATCAGAATCAGAAATACTTTAATAATCCCCGAGGGGAAATTGAGATTTCCAGCGCAATCCCATTCAAGAGCAGACAAACATTACAGGGAGACAGAACAGGATCGCTGACGGGTCTGCCAACTTCCGGCGCCCCTTGCAAAAAAGGTGAGAAACAGGTAAACGCTGGGGAGGGGGCCCCTGGAGAGGGGGTCCAGACTGAAGCCAAGGGGGAAAAAAATTCATAGCCATAGCACACATAAACATGTGTGTAAGAGGGGAAACATCAAACATCAAAGAACACAAAGGACATTAAAGACATTAAAAGAGCAGTGCTAATGCAACCAACCATTTATACATACAGCTCCAAAAGTAAAACAACAACAACAACAAAACGCCATCGTCTGCTGAGGTGGAAGAGCATGGCCAGAGACAGGAGCAGACCCAACAAAGCAACCAAGAGAGCCGACTCCACCCTCGGCCAGTGTCCAGTACCACTGATAGTCACACACACACTAGGTGTGGTGAAATTACTCTCTGCATTTGACCCACCTCCTTGTTCCACCCCCTGGGTACGCTCGAGAATCATTTTTGTGATTTAACCCGCAATTCAAACCCTTGATGCTGAGTGCCAAGCAGGGAGGTAATGGGTCCCATTTGTATAGTCTTTGGTATGACTCGGCCGGGGTTTGAACTCACGACCTACCGATCTCAGGGCAAAAGTGACCTGCTTCCAGTATTTGTAAAACACAACATATAAGATGTTAAAGTTGAAGGCAAAAACATGTTAAATATATTTTACACAAGTCAAGTTTGTGTCAGGTTCTAGCCAATGGCTTGACTGGGAGGAGGGACTTCCGGTACAAGGAGGAATAAGTGACATCAGTTGAGGAGTTGAGAGGTGAAAGGAAAGATGCCGGAAAAAGAGCGTAAGACACAGAGATTGAACCCGTTGTACGAGAACGTTGCATTCTGTGAAATAAAAAAAACGGGTATCTGTCTGAGCCGCCATTCCTTGGGATGTACAATACTGACGGACGGAGTACAGGGACGGTCCGCGGTGTTGACGTTACATATTTAACGGTTAATTATTTGGTGGGCAGCCGTGACTCTCGTGTTGTTTCAAAGATAAACTGTCCACCGATTGCTGGTCTCGCGCGACATCAGGTTCATGTATCTATACGTGAGTAACGTAACAAGTGTGTGAACCCTTTCTCTTGTCTCATTTTAAAGACAAAAGACCTCAACTGATTCTAGCTCGGCACGATAACCGGTTTACGTGTTTTCACTTGGTTAACGTAAGTACTCAAGGACGTAGCCGAACCGGCCACTTCTCGATCCAAACAACTGTCCACCGGTTGCTAGTCTCGCGCGACATCCGGTCTATGTATCTATACGTGAGTAACGTAACAAGCGCGTGAACCCCGGCTCTTGTCTCGTTTTAAAGATGAAAGCCCTCAACCGATTTCTAGTTTGGCGCGACAACCGGTTTACGTGTTTACACTCGGTTAACCTAAGGACTCAAGGGTGTAGCCGAACCGACCACTTCTCAACCCGGATAAACTGTCCACCGATTGCTAGTCTTGTGCAACATCCGGTTCATGTAGCTACGTATATTCTCGTCTCATGTTACCTGAGTAACATAACCAGTGCGTGAACTCTGGCTCTTGTCTCGTTTTAAAGACAAAAACCCTCAACCGATTTGTAGTTCGGTTCGATAACCGGTTTACGTGTTTTCACTCGGTTAACGTAAGTACTCAAGGACGTAGCCGAACCGGCCACTTCTCGATCCGAACAACTGTCCACCGGTTGCTAGTCTCGCGCGACATCCGGTCTATGTATCTATACGTGAGTAACGTAACAAGCGCGTGAACCCTGGCTCTTGTCTCGTTTTAAAGATGAAAGCCCTCAACCGATTTCTAGTTTGGCGCGACAACCGGTTTACGTGTTTACACTCGGTTAACCTAAGGACTCAAGGGTGTAGCCGAACCGACCACTTCTTAACCCGGATAAACTGTCCACCGATTGCTAGTCTTGTGCAACATCCGGTTCATGTAGCTACGTATATTCTCGTCTCATGTTACCTGAGTAACATAACCAGTGCGTGAACTCTGGCTCTTGTCTCGTTTTAAAGACAAAAACCCTCAACCGATTTCTAGTTCAGCGCGATAACCGGTTTACGTGTTTTCACTCGGTTAACCTAAGGACTCAAGGACGTAGCCGAACCGGCCACTTCTCGATCCGAATAACTGTCCACCGGTTGCTAGTCTCGCGCGACATCCGGTCCATGTGTCTATACGTGAGTAACGTAACAATCGCGTGAACCCTGGCTTTTGTCTCGTTTTAAAGACAAAAACCCTCAACCGATTTCTAGTTCGGCGCGATAACCGGTATACGTGTTTACACTCAGTTAACCTAAGGACTCAAGGGTGTAGCCGAACCGACTACTTCTCAACTCGGATAAACTGTCCACCGATTGCTAGTCTTGTGCAACATCCGGTTCATGTAGCTACGTATATTCTCGTCTCATGTTACCTGAGTAACATAACCAGTGCGTGAACTCTGGCTCTTGTCTCGTTTTAAAGACAAAAACCCTCAACCGATTTGTAGTTCGGCGCGATAACCGGTTTACGTGTTTTCACTCGGTTAACGTAAGTACTCAAGGACGTAGCCGAACCGGCCACTTCTCGATCCGAACAACTGTCCACCGGTTGCTAGTCTCGCGCGACATCCGGTCTATGTATCTATACGTGAGTAACGTAACAAGCGCGTGAACCCTGGCTCTTGTCTCGTTTTAAAGATGAAAGCCCTCAACCGATTTCTAGTTTGGCGCGACAACCGGTTTACGTGTTTACACTCGGTTAACCTAAGGACTCAAGGGTGTAGCCGAACCGACCACTTCTTAACCCGGATAAACTGTCCACCGATTGCTAGTCTTGTGCAACATCCGGTTCATGTAGCTACGTATATTCTCGTCTCATGTTACCTGAGTAACATAACCAGTGCGTGAACTCTGGCTCTTGTCTCGTTTTAAAGTCAAAAACCCTCAACCGATTTCTAGTTCAGCGCGATAACCGGTTTACGTGTTTTCACTCGGTTAACCTAAGGACTCAAGGATGTAGCCGAACCGGCCACTTCTCGATCCGAATAACTGTCCACCGGTTGCTAGTCTCGCGCGACATCCGGTCCATGTGTCTATACGTGAGTAACGTAACAATCGCGTGAACCCTGGCTTTTGTCTCGTTTTAAAGACAAAAACCCTCAACCGATTTCTAGTTCGGCGCGATAACCGGTATACGTGTTTACACTCAGTTAACCTAAGGACTCAAGGGTGTAGCCGAACCGACTACTTCTCAACTCGGATAAACTGTCCACCGATTGCTAGTCTTGTGCAACATCCGGTTCATGTAGCTACGTATATTCTCGTCTCATGTTACCTGAGTAACATAACCAGTGCGTGAACTCTGGCTCTTGTCTCGTTTTAAAGACAAAAACCCTCAACCGATTTCTAGTTCAGCGCGATAACCGGTTTACGTGTTTTCACTCGGTTAACCTAAGGACTCAAGGACGTAGCCGAACCGGCCACTTCTCGATCCGAATAACTGTCCACCGGTTGCTAGTCTCGCGCGACATCCGGTCCATGTGTCTATACGTGAGTAACGTAACAATCGCGTGAACCCTGGCTTTTGTCTCGTTTTAAAGACAAAAACCCTCAACCGATTTCTAGTTCGGCGCGATAACCGGTATACGTGTTTACACTCAGTTAACCTAAGGACTCAAGGACGTACCCGAACCGGCCACTTCTCAACCCGGATAAACTGTCCACCGATCGCTAGTGTCGCGGGACGTCCGGTCCATGTATCTTCAGTACAGGTCAACAGTTTGGACACACCTTCTCCTCATTCAATGTGCTTTCTTTATTTTCATGACTATTTACATTGTAGATTGTCACTGAAGGCATCAAAACTATGAATGAACACATGTGGAGTTATGTACTTAACAAAAAAAGGTGAAATAACTGAAAACATGTTTTATATTCTAGTTTCTTCAAAATAGCCACCCTTTGCTCTGATTACTATTTTTTGCACACTTTTGGCATTCTCTCGATGAGGGTTTTCACTTCACAGGTGTCATAGTTTTGATGCCTTCAGAGACAATCTACAATGTAAATAGTCATGAAAATAAAGAAAATGATTGAAATGAGAAGGTCTATCCAAACCTTTGGCCTGTACTGTACGTCTATTCTCGTTTCCAGTTACCTGAGTAACGTAACAAGCGCGTGAACCCTAGCTCTTGTCTCGTTTTAAAGACAAAAACCCTCAACCGATTTCTAGTTCGGCGCGATAACCGGGTTACGTGTTTTCCCTCAAGAACGTAGCCGAACCGGCCACTTCTCGACGTTTACAATCCTAACCGACAGAATTTGGTCGGTGCCTTTAAAAGTACGGAACTCAGCACCCATCTGTAATCCCAATGTACAAATAGTACACGAGTAATCTTGAGTGGAACGTAATAAGATCATCATCGCCTGACCGTGCCCCTCCAAGGCAACGTTTGAGTCGTACGCCGTCCGCGCTACTTGACTTTATAGCTTGGTTCCACCCCATATAATCCTTATTAACAGATGCTTAAGACTCCTCGAAGCACTTAACTGTTGTTAGCCTCTGATGTGCAAACCGCATGGCGGGATGAACGGCTTTGTTTGTGCGATGTACAACACACACACTCATCACACCGCAGCGAGACGACACCTGGAGGACAAGGCGGCGAGATCAGGGTGACTTTGGCGGTATTCAATCTGAGCCTGCACTCAGGCGAAGCGGCGTCTCAGCGTGCCTCCACACACTCCCACATCAAAAACTGAAATCATCGGCTTCCGCTTCTCCTATTAGCGGCAAGACTTTAATAGGATTACGGGAAAATCTCGTCTGAAAGGTAAAACGAGGGTGAAACACTAGCTGGGAGCGGCAATCAAACGCATTCCTTCCGACGGGTCAAGATGTATATTGATGACGGCGTGCGTGCAATGTCGGATTTAGATGATTAAAGTCAGGGTTCTTCGGTCCCTGTGTGCCCGCCGAGGACAATGTTTGAACACCTCATCAAACTGCAGCTTAAAGAAGTCCAACATTTACGATCAATACAACAAGTCCACTGTTTGTGCCGCCACCGGTTTGAGGGTCTCATCAGCATCAGTGTCTCAGTATCCGTCATGAGTAAGTGGGTGTGTGTGTGTGTGTGTGTGTGTGTGTGTTTGGGACAGACAACTTTATTGTCCTCATGCAATCTGACAGGCGGTTAGTGTGTGCCCTGACCGCTCACTGCCAGGCTTATTTATATGCTGAGGGTGAGAGGCAACTTAGTGAGAGCAAATTGGCTTTGCACAGAGACAGCTATCGTTGCTTTGAAGTAAGAGCATCTGTGTGTGTGTGTGGGGGGTGTGTGTGTGTGTGTGTGTGTGTGTGTGTGTGTGTGTGTGTGTGTGTGTGTGTGTGTGTGTGTGTGTGTGTGTGTGTGTGTGTGTGTGTGTGTGTGTGCATCTCTTGCAACAGGCAAGCAAAGTTGTGTGTTGATGCCAGAGGACAGTGGAAATCCAAAATCTGTGTTTGGATATGTCTTTTTAACGGCGGTAAAAGTGCCCAACCAGATCCAGCAGGTCTATGATTTTCATTGTAAATCAATGAACTCGTCACATTCAGTCAATCAAAGTTGACTTATATAGCCCTTAATCGCGAGTGTCTCAAAGGGCTGCACAAGCCACAGCGACATCCTCGGCTCGGATCCCACACATCAGGGCAGGAACAGACTCGACCCAATTGGAATAAGGAGAAACCCTGGAAAAGACCACAGATGTGGGTATGGTTAATAATGTGGAAGTCCAGTCCATAGTGGGGCCAGAAGGGCATCCTCTTTAATGGAGACAAGTCACCGACTGATGCAAAGAAGAGTAGTCTGCCATTGGTCCCGCCATGGAACAGCTAGCGCTCATCCGTGGTCACCTGATAATCTCTCCACGGAAAAGAGAGACAGCAGATCAACTGGTCTAAAAGGGGGGTCTATTTAAAGGCTAGCGTATACAAATGAGTTTTAAGATGGGACTTGAATGCTTCTACTGAGGTAGCATCTCTAACTGTTTCCGGGAGAATATTCCAGAGTACTAGAGCCCGAATAGAAATCACTCTAAAGCCCACATAATTTCTTTTTTTTTTTTGGGGGGGGGGGGGGGGGGCTCTGGGAATCACTAATAAGACTGAGTTCTTTGAACTCAGATTTCTTGCCGGGACATATGGTACAATACAATCAGCAAGATAGGATGGAGCTAGACCGTTTAGTATTTTATACAGTAAAACCGTAAAGTTGCATCTTAAGTGCACAGGAAGCCAGTGCAGGTGAGCCAGTACAGGTATAAATGTATATAGGTATATAAAAGTATATACAGTATATGTATGTATATATAGGTATATATGTATATAGGTGTGTATATACTGTATAGGTGTGTATGTATATATATATATATATATATATATATATATATATATATATATATATATATATATATATATATATATATATATATATATATATATATATATATATATAGGTATATAAAGGTATATACAGTACCGTATTTTTTGGAGTATAAGTCGCACCAGAGTATAAGTCGCACCGGCCGAAAATGCATAATAAAGAAGGAAAAAACATATATAAGTCACACTGGAATATAAGTCGCATTTTTGGGGGAAATGTATTTGATAAAACCCAACACCAAGAATAGACATATGAAAGGCAATTTAAAATAAATAAAGAATTGTGAACAACAGGCTGAATAAGTGTACGTTATATGAGGCATAAATAACCAACTGAGAACGTGCCTGGTATGTTAACGTAACATATTATGGTAAGAGTCATTCAAATAACTATAACATATAGAACATGCTATACGTTTACCAAACAATCTGTCACTCCTAATTGCTAAATCCCATGAAATCTTATACGTCTAGTCTCTTACGTGAATGAGCTAAATATTATTATTTGATATTTTATGGTAATGTATTAATCATTTCACACATAAGTCGCTCCTGAGTATAAGTCGCACCCCCGGCCAAACTATGAAAAAAAACTGCGACTTATAGTCCGAAATATACGGTATATGTATATATATATAGGTATATATATGTACAGGTGTCTATATACAGTGTAGGTGTGTGTGTATATGTATATATAGGCATATATGTATATACAGTATATGTATATATGTATATAAATGTATATACAGTGTATGTATATATAGGTATATATGTATAAAGGTATATACAGTACAGGTGTGTATATATAAAGGTATATATATCCTTGTCAAAAGTCTAGCAGCCGCATTTTGTACCAACTGTAATCTTTTAATGCTAGACATAGGGAGACCCAAAAATAATACGTTACTGTTATCGAGACGAGACGTAACGAACGCATAAATAATGATCTCAGCATCGGTGGTGGACTACATTTTTAGCGATATCCCGGAGATGAAAGAAGGCTGTTTTAGTAATACTCTTCATAACCTTTTTTTTTTTTTTTTTTTTGCTGTGAACTGATTTTATTTCTGCCAACTTTCACCGTCCTTTCTCCAATGTATCCCAATTGGCACAAGACATTGAAACAGCGTTGAGAACTCGTTGAATTAGGTCCTGATTAGGCCTGCATCTCTTGTTTTTTCACAAAAAAATTTAATGTCATTATTTTTATTTTTATTTCTTTATTTGAAATTGGACAGTACATAATAATCAAGGTGTCAGCAAGAAAACAGCTTCAACATAAATATGCTGGAATCCGCACATAAGCTAAATTGCGTCAATTGTCCTAGGGTAGGTAGAGAAACACAAACACTATGGACACACTAGACCAGTGGTTCTTAACCTTGTTGGAGGTACCGAACCCCACCAGTTTCATATGCGCATTCACCGAACCCTTCTTTAGTGAAAAATAAAATGTTGCTTTTTTTTCAAATTCAAGACAAAGTTATATGTTTTTTTGCTGGTGCACAAAATGTGCACCAGTTCAAAGAACAAAACCAACACAGTGCATGAAATCACAACACATTACACACCTGCAAATCAGTGTGACTTCTGCTGTTGCCTTTGAGAGACCAGTCCAGATATGCGTGGCTTCACCTTGGCAAGTGCCACTCTCATGTCATTTTCACAGCAAAGTATGTTCCTTTTCTTCGTTTTTATGTCCAGCATCCTTGAAAAGGATTGCTCGCAAAGATATGTTGTAACAAATGGTATAAAAAATTCCAGGGCTTTCTTAGCAATAACTGATCCCATGTTTACATCTCATTGTGCAACATGTGAATGTTTTAGTGGGAACTAAATGCGATATCTGAAAGGGGTACAAATTATTTCCAAAGCAGGAACCCCACCCAGACATACAATACTAGTACACAGCTCTTGACTCACCGAACCCCTAGGGCAGTGGTTCTTAACCTGGGTTCGATCAAATCCTAGGGGTTTGGTAAGTCGGCATCAGGGGTTCGGTGGAGCCTCCGCCGCGGAGGTCAAGACACACCCGACTCATCGTGTAAATAAAAACTTCTCCCTATCGGTGTATTATGAATACCCCCAAACAATGTTCCCTCTAATTTTCCATATGCTTGAGCATACGCAAAAACTCCTTGAGCATTCAGTGGAGCACATGTGAGCGACGTCAGACGTGCACATGCACTGTGGCCACACCAGTAGCACACCTGTCCCTAACCTGATTAAATAACAAGTTAAATGTTTTATTATTATAATCAAATGACAGCAGTCATTTCCATGAGATTATTTTCTAGTATAAGTGTTTTGGCCCACTTACAATGGCAATAACAAAAAATATTGTTTTTCAAGAACTGTGTACTAGTATTGTATGTCTGGGTGGGGTTCCTGCTTTGGAAATAATCTGTACCCCTTTCAGATATCGCATTTAGTTCTCACTAAAACATTCACATAGTGCATTAAGTTATTTTCTCTTATTGGAGTCAAGTCCTAGCATGCTAATGTAATCATGCTAACATTTTATACTAGCTTTTTAGCTAATTTTGTATGTTTAAACCTAAAACCCATGAATTTCAATACTTGCTGCCATCTTGGACGTATGCTAACGACTCTTATATTAGCATTATAACATTTTATGGTAGTTTTTTAGCTAATGTGTATGTTTACACCTTACAAATAGTGCATTAAGGTATTTTCTCTTATTGGAGTCAAGTCCTAGCATGCTAACGTAATCATGCTAACATGTTATGCTGGCTTTTTTAGCTAATTTTGTATGTTTAAAACTGAAAATCATGAATTATGATACTTGGCGCCATCTTGGAACTATGCTAACGACTCTTATATTAGCGTGCTAACAATTTATGGTAGTTTTTGTAAGCTAATTTGTATGTTTACACCTTACAAATAGTGCATTAAGGTATTTTCTCTTGTTGGGGTCAAGTCCTAGCATGCTAACGTAATCATGCTAACATTTTATACTAGCTTTTTAGCAAATGTTGTATGTTTAATCCTAAAACCCATGAATTTCAATACTTGCTGCCATCTTGGAAGTATGCTAACGACTCTTATATTAGCACGCTAACATTTCATGATATTTTTTTTAGCTAATTTTTATGTTTACAACAGACCTGGGCATTGTACGGCCCGCGGGCCGCATCCGGCCCTTTGCGCATCCCTGTCCGGCCCGCGTGAGGCCAATCATAAATTACAAAATAAATTTCAAAAAGTATCTATGTCGAGTGTGCAATACAACGGTGCTGATTTTGTTTTGAAAAGCGTTATTTGTATTACTTCCGTGTGGACGTATGCGCGTGTGCGATTGTGAGTGAATTGAACGGCGCAATCACAAATTACAAAATAAAGTTTAAAAAACATCTATGTCGTGCGCGCAATACAACTGTGCTGCTTTTATTTTGAAATGTGTTATTTATGCCGTATGTCCGGTGGGAACCTGTGAGTGAAGGTGCATAGAGACAAGTGATGAGACGCTAAAAAAAGAAAAGTTGATGAGGAATGGCGTGTTTTCAACAAGACATGGACTGCCAAGTATTTCTTTACATAAATTAATGGTAAAGCCGTGTGCTTAATGTGTGGTACACAGGTTGCTGTGTTTAAAGAATATAATTTTAATCGCCATTACACGAAGAAACACGAGGGAAAATACCGGAATGTGTCTGATGAAGCGCGCGCAAGGGAGGCTGATGCGTTGATGGTAAAACTGCAAACCCAACAAGGACTTTTTGCCATATTTCACATCCCCAGAGATGCAGCTGTCAGGACAAGTTTCGTCATTTCTCACAAAAGCTCCAGAAAAAGTAAGGCGTTTTCTGACGGAGAGTTTATTAAGGAGTGCTTATTGGACTCTGTTGCGCTGATATGCCCGGAGATATGGACTGTTTTTCGCTAACTTTGGATGAGAGCTGTGAATGATGTACGTGACACCGCCCAGCTGCTCTTCTTCTTACGTGGGATAACTGCAGACTTTCAAATCACGGAGGAGCTGGCAGCCATGCAGTCAATTAAAGAGACAGGTAATGACTTGTTCACATAGGTAAATGCGTATTTGGACATGTTAGGACTGAAATGGGACAAGCTGGCAGGTGTGACAATCCAATCCACTTTATTTATATAGCACATTTAAACAACAAAATGTTTCCAAAGTGCTGCACAACAATATTAAAAACAATATTCAAATATTATCCTTAGCTCCACCAATGAAAACAATTACATATAAAACCAATATAAAAAACAATATAAAATAAATATGATTAAAAACTATTTTTAACAACAGATGGTTGTCCAAATCTGACGGGGAAAAATGTTGGATAATGCAGGATAAAGTGACCATCAAAAGCAATCTGCTTTTGTATAAAGTTAAGTTAGGTTAAATTAAATTATCATTATTATTATCATCATTATTATTTATCTTACGGTATATCAAAAATAATATTGAGCAAAATTTAATTGAAATATTGTCGTGTGGCCCTCCAGCAGTGCTCGGGTTGCTTATGCGGCCCCCGGTGAAAATTAATTGCCCACCCCTGGTTTACAATCAGTTTACAATCAGTTATTGCTAAGAAAGCCCTGGAATTTTTTTATACCATTTGTTACAACATATCTTTGCGAGCAATCCTTTTCAAGGATGCTGGACATAAAAACAAAGAAAAGGAACATACTTTGCTGTGAAAATGACATGAGAGCGGCACTTGCCAAGGTGAAGCCACGCATATCTGAACTGGTCTCTCAAAGACCACAGCAGAAGTCACACTGATTTGCAGGTGTGTAATTTGTTGTGATTTCATGCACTGTGTTGGTTTTGTTCTTTGAACGAGGCGATGTTCATGCACAGTTCATTTTGTGCACCAGCAAAAAAACATATAACTTTGTCTTGAATTTGAAAAAAAGCAAAAAAATGTTTTCACTAAAGAAGGGTTCGGTGAATGCGCATATGAAATTGGTGGGGTTCGGTACCTCCAACAAGGTTAAGAACCACTGCCCTAGGGTTCGATCGAACCCAGGTTAAGAACCACTGCACTAGGCCCAGGGGTCTGCAACACCAACATGTTGAAAGAGCCATATTGGACCAAAAATACAAAACAAAAATCTGTTTGGAGCTGCAAAAAATTAAAAGCCTTATGTAAGTGTTAAACTGAAGACAAAACATGATGTAAGTGTCTAAATTAGCTATATTAGCCTACTATCAAAGGCTGACAAAAATCTTTGTTGACAGAAATGTTGTATTTATATTTTTATTCTACACATTTTTGCAACATTGGAAATCATTCGTAAAATGGAGGCTTCTCACAGGATGAGACAACTTCTGGAAATGACTGGCTCAGAATGGCCAAAGGAATAGATGTGTGTGTCCAAGTTTAAGGAAACGGCTTAATGGATTTATTACAATCTTTGCAAGCTGGGTAATAATTGTTGTGGTCTGGAACAACATTGCACACAAACAACTATGAGCAATGCAGCCAATATTACATACAGATAATGTGTCATGAGACATGCAAATATAAATGAAATACACAGAGGACATAAGTAAAGGAAATTAAATTAGCTCAAATATACCTACAAACGAGGCATTAGGATGCAATATGTACATACAGCTAGCCTAAATAGCATGTTAGCATCGATTATCTTACAGTCATGGATTGACCAAATATGCCTGATAAGCACTCCAGCAAATCAATAAAATCAACAAAGCTCACCTTTGTGCATTCACGCACAGCATAAAACGTTTGGTGGACAAAATGAGACAAAGAAGGAGTGGCATAAAACACATCTTTCTGTGGCACCATCGGAGAAAGTTGTACATGTAAACAAATTACGATGAGTTCAAAGATCACTGAAATTAGTAGGAAAAAACGGTGCTTGCCAAATCCTCTCATCAGTGAAGCATGTTTAATGTAAAAAAGTGGGATTTCTAACAATTAGGAAGGTCTGTGTCATGTTTGTCCTCCTACTGAAAATATAATAAAACAAAAAATATATTTTTGTCTTAATCTTTTTCCATTTTCACACATCTCTGAAAGAGGTCCAGGGAGCCACTAGGGCGGCGCTAAAGACCCCCGCAGTAGACACTTCAATCATTGGTCCCCTCGTAGATAGTAGTAGTGTGCATGTGTGCGTGTGATTGCTGTCTATTGTGAGTGACGTTGCCTCTGTCTATTTAATATCAAGTTCATTTTCGTGTTTAGTGCTGGTTGTTGCTTTCATTAGTAAAAAGTTTCTCCCTTCATGGAACTTTAAATAAAACCACATCAAAAGTAGCGTGCCACGTTACATCAGAACCAGTGGCGTGCGGTGAGGTTCATGACTGGTGAAGCACACATATGAACCCTAAAGAGTATCTTATTCACCATTTGATTGGCAGCAGTTGACGGGTTATGTTTAAAAGCTCATACCAGCATTCTTCCCTGCTTGGCACTCAGCATCAAGGGTTGGAATTGGGGCTTAAATCACCAAAAATTATTCCCAGGCACGGCGCCGCTGCTGCCCACTGCTCCCCTCACCTCCCAGGGGGTGAACAAGGGGATGGGTCAAATGCAGAGGACAAATTTCACCACACCTAGTGTGTGTGTGACAATCATTGGTACTTTAACTTAACTTTAACTTTACACTTACAAACTGTAGCACACAAAAAAGCACATTTAATAAAAAAAACGTTATTATGGTCTTACCTTTACTTATAAGTGCGGGAACAGTGGTGTTCGTGTTGGAAGAGTTGTGAATGAATGAAATATGAAATCCGTGCTGCAGTCTGCAGGTGTACCTAATGTTGTGTCCCTGCGGTCGTTCGCGGCTCCTCCAGCGCGAGCATTGTTGTTTTTGCACTTTTTGGCTTCTTGTTAAGTGACTTTTTTTGGGTGGATTCGGTCTTGCACGTGGAGGGTTTGGGTGTGGGCTTTGGTTGGTGTGGCGCTCCCGTCGGGCGGTGCATTCTGCGGCGGAGGTGCTTGGCACCAGGAGGCGGGGTTATGAGACGAGCCTCTCACAGTGCGTCTTCGCAGCAGAGTTTTATGATCGCTCAGCACAAGAAATACGTTACACACATACAGTTGTTGACAAAATACACTGTACATTATATACCTCAGCTAACTAAACTATGGAAATGTATAATATAATTCATATAGCAATACGGTCTCACTGCACAGCAGGCCAGCAGTTAGCCGAGTCATTGCGCACAATCCATGTTGAGGCACAACGCAGTGACGTACCTCAACTGGCTGGTGATCACCGCACCGTCTCTTCTCAGTATTTGAACGGCGAATGTGAAAATGAAAATAAAAATAATCTAAAACTGGTGAAGTTAAATGGAAAATAACTTTGGTATAATCACTGGATACATATAATATTTTATTAGAGCGTATCAAAACGCGTATTGGGATGACAGACTTAGCCTTGTCTTGGTTTAACTCTTATCTTACTGACAGGATGCAGTGTGTCTCCCATAACAATGTGACCTCGGACTATGTTAAGGTAACGTGCGGAGTTCCCCAGGGTTCGGTTCTTGGCCCTGCACTCTTTAGTATTTACATGCTGCCGCTAGGTGACATCATACGCAAATACGGTGTTAGCTTTCACTGTTATGCTGATGACACCCAACTCTACATGCCCCTAAAGCTGACCAACACGCCGGATTGTAGTCAGCTGGAGGCGTGTCTTAATGAAATTAAACAATGGATGTCCGCTAACTTCTTGCAACTCAACGCTAAGAAAACGGAAATGCTGATTATCGGTCCTGCTCAACACCGACATCTATTTAATAATACCACCTTAACATTTGACAACCAAACAATTAAACAAGCCGACTCGGTAAAGAATCTGGGTATTATCTTCGACCCAACTCTCTCGTTTGAGTCACACATTAAGAGTGTTACTAAAACGGCCTTCTTTCATCTCCGTAATATCGCTAAAATTCGTTCCATTTTGTCCACAAGCGATGCTGAGATCATTATCCATGCGTTCGCTACATCTCGTCTCGATTACTGTAACGTTTTGTTTTCGGGCCTCCCTATGTCTAGCATTAAAAGATTACAGATGGTACAAAATGCGGCTGCTAGACTTTTGACAAAAACAAGAAAGTTTGATCATATTACGCCTATACTGGCTCACTTGCACTGGCTTCCTGTGCACCTAAGATGCGACTTTAAGGTTTTACTACTTACGTATAAAATACTACACGGTCAAGCTCCTGCCTATCTTGCCGATTGTATTGTACCATATGTCCCGGCAAGAAATCTGCGTTCAAAGAACTCCGGCTTATTAGTGATTCCCAGAGCCCAAAAAAAGTCTGCGGGCTATAGAGCGTTTTCTATTCGGGCTCCAGTACTCTGGAATGCCCTCCCGGTAAAAGTTAGAGATGCTACCTCAGTAGAAGCATTTAAGTCTCATCTTAAAACTCATTTGTATACTCTAGCCTTTAAATAGACTCCCTTTTTAGACCAGTTGATCTGCCGTTTCTTTTCTTTTCTTTTCTACTCTGTTCCCAACCCGGGGTGGACCACTAGCCTGTCCATCGGATGGGGACATCTCTACGCTGCTGACCCGTCTCCGCTCGGGATGGTTCCTGCTGGCCCCACTATGGACTGGACTTTCACAATATTATGTCAGACCCACTCGACATCCATTGCTTTCGGTCTTCCCTAGGGGGGGGGTTACCCACATATGCGGTCCTCTCCAAGGTTTCTCATAGTCATTCACATTGACGTCCCACTGGGGTGAGTTTTCCTTGCCCGTATGTGGGCTCTGTACCGAGGATGTCGTTGTGGCTTGTACAGCTCTTTGAGACACTTGTGATTTAGGGCTATATAAATAAACATTGATTGATTGATTGATTGATTGATTGATATAACAATTTAATTAATTTTTTTTTCTTTTTACTTTTTTTTTTCTTTCCATTATGGCAGGTGAGGCCATGCCTCCCCTGCCTCTAGTAACTGCACGCCACTGATCAGAACACTGATCATCATACATACATACATGGTGTAAATGATTTTACCACGGTCTTGTTAGCCTCGTAAAGAGTTGTATTTTCCCGCACTCGCCTGGAGGCTCCGGTTTCGCTGCTGCCTTGTTTAAACACGTTGCCGTGTTCAGTCATTGGTTCCGCGTCTGGTGCCGCAAAATCAAAGCGCTGACAACACTTTTATTTTCCTTGGAGCAGACGTCTCGCGCGCGTTAGCGTTAGCATTAGCCATGTTTTCCCAAGTTTTGCCGCTAAGGAAGTAAGCGGGACGACGGAAGCTCCTGGGGGCAAAAACTATAGTAAAAAAAATAGATTTTGTTCGACTCGTCTGCAACAAAAAACTCGAATATACATTGATAAAATTGATACATCGCCCAGGCATAGTCCTGATGTTGAGTAAGTCAAACTGAACGTTGGAACATCATATCTATATACATCATTTTTTGTATATTGTTATTTATGGATAAATACTGACAATTATTATTTATATATTGTTATTTACAGATAAACACCGACATTTATTATCTATATATTGTTATTTACAGGTAAACACTGACATTTATTATCGATATATTGTTACTTACAGGTAAACACTGACATTTATTATTTATATATTGTTATTTACAGATAAACACTGGTATTTATTATTTATATATTGTTATTTACAGGTAAACACTGACATGTATTATTGATATATTGTTATTTACAGATAAACACTGACATTTATTATCTATATATTGTTATTTACAGATAAACACTGACATTTATTATTGATATATTGTTATTTACAGGTAAATACTGTCATGTATTATTGATATATTGTTATTTACTAATAAACACTGACATGTATTATCTATATATTGTTATTTACAGATAAACACTGACATTTATTATTGATATATTGTTATTTACAGGTAAATACTGACATTTATTATTTATATATTGTTATTTACAGATAAACACTGACATTTATTATCGATATATTGTTATTTACAAGTAAACACTGACATTTATTATTTATATATTGTTATTTACAGATAAACACTGACATGTATTATTTATACATTGTTATTTACAGATTAACACTGACATTTATTATTGATATATTGTTATATGCAGATAAACACTGAGATGTATTATTGATATATTGTTATTTACAGATAAACACTGACGTTTATCATTTATATATTGTTATTTGCAGATAAACACTGAGATGTATTATTGATATATTGTTATTTACAGATAAACACTGACATTTATTATCTATATATTGTTATTTACAGATAAACACTGACATTTATTATTGATATATTGTTATTTACAGGTAAATACTGTCATGTATTATTGATATATTGTTATTTACTAATAAACACTGACATGTATTATCTATATATTGTTATTTACAGATAAACACTGACATTTATTATTGATATATTGTTATTTACAGGTAAATACTGACATTTATTATATATATATTGTTATTTACAGATAAAAACTGACATTTATTATCGATATATTGTTATTTACAAGTAAACACTGACATTTATTATTTATATATTGTTATTTACAGATAAACACTGACATGTATTATTTATACATTGTTATTTACAGATTAACACTGACATTTATTATTGATATATTGTTATATGCAGATAAACACTGAGATGTATTATTGATATATTGTTATTTACAGATAAACACTGACGTTTATCATTTATATATTGTTATTTGCAGATAAACACTGAGATGTACTATTGATATATTGTTATTTACAGATAAACAATTAAATGTATTATTTATATATTGTTATTTACAGGTCAACACTGACATTTATTATTTATACATTGTTATTGAAAAAGTCAAAATTATCCAAAAAAAAGTCATGATTATAAGATAAAAGGTTCCAACTGTAAGATAAGAAGCAGAAATTATGAGATAAAATTCCTAATTATGAAATAAAAAGTTGAAATGATCAGATAAAAGGTCATAATTGTGAGATTAAAAAGTCGAAAGTATCAGAATAAAAAGTCGAAATGATAAGATAAAAGATCATAATTGTGAGATAAAAAGTGAAAATGATGTGATGTCATAATTATTAAATAAAAAGTTAAAATTGTCAGATAAAAAGTCATAATTATGAGATAAAGTCACCATGACGTAAAAAGTCACAATTGTTCTCATAATTATAACTTTTATCTCATAATTTGAACTTTCTATCTCAAAATTTGGACTTTTTATCTCATAATTGTATCATAATTATTTAATTTTTTTGTCTAAAAATTCACCTTTTATCTCATTGTTCTCATAATGATGACGTTTTATCTCATAATTTTGCGTTTCTTTTTTTTTTTTTTACATACTATTGACTTTTTAATGTCATAATTATGTCATAATCCTTATCATTTTTAGCTCATATTTATGACCTTTCAGCTCATAATTTCGACTTTTTACCCCTTCATTAAGGCAGCACAGTGCCGCAGTGGTCAGCGTCCGTGCCTCACAATAAGAAGGACCCGAGTTCAATTCCCGGGCTCGGGGTCTTTCCGCATGTTTTCCCCGTGACCTGCGGGTACCCACCTCCAGAGACTTGCACCTGGGTAGAGGTTGATTGGCGACACTAAATGGTCCCTAGTGTGTGAATGTTGTCTATCTGTGTTGTCTTGTCCAGGGTGTACCCCACCTTCCGCCGTTATTAGAATTGCTGTCTATGTTCCCTTTAAAGCAGGGGTTCCCAATCTTTTTTCCACCAGGGACCGGTTTAATGTACACATTATTTTCACGGTCCGGCTTTCCACGGGTGGCAGAAAAAAAAGAAAAAAAATGAGCATGAAAAATCAACTCACTGATTGCTGAAGTAGTGGAAGCCCTGGGCACGTTGATGGCATATATTATATACCAGTGTTTCTTAACCATAGGGCGAGCGCCCCCTAGAATGTAATATATGTGTTTTTCAGCTGTGGATCGTATCGGCCGCAACGGTACTTAGTTGTAATACACTTTTCCAACACTTGTGGCAGTAATGACAATATAAAACAAACAGAAGAAGTCTGCAGCTAAAGTCATAGAGACATTTCTCAAGCGCAGAAATTATGACTAAAGTGGTGCAGCGGTATTTTCATTTGCACTTCAATTTTATTGACAGTTTAGTTGAGAAACATATTTGGTAACACTTTAGTATGGGGAACATATTCTAAGTAACAAAGACTTAATTTAGAGTTATTTGGTTAGCGTAAGGGTTAGGGCTAGGGTTAGAGGGTTAGGGTTAGGGTTAGAGGGTTAGGGTTACTAATGGTGAATATGTTCCCCATACTAAAGTGTTACTGGCCTACTGGTTGTATAATAAGGCCATGCAGAATAAGACATTAATAAGTACTTAAAAATGACTCATTAAGAGCCAATATGTTACTAATTTGCATGTTTATAAGCAACTAATTAATGGTGAATATGTTCCCCATACTTTCTTTTCTTTCTTTCTTTCTTTTAGTTTATTTCGAACATGAACACATTTACATCATAATACATCACACAATTTCATATCATTTCATTTACATCATGCCCGAAAAGGAGTAGGAAGAAGCAAAGCTTATTTAATCCTACCCCTTTCCCACTTCAAAGCATTTACAATTATATAAAATCATTTACTGACCTTTTTATATAATAAAATAACATCTATGAATTAGTATATACAACAGTTTGTAATATGTAATTAATTAATTCAGTCATTATTAACATACTGAGATGAAGAATATTTTCAATAAGGTTGGAAGTTTGTCTCATAATTCTTCTTCTTTGTACTTTGTAAGCACTATTAATTTAAACAACCTCTTAAACTGGATCATGTCAGTACAATTTTTAACTTCTTTACTTAATCCATTCCATAATTTGATTCCACATACTGATATGCTAAAAGTTTTAAGTGTTGTACGTGCATATAAATGTTTTAAATTATTTTTTCCTCTAAGGTTATATTTCTCCTCTTTAGTTGAGAAGAATTGTTGTACATTCTTTGTTAGCAGGTTATATATTGCTTTGTACATCATTTTAGCTGTTTGCAATTTTACCAAATCACCAAACTTTAATATTTTTGACTTAATAAATAAAGGGTTTGTATGTTCTCTATATCCAACATTATGTATTATTCTAACTGATCTTTTTTGTAACATGGTTAACGAATGTAGCGCACATTTGTAGTTATTTCCCCATATGTCTGCACAATAACTCAGATATGGTAACACTAGTGAGCAGTAGAGAATATGAAGTGATTTTTGGCCCAGGACGTGTTTTGTTTTATTCATTATTGAAATGTTTTTTGCTACCTTATGTTGTATGTTTTGTATATGAGATTTCCAGTTCATTTTATCATCTATTAATACTCCCAAAAATCTGGTTTCTTTTACCCTTTCGATGTCTACTCCGTCTATTTGTATTTGCGTATGATGCTCTTTCCTACTATTACCAAATAGCATTATTTTAGTTTTACTGAGATTCAAAGATAGTCTGTTTTTGTCAAACCATCTTTTTAATTTGTTCATTTCTTCTGTTATTATTTGTATTATCTTCTGTGTGTTCTCTCCTGAACAGAAAGCAGTTGTATCATCTGCAAATAAAACTAACTTTAAGTCCTTTGTAACTTTACAAATGTCGTTTATATAAAGATTAAACAATTTTGGTCCCAGTATTGATCCCTGCGGCACACCACAGCATATATCTAGCCGTGTTGACATATTTTCACCCATCTTCACATATTGCTTCCTGTTGGTTAAATAGCTTCTTACCCAGTTCAATACCAAACCTCTGATGCCATATCGTTCTAATTTTTGTATTAAAATATCATGATTAATTGTATCAAATGCTTTTGTTAAGTCCATGAATACTGCTGCCGCACATTCTTTACCATCTATTGCATTGGTAATTTCCTTTGTTATTTTAATGAATGGTATTGATGTTGAGATATTTGCTCGAAATCCATATTGGTTCTCCACGAGCGTCCCACTTTTGTTAATAAATAAATCTCATCGACTATTGAATAATTTTTCCATGATTTTGGAGAATTGTGGAAGTAATGAAACTGGTCTGTAGTTAGTAAACTGGTGTACGTCTCCATTCTTATAGAGTGGTACGACTTTTGCAATTTTCATTTTGTCTGGGAATTTTCCGGTTAAAAATGATACATTGGTGATATATGTCAGAGGTTCTGAAATGTCTTCTATAACCTTTTTTATCGTTACCATATCTATTCCATGACAGTCAGTTGAAGTCTTGTATTTACAATTTTTTACAATTTTGATTATTTCTTCTTTTGTTACACTTTTAAGAAACATGGAATTGGGATTTCTGTCTATGAGCTCACTCAAGTCCTCAACTGACCCATCATCTGCATTTGGAATTCTTTGATCCAGATTTGTTCCGATATTAACAAAATAATCATTGAAACGTTCAGCTATTTGGTTCATATTGTCATTTTTTGTATGTCCATCTAGAAAGTACTGGGGGTAATCTTTCTTAGCACCATTTTTAATGATGCTATTTAGGATGCCCCATGTTGCTCTCATGTTGTTTTTGTTCTTGTTTAATAATTGACTGTAGTATTCCTTCTTACATGTTCGTAGTATACCAATTAGCTTGTTTTTATATTTCTTATACTTATTTTCTGCCTCTATAGATCTTTGTGTTATAAATATTCGAAACAATGTGTTTTTTTTGTGACAAGCATTTTTCAGTCCTTTTGTCATCCACGGTTGGTTGTTTTTCTTTTGCTTCTTACTACGTTCTTTCCATGGGCAATGTTTATCATAGAGTGTTAGAAAGGTGTTGACAAAATTCCCATATGCATCATCTACATCATCTTCATTATATACATTGTCCCAAATTTGTTTCCTCAGATCCTTCTTGAAGAAAATCATTCCTTCCTCTGTACATAGTCTTTGAAATGTCTTTTTGTCAATGTTCTTCTTCCTGTAGTTCCCATCATAAATAGTAAAGACTGGCAGATGGTCGCTGATGTCGGTTGTTAACAGTCCACTTGTTATATTATTATCAAAGACATTAGTGAATATATTGTCAATAAGTGTAGCACTGTGACTTGCAATTCTGGTTGGCCTTGTGATTTGAGGATACAAACTCATACTATACATTGTATCTGTGAAATCATTCATGGACTTTTGCTTGTTGGGGTTCAAGAGATCAATGTTGAAGTCTCCACATAAAAAGAGTGCTTTTTGACTGATTCCATTGAAAGTTCCCTTAATCCAGTCTTCAAATCCTTCAATACTTGAGTTGGGTGCCCTATATATACAACTGATCAATACATTTCTATTTCTTTCATGACATATCTCAATGGTTATACACTCTAAAACATTGTCAATAGCCAGTGACATGTCTTTTACCACCTTGTAATGGAAGTCCTTCATCACATATACAGCAACTCCGCCTCCATTCTTATTTACTCTATTAATATAATTGAGTTCATATCCTTCTAGTCCAAAGTCCATTCCTTTTTTTGGATCCATCCGTGTCTCTGATACAGCGATAATTTTGAAAGGTTCTTTAAAGTGTTCCAAAAATAATTTCATATTGTTAAAATTGGCATACAAGCTTCTGCAGTTAATATGAATAATTGACAGTTTGTTATTGGAATTAATGTTGGTGTTGTACTGTACTTCTGTATAATATAAACAATTATTGTCCATGTGAGAAAAAAAATGTATGTCTGGATCTATAGCACTGTCCAATTCCGTCCTGTTATAGTCGGTGCTGGAAAAGGTTATAAATTCTCTGTTTGATTGATTATTGTTTGTTTGTGTCATGGTTGTGTTTAATTTTTTTATCGTTATTGATATTTATCCAGCTCTATTTTCCTTATGACTATTACTCTTGCTTCCTCTGGTGTTCCATTTAGTTTAATAAATATTTTACAGTTTGCTGTCCATGTTTGTTGTATTTTTCCTTGTTTTCTTAAGCTACGTGCTTTACTGGCTATGTCTGCGTTTTTCTTTGTTAAATGTTCATTTATGTACACGTCTGTTCCTTTCAGCTTCCTCCCTTGTTTTAGTAATGCGGTTTTATGTTTCCTATTGACAAATCTCATTATTATTACTGGTGCCGAATTATCTTTCTTCTTATGGAGTGGGTGGCAAGCTTCCACATTTGCCATGTCCATGAATATACCTTTTGACTCCATGAATGTTGCCACTTGCCTCTCTGTGGAGATGTCCAAATTCCCGGGCTCTTCTCCACCATTGGCGGTCACCACCCGAGCATATGAACGGGGCTTAATATTAAGCCCGGTCAAAATAACATCATTTATTGTTGTGTATTGTTCCAGTTCATCCACTCGGTCTGTTAACTGTTCTATTTGTAAAGTTTTTGCATCATTCTCGACTCGTAGAATTTTTACCTCCTCCACCAGCTGCATAATTGTCTGTTGGTACTGCTTAATGGCTGATACCTCTGCTGTTAAAAATTCAAGTGATCGCCTTATCTCCTCACCTTCATCAGGAGAGAGCACCTTCTTTGGCCCCATGTTGATTTTGGCTGTCGCGGGTGTTTACCGCCTTCAGCCAAGGCTGTCCCCGGTCCCGTCGTCGCGAGGTGGTCCCGCTTCTGCTAGCTGCTGCTAGCCGCTAGCCGGGCCTCTCCCTTGCCGCTCTGCTGCTGTCACATGCCGCCGCGCGAAAGCTGTCGCTCTCGTCGCCGTGAGGTGGTGGTCCCACTGCTGCTGGCTGCTAGCCGGGCCTCTCCCTCGCCGCCCCGCTGCCGTCACTCGCCGCCGCCGTCACCTGCCGGTCCCGTCGTCGCGAGGTGGTCCCGCTTCTGCTAGCCGGGCCTCTCCCTCGCCGCTCTGCTGCTATCACACGCCGCCGCAAGAAAGCTGTCGATCTCGCCGCCGTGAGGTGGTGGGGTGGTGGTCCCACTGCTGCTGGCTGCTAGCCGGGCCTCTACCTCGCCGCCCCGCTGCCGTCACTCGCCGCCGCCGTCACCTACCGGTCCCGTCGTCGCGAGGTGGTCTTGCTTCTGCTAGCTGCTGCTAGCTGCTAGCCAGGCCTCTCCCTCGCCACCGACGTCTTCCGCAGGAAGCCTGCACGTACCCAGAGCCCAGTTGCGTCTTCTGAGTCCACACTGGAGCTGTCTTCCTTCCTCTTAGCATGTTATTTATTAAAGTGTTAGTAAATAAATGATAAATGGGTTATACTTGTATAGCGCTTTTCTACCTTCAAGGTACTCAAAGCGCTTTGACAGTATTTCCACATTCACCCATTCACACACACATTCACACACTGATGGCGGGAGCTGCCATGCAAGGCGCTAACCAGCAGCCATCAGGAGCAAGGGTGAAGTGTCTTGCCCAAGGACACAACGGACGTGACTAGGATGGTAGAAGGTGGGGATTGAACCCCAGTAACCAGCAACCCTCCGATTGCTGGCACAGCCACTCTACCAACTTCACCACGCCGTCATATTTATTATTAATTTATTTTATTTATTTTAGCACAACATAATACATATTGTGTGTATATTAATTTTTTCTAATCTGCCTGACCTAAACCTAAGGTTTATTTGTTAAATTAATAATATAATCGTTGTAATTAACACATGCTTTTATATCATTTTACAAAAGTAAATTGTAAGTAGGGTAGAAATGTAATTGTATTTAATATGATCAAAATCAAGAGTAAGATTACTAGTTCAGTGTTAATATTGGAGTGGTCCCCGGGTCCCGCTGTAGTGGAAAAGTTGGGTCCTGATGTCAAACAGATTAAGAACCCCTGCTATGTACAATGACCCTGCAGATGTAAATTAGCATTTGGCTACAATCTGGCAGATTAACATTTTATATGTTAATTAACGTGCATTAATGTACTATAACAAATGCCATCCATCCATCCATCTTCTTCCGTTTATCCGAGGTCGGGTCGCGGGGGCAGCAGCCTAAGCAGGGAAACCCAGACTTCCCTCTCCCCAGCCACTTCGTCCAGCTCTTCCCGGGGGATCCCGAGGCGTTCCCAGGCCAGCCGGGAGACATAGTCTTCCCAACGTGTCCTGGGTCTTCCCCGTGGCCTCCTACCGGTCGGACGTGCCCTAAACACCTCGCGTTCGGGTGTCATCCTGACCAGATGCCCGAACTACCTCATCTGGCTCCTCTCCATGTGGAGGAGCAGCGGCTTTACTTTGAGCTCCTCCCGGATGGCAGAGCTTCTCACCCTATCTCTAAGGGAGAGCCCCGCCACCCGGCGGAGGAAACTCATTTCGGCCGCTTGTACCCGTGATCTTGTCCTTTCGGTCATAACCCAAAGCTCATGACCATAGGTGAGGAAGGGAATGTAGATCGACCGGTAAATTGAGAGCTTTGCCTTCCGGCTCAGCTCCTTCTTCACTACAACGGATCGATACAGCGTCCGCATTACTGAAGATGCCGCACCGATCCACCTGTCGATCTCACGATCCACTCTTCCCTCGCTCGTGAACAAGACTCCGAGGTACTTGAACTCCTCCACTTGGGGCAGGGTCTCTTCCGCAACCCAGAGATGGCACTCCACCCTTTTCCGGGCGAGAATAATGGACTCTGACTTGGAGGTGCTGATTCTCATCCCAGTCGCTTCACCCTCGGCTGCGAACCGATCCAGTGAGAGCTGAAGATCCTGGCCAGTTGAAGCCATCAGGACCACATCATCTGCAAAAAGCAGAGACCTAATCCAGCAGCCACCAAACCGGATCCCCTCAACGCCCTGACTGTACCTAGAAATTCTGTCCATAAAAGTTATGAACAGAATCGGTGACTATAACAAATGGCACAGGAGTTGTAATATACAAACCCTGTTTCCATATGAGTTGGGAAATTGTGTTAGATGTAAATATAAACGGAATACAAAGATTTGCAAATCCTTTTCAACCCATATTCAATTGAATGCACTACAAAGACAAGATATTTGATGTTCAAACTCATAAACTTTATTTTTTTTTTGCAAATAATAATTAACTTAGAATTTCATGGCTGCAACACGTGCCAAAGTAGTTGGGAAAGGGCATGTTCACCACTGTGTTACATGGCCTTTCCTTTTAACAACACTCAGTAAACGTTTGGGAACTGAGGAGACACATTTTTTAAGCTTCGCAGGTGGAATTCTTTCCCATTCTTGCTTAATGTACAGCTTAAGTTGTTCAACAGTCCGGGGGTCTCCGTTGTGGTATTTTAGGCTTCATAATGCGCCACACATTTTCAATGGGAGACAGGTCTGGACTACAGGCAGGTCAGTCTAGTACCCGCACTCTTTTACTATGAAGCCACGTTGATGTAACACGTGGCTTGGCATTGTCTTCCTGAAATAAGCAGGGGCGTCCATGGTAACGTTGCTTGGATGCCAACATATGTTGCTCCAAAACCTGTATGTACATTTCAGCATTAATGACGCCTTCACAGATGTGTAAGTTACCCATGTCTTGGGCACTAATACACCCCCATACCATCACAGATGCTGGCTTTTCAACTTTGCGCCTATAACAATCCGGATGGTTCTTTTCCTCTTTGGTCCGGAGGACACGACGTCCACAGTTTCCAAAAACAGTTTGAAATGTGGACTCGTCAGATCACAGAACACTTTTCCACTTTGTCTCAGTCCATCTTAGATGAGCTCAGGCCCAGCGAAGCCGACGGCGTTTCTGGGTGTTGTTGATAAACGCTTTTTGCTTTGCATAGGAGAGTTTTAACTTGCACTTACATATGTAGCGACCAACTGTAGTTACTGACAGTGGGTTTCTGAAGTGTTCCTGAGCCCATGAGGTGATATCCTTTACACACTGATGTCGCTTGTTGATGCAGTACAGCCTGAGGGATCGAAGGTCACAGGCTTAGTTGCTTACGTGCAGTGATTTCTCCAGATTCTCTGAACCCTTTGATGATATTACGGAGCGTAGATGGGGAAAAACCTGAATTCCTTGCAATAGCTGGTTGAGAAAGGTTTTTCTTAAACTGTTCAACAATTTGCTCACGCATTTGTTGACAAAGTGGTGACCCTCGCCCCATCCTTGTTTGTGAATGAGTGAGCATTTCATGGAATCTACTTTTATACCCAATCATGGCACCCACCTGTTCCCAATTTGCCTGTTCACCTGTGGGATGTTCCAAATAAGTGTTTGATGAGCATTCCTCAACTTTATCAGTATTTATTGCCACCTTTACCAACTTCTTTGTCACGTGTTGCTGGTATCAAATTCTAAAGTTAATGATTATTTGCAAAAAAAAAAAATGTTTATCAGTTTGAACATCAAATATGTTGTCTTTGTAGCATATCCAACTGAATATGGGTTGAAAATGATTTGCAAATCATTGTATTCCGTTTATATTTACATCTAACACAATTTCCCAACTCATATGGAAACGGGGTTTGTACATCTATTAACAAGTTATTGGTGTGTTTAGTGGGACAGGCCAAAATGTTTCTGTGAGGCCCCGTAGCAAATGCGTCAGGTCCCCGAACCGGTGGATGGGGACCACTGCTTTCAAGGACAACCCTCAACTCTTTGCGATTCATGGACAGATTTAAAATATCTTCTTACCTGAGTGCTATAGTCGTCACTCGAGCGGAAGCGTGCACTGCGAGATGAGTCAGACGCCCTCACCGGCTGGATCTTGACATCTGTTCTTGCGCACGACTCCCTGCGTGACTCGCGTCCTTTTCGCCGACGAGGCGGCCGCTCATCACAGGTCAAGTGTGTCCTCCGACATACAAAAGCCAACACAATCGATGGAGTCTCAACCGCTCCTTTCGCTCTCCGCTCGTCTCTTCCCTTCCCCCGGGCATCCGTCATACCTTCTCGCTCCTCCATGATCTCCCAGGTGCCTTAACTCAGCCCCGGGTGAACATGCAGAAAAAAAGACGGGGAAGAAACGAGCGCGTCTGGAGGATCACCCAAGGCCAGCGAGCTTGTTAGCGCCTGGCGCAGACGCATACTTTTACTTCACACGCCGGCTGAGAGCTACCCGCTCCGAAAGGGTGAACATTGCCCAAATAAAGGCTTTGAATGATGGAGGGCCGTCTCACGGCGCTGCAAACGCTATTAGAGAGATGGAGGGATCACCGGGGAGTACTTGCTGGTAATTAAACCGGGGTGTCAATGTCACTGCGACCTGTTTACGACACTAAAGAGCAGCACTTTCACGGGACACCGAGGTTGTATTTCACTTATTATTGTCCGTTAACAATAGGATATTGTCCCCAAAAAGGGCCTCGGATGTTTATTTGTCACAACAGACGCTTCCCCAGGGTAAATGCTATCTTTAGTGAGAGAGAGTTGTCATGTTTGGCGTGACAACTTCATTTTGGTATGAGATGACAAAAGGCCAACTTGGTATTTAGGATTTTTTGTTTTAGGGATTTGTTCATATTACCAAACCCAAAACCAGTGAAGTTGGCACGTTGTGTAAATGGTGAATAAAAACAGAATACAATGATTTGCAAATCCTTTTCAACTTATATTCAATTGAATAGACTGCAAAGACAGGATATTTAATGTTCGAAATGAGAAACGTTTTTTTTTAACTTAGAATTGAATGGCAGCAACACATTGCAAAAAAGTTGGCACAGGGGCATTTTTACCACTATGTTACATGGCCTTTCCTTTCAACAACAGGAGACCAATTTTTGAAGCTTTTCAGGTGAAAATGATTTCCCATTCTTGCTTGATGTACAGCTTAAGTTGTTCAACAGTCCAGGGTCTCCATTGTGGTATTTTAGGCTTCATTATGCGTCACACATTTTCAATGGGAGACAGGTCTGGACTACAGGCAGGCTAGTTTAGTACCCGCACTCTTTTACTATGAAGCCACACTTTTGTAACACGTGGCTTGGCATTGTCTTGCTGAAATAAGCAGGGGCGTCCATTGTAACGTTGCTTGGATGGCAACATATGTTGCTCCTAAACCTGTACGTACCTTTCAGCATTAATGGTGCCTTCACAGATGTGTAAGTTACCCATGCCTTGGGCACTAATACACCCCCATACCATCACAGATGCTGGCTTTTCAACTTTGCGCCTATAACAATCCGGATGGTTCTTTTCCTCTTTGGTCCGGAGGACACGACGTCCACAGTTTCCGAAAACAATTTGAAATGTGGACTCGTCAGACCACAGAACAGTTTTACACTTTGCATCAGTCCATTTTAGATGTGCTAGGGTCCAGCAGAGCCAGCAGCGTTTCTGGGTGTTGTTGATGAATGGCTTTCGTTTTGCATAGTAGAGTTTTAACTTGCACTTACAGATGTAGCGACGAATTGTAGTTACTGACAGTGGTTTTCTGAAGTGTTTCTGAGCCCATGTGGTGATATCCTTTACACAATGATGTCGCTTTTTGATGCGGTACCGCCTGAGGGATCGAAGGTCACGGGCATTCAATGTTGGTTTTCAGCCTTGCGCAGTGATTTCTCCAGATTCTCTGAACCTTTTGATGATATTACGGACCGTAGATGGTGAAATCCCTAAATTCCTTGCAATAGCTGGTTGAGAAATGTTGTTCTAAACAATTCGCTCACGCATTTGTTCACAAAGTGGTGACCCTCGCCCCATCCTTGTTTGTGAATGACTGAGCATTTCACAGAAGCGTGCTTTTATACCCAATCATGGCACCCACCTGTTCCCAATTAGCCTGTTCACCTGTGGGATGAGCATTCCTCAACTTTCTCAGTCTTTTTTGCCACTTGTGCCAGCTTTTTTGAAACATATTGCAGGCATCAAATTCCAAATGAGCTACATAACAAAGTTTTCCAGTCATTTGCAGGCTATTCAGTTGAATATAAGTTGAAAAGGTTTTGCAAATAATTGTATTGCCAACTTCACTGGTTTTGGGTTTTGTAGATCAAAGTTCGGATCAACCATCCATTCATCTTCTGCTTATCCGAGGTCGGGTCCAAGGGCAGCAGCCTAAGCAGAGAAGCTTAGACTTCCCTGCCCCCAGCTACTTTGTCCAGCTCCTCCCGGGGGATCCCCAGGAATTCCCAGGCCAGCTGGGAGACGTAGTCTCCCCAACGTGTCCTGGGTCTTCCCCGAGGCCTCCAAACGGTCTGACGTGCCCTAAACACCTCCCCAGGGAGGTGTTCGGGGAGTATCCTGACCAGATGCGAAGAAAACTCATTTGGTCCGCTTGTACCCGTGATCTTGTCCTTTCGGTCATAACCTAAAGCTCATGACCTTAGGTGAGGATAGGAACGTAGATCGACCGGTAAATTGGGAACTTTGCCTTCCGGCTCAGCTCAATGCACCTCACGATCCACTCTTCCCTCACCCGAGGTACTTGAACTTCTCCACTTGGGGCAAAATTTGGAAAATTTGACATTGGTGAAAAAGTTTTGGCAACAAATAAATACAAACTACAATATTTTTGGCGGATATTTTGTTTGTATCATGGCTTCTTTTCTACGCTTATCTTCATTTTTTTGCACACTGCTATTGTTTTTGTGTGTTTCACCGGCTTTTATTTGCTACTTTTCCTTTCTCACGTTCGCTTCTCTTTTTTACGGTTTCAAATTAATGGCAGTGCTTTGACATGGAGGGGTGCCTGTGGGCGGGGCTTGCAACAAGTTTAAGTTTATATGACGTATTTGTGTTAACCGAGCCATACTTTGAGGATGTACCGTATATTTCGGACAATTTTAGCACCCGCTAAATTTTAGGACAAAAAAATATTTTCCCATATATTAGCCGCACCGGAATATAAGCCGCATATATATACGTTCTCAAATTAGGTATTTAAAAGAAATATTTTATAAAAGTTAATTTACATACCTTGATTGTTTCGAAACGGTGTCTGTAACTCGGCAGTAAAACAGCAGATCAAGCAAAACAGAAGGATGCACCCACTTGTTGCAGAAGCTAGCTCTCCGATGATGTTTTGGTGAATTTACTGAGGTATTTGTGAAACTGAAACAACACCAAATTAAGGCCGTTGTAAGTTAATAATACTAACACTCGTAAATGTGTGCGCATATTAGCTAATGCTAACGACGCTAGGTTAATTGCATTACAATAGCGCGTACAAATTTGCATGAAGACACTCCTACAGACATCACACATGGTACGGTTTAGTAAGCATAAACCGTTTTAGTTATGTTGTAATTATTGCAAACGTTGTTTGGAGTAATAAATGAACAATCCGTACGAGTAGTAACGCTATGGACAGCTAGAAGACCAAACTGCACTTCTACTTCCGGTTGAAAGCACTAAATGCACAGACACTGCAGCACCTGCAGTGAGCAAACCCTTTCAAACGATGGCGCCATAGCACAAACAATAAAACAACTTTTCAGTGTTTTTTTTGTTTTTTTTACTATTTTCGTCAGCGAAGAAAAATCCAAAAATTAGCCGGGTTCAAAGCGTAGCAAAACAGTAGCGGCTAGTGGGGAATTGACTCAAGCTTTTTGGTAATGTAATAAATGTACCAATAATTAATTATTGGTAAATAAATTGTTCATTAAAAAAATATGTTAGTTCAAAATATAAAATTTACCATAATTAAAACTAGAGATGTCCGATAATATCGACAGGCCGATATTATCGGCCAATAAATGCTTTAAAGTGTAATATCGGAAATTATCGGTATCGTTTTTTTTATTATCAATATCGGGTTTTTTTTGTTTTGTTGTTTTTTTTTATTAAATCAACATAAAAAACACAAGATACACTTACAATTAGTGCACCAACCCAAAAAACCTACCTCCCGCTAATTTTGTCATTCAGACAAAAGGGTTGTTTCTTTCTGTTATTAATATTCTGGTTCCTACATTATATATCAATATATATCAATACAGTCTGCAAGGGATACAGTCCGTAAGCACACATGATTGTGCGTGCTGCTGGTCCACTAATAGTACTAACCTTTAACAATTAATTTTACTCATTTTCATTAATTACTAGTTTCTATGTAACTGTTTTTATATTGTTTTACTTTCTTTATATTTGTATTTAATTTATTTATCTTATTTTATATTATTAATTTCTAAAAAAAGGACCTTATCTTCACCATACCTGGTTGTTCAAATTAGGCATAATAATGTGTTAATTACACGACTGTATAAATCGGTATGGGTTGATATCGGTATCTGTAATTAAAGAGTTGGACAATATCGGAATATCGGATATCGGCAAAAAGCCATTATCGGACATCCCTAATTAAAACACAAGTTGCCAAACTTTCCTGTCACAGCTCCTCTCTGGGATCAAAATTAGCATGACTGCCTTACAAAACCGGTGTAGTAACGCGCCGCGCCACCAGGGGGAGTGACGCATCGATGGAAAATTTGCTGTTGCTGTTTGCTGGGTTTCCTCTGTGCCAGGAAGTCAAAATATCCACCTCCCTCGTCGGAAATTCCAGCCGAGGTTGGATTTGCTACTCGGGAAAGTCGAAAAGAGCCCTCCAAGATGGCCGCTCTGAGTGTAAACAATAATAGACCTTGTCGCACGAAAGCAGTGGTATGCGTTACGCACTGGGTGAGCAGGAAGGGGCTTGGAAATACATTTCATAAGAAGCGCCCTGCCATTCATTAATTGAGTTTTTCCACGCAAATCGGGGCCTTAAACGGATCGTGGGCGCCCCTCACACATCGATGCCTATCCACCAAATGTGTGTGTGTGTGGGGGGTGGGGGTGGGGGTGGGGGGGGACATTGATTTGGATGCGTTCCTTGGGCCAGCTGGGTCAACAAAATTATGCAACATTATGCGCGACCCTTTTTTGTTGAGCAGAGTATTGATCGCCCGCCGTGCATTGGCGTGTGTGCGCTGGGGGGTAGTGAGTGCAAATATCAGCAAGACGAGGCTGGGCCAAGAATAACGGGCATACACCGGATGAGCAACTTTGACAGAAACGTCAATAAATTGCCGCAGCCTATTCTCCATCTGCCTCTGTGTACATAAATAATATTTGTCTTTAAATAAAATACACGCAATGGCGGAAACACATAAAAAGTATCACATGTATTTTATTTTTTTTTCTATGAGTAATACCTTAGGCATGAGGGAGGGAAGAATAAAGATGAAGGCTTATTGGCAACATGCAATTACATGCGCTCACACACTTGGATTGAAATACCTGCCCACTCCTTCGCTCGCTACAGAAACCAGCAGACGCGTACGTGACATACAAGCTGCACTTTGTGGAGTAAATGTCAGATGCTCATTATCTTTCAAACAGCCCTTGATGTTTGTGACGAGGCGACACGTTGGCTTTCATTCGAGGGAACGGAGAAAGGTGGTCATTGCGCAGTATGCAGTGCATGAGAAGTATTCTTATACGTGATAAAATATCCTTATTGTATACTTGTACATTACAGAGGTGAGAAGCAAGATGTGCATGTCTGTATACAACCCCTGGGAGGTGAGGGGAGGTGTGGGCAGCAGCGGTGGCCGCGCCCGGGAATCATTTTGGTGATTTAACCCCCAATTCCAACCCTTGATGCTGTGTGCCAAGCAGGGAGGTAATGGGTCCCATTTTTATAGTTTTTGGTATGACTTGGCCGGGGTTTCAACTCAACCTACCGATCTCAGGGCGGACACTCTAACCATACATATATATATATATATAAAATATATATATAAAATATATATATATATAAAATATATCCTTCTCACCCCGGTGGGGTGGTATCTGTGTCATTCTCAAGCTTGGGTCCTCTACCAGAGGCCTGAGAGTTTGAGGGTTCTGCGCAGTATCTTGGCTGTTCCTAGGACTGCGCTCTTCTGGACTGAGGCTTCAGATGTTGTTCCTGGGATCTGTTGGAGCCACTTTCCCAGTTTGGGGGTTACTGCCCCAAGCGCCCCCACTACCACAGGGACCACGCTAGCCTTGACCTTCCACATCCATTCCAGCTTCTCTTTCAACTCTTGGTACTTCTCAAGTTGCTTCCTGATGTGTGTGTATATATATATATATATATATATATATATATATATATATATATATATACACTACCGTTCAAAAGTTTGGCGTCACATTGAAATGTCCTTATTTTTGAAGGAAAAGCACTGTACTTTTCAATGAAGATAACTTGAAACTAGTCTTAACTTTAAAGAAATACACTCTATACATTGCTAATGTGGTAAATGACTATTCTAGCTGCAAATGTCTGGTTTTTGGTGCAATATCTACATAGGTGTATAGAGGCCCATTTCCAGCAACTATCACTCCAGTGTTCTAATGGTACAATGTGTTTGCTCATTGGCTCAGAAGGCTAATTGATGATTAGAAAACCCTTGTGCAATCATGTTCACACATCTGAAAACAGTTTAGCTCGTTACAGAAGCTACAAAACTGACCTTCCTTTGAGCAGATTGAGTTTCTGGAGCATCACATTTGTGGGGTCAATTAAACACTCAAAATGGCCAGAAAAAGAGAACTTTCATTTGAAACTCGACAGTCTATTCTTGTTCTTAGAAATGAAGGTTATTCCACAAAATTGTTTGGGTGACCCCAAACTTTTGAACGGTAGTATATATATATATATATATATATATATATATATATATATATATATATATATATATATATATATATATATATATATATATATATATATATATATATATATATATATATATATACACAGTACAGGCCAAAAGTGTGGACACAACTTCTCATTTCAATGCGTTTTCTTTATTTTCATGACTATTTACATCAGGGGTGTCAATCTCATTTAGATCGGGGGCCACATGGAGAGAAGTCTACTCCCAAGTGGGCCGGACTGGTAAAATCACGGCACGATAACTGAAAAATAAAGATAACTTCAGTTTGTTTCCTTTGGGGACGGCGTGGGGCGGTTGGGCTGCGCCAGCAACCTGAGGGTTCCTGGTTCGATCCTCAGCTTCTACCAACCTAGTCACGTCGGTTGTGTCCTTGAGCAAGACACTTCACCCTTGCTCCTGATGTTGTTGTTAGGGCCTTGCATGGCAGCTCCCGCAGTGTGTGAATGTGTGTGTCAATGTGGAAATAGTGTCAAAGTGCTTTGAGTATTTTGAAGGTAGAAAAGCACGATACAAGTATAACCCATTTACCATTTACCATTTAAAAAATAGAACAAGCACTTTCTGAAATTGTACAAATCATACTGTTCTTGGTTTTTTTTTACACTTACATGTTGCAGTTAATAGCATTCTATCTTTATTTGTCGTTATTTATACTTTCTGAATAAATTATGTGATAATGTTCATCAGTCACTCATTGGTGTTAATTTTCAATCTTTCAAGATAAAACAAATTATGTCAAAATCAAGTTACAGGATTTTAATCCTGTAGTTTGCTCATTTTTCTTAACTAGTGCACTAACATCATGTGTTGTTTTTTTGTTTTTTTACATAAGTAGCATCATCTACAAAAATACAAATAATTGCTATAGTGACATCTAGTGGACACATTTAGAACAGCAGTTTCTTTCATTCTAAAATTTTCGCTCATTTTTATACTTGGCAAGCTCATCCCGCGGGCCGGATAAAACCTGTTCGCCGTACGTTTGACACGCCTGATTTACATTGTAGATTGTCACTGAGGGCATCAAAACTGACACCTGTGAAGTGAAAACCATTTCAGGTGACTACCTTTTGAAGTTCATCGAGAGAATGCCAAGAGTGTGCAAAGCAGTAATCACAGCAAAGGGTGGCTATTTTGAAGAAACTAGAATATAAAACATGTTTTCAGTTATTTCACCTTTTTTTTGGTAAGTACATAACTCCACATGTCTTCTTTCATAGTTTTGATGCCTTCAGTGACAATCTACAATGTAAATAGTCATGAAAATAAGGAAAACACATTGAATGAGAAGGTGTGTCCTGTACTATATATATATATATATATATATATATATATATATACACTACCGTTCAAAAGTTTGGGGTCAACCAAACAATTTTGTGTTTAAGCCTTCATTTCTAAGAACAAGAATAGACTGTCGAGTTTCAGAGGAAAGTTCTCTTTTTCTGGCCATTTTGAGCGTTTAATTGACCCCACAAATGTGATGCTCCAGAAACTCAATCTGCTCAAAGGAAGGTCAGTTTTGTAGCTTCTGTAACGAGCTAAAATGTTCTCAGATGTGTGAACATGATTGCACAAGGGTTTTCTAATCATCAATTAGCCTTCTGAGCCAATGAGCAAACACATTGTACCATTAGAACACTGGAGTGATAGTTGCTGGAAATGGGCCTCTATACACCTATTTAGATATTGCACCAAAAACCAGACATTTGCAGCTAGAATAGTCATTTACCACATTAGCAATGTATAGAGTGTATTTCTTTAAAGTTAAGACTAGTTTAAAGTTATCTTCATTGAAAAGTACAGTGCTTTTCCTTCAAAAATAAGGACATTTCAATGTGACCCCAAACTTTTGAACGGCAGTATATATATATATATATATATATATATATATATATATATATATATATATATATATATATATATATATATATATATATATGTTTGTGAAACTGAAACATTCCAAAAATAATGCCATTGTAAGTTAATAATACTAACACAGACACTCGTGAACCTGTTAGCATGTTAGCTAAAGCTAACGACACTAATTTGACTACATTACGATAGCACGTACAAATATGCATGAAAACACCCCTACAGACATCACACATGGGACGGTTTAGTCAGTAAGAATTGTTTTAGTTGTATTGCGAAACTTACAAACGTTGCTCGGAGTGATGAACGAAGAATCCATACGAGTGGAAACGCTATGGATGACTAGAAGACGGAACAAGACTTGTACATCTGGTTGAAAGCTCGGTCTCAACAGAAGGGCGGTGCAGCACATGTTTTAAAACCCCGTCAAAATATAACTTCCGCCTTTTCCGTTTTCATAACAGCTATGGAGCAGTATCTATACATCGGTGGCTTCTCAGTGCAACACACAACACCGGAAATGTATCCCGTGAAAACCCGTCCGGCAGGAACACTAACCACAACCAAAGTCCCGGGGGTGATATATGTAAACTCACTACGGTATCAAAAAAATAGGGTCCCAACAAAATTTCTTGAACTCTTGCCTCGGCCTTAGGTACTCGCTGTTCCTCTCGCCAAAACGCCACGCTGAGTTGCAAGACGGGAAGACGACAAAGCGCCGAAACAATTTCGCCAGTTTGCATAGTTGGCTAATCATCTAGCTAGCTTACTCGTCGCCGCCGCCTGCATTCGCCCTCCAAGCATGTCCACTTCACAGCTAATCATACTTGGATGATTACAATCCCAACACTTTTAGTTCCGAACCAGTTGTAGTTCGAGAGTATTTATGAGTAGCCAGCGAGAAGGTATATTTTTGACGTGACCGTGTAAACAGAGGTCACAACACAGGAAGTATATTCCCCGAGGGGGCGTGGCTAAAGAATAGAGTTGCCAACGTTTTCTGAGTTTTTTGCATACTTGTTCAAGATCGATCCATGAATTGGTGGCGTCGATATCAAGGGTAGTATCTAGAGGTGTCCGACAATATCGGACTGCCGATATTATCGGCCGATAAATGCTTTAAAATGTAATATCGGGAATTATCTGTATCGGTTTCAAAATGATCGGTATCGGTTTCAAAAAGTAAAATGTATGGCTTTTTAAAACGCCGCTGTGTACACGGACGTAGGGAGAATTACAGAGCGCCAATAAACCTTAAAGGCACTGCCTTTGCGTGCCGGCCCAGTCACATAATACCTACGGCTTTTCACACACACAAGTGAATGCAAGGCATACTTGGTCAACAGCCATACAGGTCACACTGAGGGTAGCCGTATAAACAACTTTAACACTGTTACAAATATGCGCCGCACTGTGAATCCACACCAAACAAGAATGACAAACACATTTCGGGAGAACATCCACACCGTAACACAACATAAACACAACAGAACAAATACCCAGAACCCCTTGCAGGACTAACTTTTTCGGGACGCTACAATATACACCCCCCGGTATCCTCTACACCCCCCCCCCCCACCTCAACCCCGCCCACCTCAACCTCCTCATGCTCTCTCAGGGAGAGCATGTCCCAAATTCCAAGCTGCTGTTTTGAGGCCTGTTAAAAAAAAAAAAAGCACTTTGTGACTTCAATAATAAATATGGCACTTTTTTCCATGACTTGAGTTGATTTATTTTGGAAAACCTCGTTACATTGTTTAATGCATCCAGTGGGGCATCACAACAAAATTAGGCATAATAATGTGTTGATTCCACGACTGTATATATCGGTATCGGTTGATATCGGAATCTGTAATTAAGAGTTGGACAATATCGGAATATCGGATATCGGCAAAAAAGCCATTATCGGACATCTCTAGTAGTATCGGTTTATGATCAATACTAGACTTAGCTGACGGTCATAATACAAATAGTTTAAAAAAAACAAAACAAGCAAAGACACTGAAAAGGTGTGTTATTGTTTGTGCCATGGCGCCATCTTTTGGACCAGTTCGCCCTCTCTTTAGACCGAACTTTCAATGTAGAAGTCTTGTTCCGTCTTCTAGCCGTCCGTAGCTTTTCCACTCGTATGGATTCTTCGTTCATCACTCTGAGCGACGTTTGTAAGTTTTTACAATACAACTACAACAATTCTTACTTACTACACCGTCCCATGTGTGATGTCTGTAGGACTGTTTTCATGCATATTTGTACGTGCTATCGTAATGCAATGACGCTAGCACCGTTAGCATTAGCTAATATGCTAACATGTTTACAAGTGTCTGTGTTAGTATTATAAACTTACAACGGCATTCTTTTTGTATTGTTTCAGTTTCACTAATTCCTTAGTAAATCCACCAAAACGTCGCCTTGGAGTTATTGAGTCTGTTTAGCTGGAAAAATATGTTTTTCTTCTAAAATTCAGCGGGTGTGGTTTATGAACCGCTACGCTTATAGTCCGGAAAATACAGTAAATCGATGTTTTTTTGTCAAAATAATTTTGTTGTTGTTGTTCATGTGTAGATAGATAGATAGATAGATAGATAGATAGATAGATAGATAGATAGATAGATAGATAGATAGATAGATAGATAGATAGATAGATAGATAGATAGATAGATAGATAGATAGATAGATAGATAGATAGATAGATAGTACTTTATTGATTCCTTCAGGAGACTTCCCTCAGGGAAATTAAAAACTTACAATTTTTACAAAAATTTACAAACTTAGCTAATGATTCTCTGGACACGAGAGGACTTTGAGGGCAAAAACCAAAAAAATGTAATGGGTAGTTTTGAACAAACAATTGTACGTTTAGTGTTGTGTTGATATTGTTGAACTGTCAATAGCACCCACAATAAATACGTTAAAATTGACTGTTGATACGTGTGATCGGTATTGTCCGCTCTCACTCATGGATGATCGGTATCAGTATCGGCAGCATAAAAGTCTGATCGGAACATTCTTATCTTTTAATGATAAGGTTTGATCTCATTAGAACGTGCAGGTATAACCACTTATATGACAATACCACGTATTGCGTAGTCATGCGATGTAATAGCGATCTTGACAAGGTTTAATCCATATATATTTATATTATATTTAAAAAAAAAAGGTGAGCTGTAATTTTTGTTGAAAAAGATTGAAGGAAGTCTGCAGCAACTCTCCCAAACGTGCCCTGGGAGCAAAAACGAGAAAGGCAAAACTTTCTCAGCCAGACGATCCGTCTAATTCCAAACTTGATATTCAATGCGAGGCAGCGAGGGAGGTGGGGCAATAATACTTCTAATTGCGATGCAGGAGTTGAATACAGTTTTGGGCGTGAAGATTAGGAGGGAGACTGTGGGGGAGGGGAGGGGAGACAAGAGAAGATATGCAGGCCGTGTGGCGTGCTAAGACTTCTATTCCGACAGCAGGGAGGGGGATTCGTGTGGCCTCGATTCGTCGATGTTTACCTGACACATGAAACGTGACCAATTGTGGGAAGCACTATCCACTTTGACCACTTTGAATATCTTAAAATGTGTTTTTGTGGCAATTCCATCTTTGCACGTATTTTCAGCAGACTGCTTTGCAAAATGATTAAGCATCCGCCCAACTCTTCCTCTTACGCGAGATCCACCCCCGGAAATTTCCCGGTCGAACCTCCGCCTTATGTGTGTGTTAGTTGCACCCGGATCTCACACACACCTACAATCAACAATAATAAGGGCGTGCCGTGTTGGTACTGCCTTTATCACCCTCTACAACATGTATAGCCAGCATGCTAGCCCAGCCACATGTTGTACGCAGCATCTGCCTGCACACGTAAGTGACAGGAAGGCATACTTGGTCCACAGCCATACAGGTTACACTGACGGTGGGCGTATAAAACAACTTTAACACTCTTAATATGCGCCACACTGTGAACCCACACCAAACAAGAATGACAAACACATTTCGGGAGAACATCCGCACCGTGAGACAACATAAACACAACAGAACAAATACCCAGAACACCTTGCAGTCCTAACTCTTCCTGGCTGAAATTAACACCCCCGCTACCACCAAACCCCGCCCACCTCAACCGACGCACGGAGGGGGGTACCATCACAGCACGCCCTAATTATTGCTGTTAGGGTGCGACCCCTGGTCTATATTATATATATAACAACGAGCGGGTGGCGGGCGGTTGTGGCTTTGATCAAATGTTAGTTCGGTTGGATGGCGGGTGGATGACGACTTTTGTGATGCGGATGCGGATGAAGTAATTGCCTATCCGCGCATCTCTAATATATATATATATATATATATATATATATATATATATATATATATATATATATATATATATATATATATATATATATATATATATATATATATATATATATATATATATGTATGTGTATGTGTGTGTGTATATAAATAAAGTTGATTTAATTTGATTTGATATACTGTATATATCAGTGGCGTGCGGTGAGGTTAATGTCTGGTGAGGCACTGCATCATCACAGTCACATTTGCAAACATATGAACCCTAAATAGTATCTTATTCACCATGTGATTGGCAGCAGTTAACGGGTTATGTTTAAAAGCTCATACCAGCATTCTTTACACAACTGTAGCACACAAAAAAGCACATTTAATAAAAAAAAAACATTATTATGGTCTTACCTTTCTTGCTGGACAGCCTTTGCGTGTGTACCACACCGTTTGAAAAGAACGGGTCTTCTGTCCCGAAGTCAAAAGCAAACCTTTTAGCTCCGGCGTTGGTATACCTTTAATTATTACCTCCTGCTTTGATTGAAAGTCCAGTTTAGAAAACTGTTTTATTTTACATATGTGATCCTCCATGTTTTTAATAAAAGTCCAGGCGAGAGGAAATAAACAATAGCTTGCAAACTTTTTTTCTTTTTTTTTTTTTCTTCTGCGGCCGAGGAATGATCTCTGGGATCACTACCGCCCTCTACCACCAGGAGGCCGGATTACTGCGAGCCTCAACCAGTACGTCTTTTGCAGCAGATTTATGAATGCTCAGCACAAGAAATACGTTACACACATACAGTTGTTGACAAAATACACTGTACATTATATACCTCAGCTAACTAAACTATGCCATAGTTTAGTTAGCTGATATAATTCATATAGCAATACGGTCTCACTGCACAGCAGCTCAGCAGTTAGCCGAGTCATTGTGCACAATCCATGTTGAGGCACAAATCAGTGACGTGCCTCAACTGGCTGCTGATCACCGCACCGTCTCTTCTCAGTATTTGAACGGTAAATGTGAAAATAAAAATAAAAATAATCTAAAACTGGTGAAGTTGAATGGAAAATAACTTTAGTATAATCACTGGATACATATAACAATTGAATTTTTTTTTATTTTTTTTTACTTTTTTTTTCTTTCCATGACGACAGGTGAGGCCCCGCCTCCCCTGCCTCTGGTGACGGCACACCACTGGTATATATATATATATATATATATATATATATATATATATATATATATATATATATATATATATATATATATATATATATATATATATATATATATATATATATATATATATATATATACAGTATATCAAATCAAATTAAATCAACTTTATTTATATACACACACACATATATACTGTATATATATATATATATATATATATATATATATATATATATATATATATATACATATATATATATATATATATATATATATATATGGCCGTGCCAGCAATCGGAGGGTTGCTGGTTACTGGGGTTCAATCCCCACCTTCTACCATCCTAGTCACGTCCGTTGTGTCCTTGGGCAAGACACTTCAACCTTGCTCCTGATGGCTGCTGGTTAGCGCCTTGCATGGCAGCTCCCGCCATCAGTGTGTGAATGTGTGAATGTGGAAATACTGTCAAAGCGCTTTGAGTACCTTGAAGGTAGAAAAGCGCTATACAAGTATAACCCATTTATTTATATATATATATATATATATATATATATATATATATATATATATATATATATATATATATATATATATATATATATATATATATATATATATATATATATATATATATATATATATATATATATATATATATATATATATATATATATGGCCCGCCACATAATTTTATGCAGCCCGCGAAATTCCGGAAATAGTACAATAATTTACTTCCACTTTTCTTACTAAATGTATTCGTTCTTTCCTTTTTGACAGAAAAAAATACAAGCATATATAATATTATCAGTAGGGCGGTGAATCTTTGGGCATCACATGAGTCGATTCAATTCGATTTTTGGGGGTAACAATTCGATTCAGAATTGATTCTCAACGTTTCTTAATTCAAAATCAATACTTTTTTTAATAATATTGGGTGCCAGTTCTATGATTAATTACATTCTTCCATTAAATAGATAAACAGTTCTGATAAATTTCTATATTTCTTAAAAGAAAACTGCTTTTGTTTAAAAAACAATTCTACCCAAACATTTAATAAAGTGGTTTTGAAAGAAGAAAAAAATATATATATTATATATAAATATATTTAATCGATTAAGAATCGTTAAAAATAAGAATTGTGGTTAATAAAAAAATCTAATTTTTTTTTTGACACGCCTAATTATTACACATTCCAAACATGTTTTCTCATTAAGATAAAAATAAATACTCATGATTTCAAGGCAAGTTGTACACAAAAAAGAAAAACAATTTCTTTTCCATTAAAAAAAAAAAAAAAAAGTAGCTCAGCCATTTTTTTCCATTTATTGTTTAAAAAAACCAACTTAAAAAACAATAACCGTATTTGTTATGGACAAAACAATGGTAGCATTTTTTTGTTTACAGTAATACACCGTAAAAACAACAACTGTAGATTTTACTGTATAAAAAAAAAACAGTGGTATTGCTTTTCCATTTACAGTAAGACACCATACAAACAACAACTGCAAATGTTCATGTAAAAAAGAGTAGTATAATTGTTTTAAATAAATGTTTTAGACAGACAAACGTTTTTCAAACACCAAATATACACAAAGAATGCCAGTGTCAGAGTTGACAACATACAAAAAAGAAGCCTTTGGTAATGTTTGTTTCTATATTTAGATGTATTTATTAGTATTACGTATATTCGTTATAAGCAATTAACAGAGTACAGTAATTAGACAACCTCTGAGTATGTGCTTTTACTGCCATCTAGTGTCTATGCTTTAGTCTGTGTGGTGTAAAACCAGTAAAACATCATATTTGTTTTCCAATTTTTGTTGAAATCCTGTTTGAGACACAAATTAGGGAATTACTATTTAACAAATTAAATTACATACTATGGAGAGTCATCGATGCATTACTCAAAAACAAACAAAAGCTTGAAATAACCGGCACATTCAGTTGAGAGACGTTTCATGAAAGCAGAGTGTGTGAGTGTGTATGTTTACCCCTAATGCCTGGTTCACACCAATGGCGCTTGCCGCGCTTTAAAGCGGCGAGCAAAGCGCCGTCATTTTTGTCAATTTTTCCACGAAAATCCCGATCTCCGAAGTAATGTTATGCTTTGATACGCTCTGATACGCTTTGATACAAATTAGTTGCCGCTTTGTTACCGTTCCTCACGATTTGATCCCGCTTTGATACGCTTTAAATCACGCTTTGATACGTCTTATTACGCTTTATTGAACTTTATTATGCTTTGATGCGATCATGACGCTTTAAATCAGGCTCTGACACGATTATCAAGCTCTGTTGTGCATTGTTACAACAAAAATAAGAAAAAAATGTGAAAAACTCAGTATACTGTTTTCCACACATTTTTTATATTCATTTATTTTTTCAATTTCTCTTTTTTTTCCGTTATATTATGTTTATTATTTATTATTTATTATGTTGTATATCTTCATTTCTTTTATTTCTTTGTCATCTTAATAAATATCTATCTTTCATTTATTATGCTAGTTGACAATAATAAAAGGCATTTCTTTTATTTTTATATTCATTTATTTTTTCAATTTCTCTTTTTTTTTCCGTTATATTATGTTTTATATCTTCAATTCTTTTATTTCTTTGTCATCTTAGTAAATATCTATCTTTCATTTCTTATGCTAGTTGACAACAATAAAAGGCATTTCTTTTATTTTTATATTCATTTATTTTTTCAATTTCTCTTTTTTTTCCGTTATATTATGTTTTATATCTTCATTTCTTTTATTTCTTTGTCATCTTAATAAATATCTATCTTTCATTTCTTATGCTAGTTGACAACAATAAAAGGCATTTCTTTTTATTTTTTGTATTCATTTATTTTTTCAATTTCTCTTTTTTTTCCGTTATATTATGTTTTATATCTTCATTTCTTTTATTTCTTTGTCATCTTAATAAATATCGATCTTTCATTTCTTATGCTAGTTGACAACAATAAAAGGCATGTCTTTTATTTTTGTATTCATTTATTTTTTCAATTTCTCTTTTTTTCGTTGTATTATGTTTTATATCTTCATTTCTTTTATTTCTTTGTCATCTTAATAAATATCTATCTTTCATTTCTTATGCTAGTTGACAACAATAAAAGGCATTTCTTTTATTTTTTGTATTCATTTATTTTTTCAATTTCTCTTTTTTTCCCGTTATATTATGTTTTATATCTTCATTTCTTTTATTCCTTTGTCATCTTAATAAATATCTATCTTTCATTTCGTATGCTAGTTGACAACAATAAAAGGCATTTCTTTTATTTTTTGTATTCATTTATTTTTTCAATTTCTCTTTTTTTTCCGTTATATTATGTTTTATATCTTCATTTCTTTTATTCCTTTGTCATCTTAATAAATATCTATCTTTCATTTCTTATGCTAGTTGACAATAATAAAAGGCATTTCTTTTAAACGTAACATATTCTCTTTATTATTAACATTTTCATACAGAAAAATTATAGACAGTAATGTCAAACTGCAACATCAAACAGCAGAAGTACAGAAACAATGATCATCGTATAAAAAAGGCAATGATGCAAAAGAGAATGGATTTGTAATCCTGTGTTGGTTTTACATCAAGTTTCAATGTCACTAGTCAATATCACAGTCACTTCCTATTGCGCTTTGAACCAAGATCTGTTAAGCTTTCCTACGCTTTGAGTCAAGCTTTGCTGAGCTTTGTCAGGCTTTGTCACGCTTTGATACTCTCTCGGCGCTTTATTCCATTCTTGACCGAGCGCAGAATTTTTTTAAACCGTCTAAAAAATTTTGGCGAACTTGCCGCATGTCCCGCTTCACTACAAGCTTTCCCACGATCCATTAGGACCCTCACGCTTTAATCAGGCTTTGTTACGCTATAACGCCGCTTTGCATGCCGCTTTAAAGCGCCGTCAAAGCGCCGTTGGTGTGAACCTAGCACAGGGGTCGGCAACCCAAAATGTTGAAAGAGCCATATTGGACCAAAAAAACAAAAACAAATCTGTCTGGAGCCGCAAAAAATCAAAAGCCATATTACATGTGTCATGAGATATAAATTTAATTTGGAGGACTTAAAGGAAACTAAATTAGCTCAAATATAGCTACAAATGAGGCATAATGATGCAATATGTACATATAGCTAGCCTAAATAGCATGTTAGCATCGATTAGCTTGCAGTCATGCAGTGACCAAATATGTCTGATTAGCACTTCACACAAGTCAATAACATCAACAAAACTCACCTTTGTGCACTCATGCACAACGTTAAAAGTGTGGTGGACAAAATGAGACAGAAAAAGAAGTGGCATAAAACACGTCCTAGAAAGTCGGAGAAAGTTATGCATGTAAACAGACTATACGGTGAGTTCAAGGACCGCCAAAATAAGTAGGACAAAACGGCGCTCGCCAAATACTTGAATCAGTGAAGCATATTTAATATAAACAGTGTGATTTATAACAATTACGGAGGTTTGTGTCATGTTTGTCCTCCTACAGAAACCATACTAAAACAAAAAAATGGATTTTTTTCCCCTCATCTTTTTCCATTCTTCATACATTTTTGAAAAATCTCCAGAGAGCCAATAGGGCGGCGCTAAAGAGCCGCGGGTTGCCGACCCCCGACCTAGCATAAAAGGTGGTGCCTGTTGCCAAGTGACTCGTAGCAACAGACGGAGCAGCGTTTTAGCTCAGCCGTGTTTGTTAGCTTAGCAGTGGCAGTTTGCCAGCGTTGATGGCAGCCCTTTTGAATAATTTCACTGGATTGTCTTCGCGCTTTTAAATGAAGACATTGAATGTGATTCAACGGCTGTCTTGTCTCCTTGTCCACAAACGGCGTACTGTAGGATTGCAAGCACGTCCCGTCAATCGTTGATTTATTGTTCATTATTCCCTAGTAGTACAAAACTCAAAACCAGTGAAGTTGATCACGTTGTGTAAATGGTAAATAAAAACAGAATACAATGATTTGCGAATCCTTTTCATCCTATATTCAATTGAATAGACTGCAAAGACAAGATATTTAATGTTCGAACTGGTAAACTATTTTTTTTTTTGCAAATATTAGCTCATTTGGAATTTGATGCCTGCAACGTGTTTCAAAAAAGCTGGCAGAAGTGGCAAAAAAGACTGAGAAAGTTGAGGAATGCTCATCAAACACTTATTTGGAACATCCCACTGGTGAACAGGCTAATTGGGAACAGGTGGGTGCCATGATTGGGTATAAAAGCAGCTTCCATGAAATGCTCAGTCATTCACAAACAAGGATGGGGCGAGGGTCACCACTTTGTCAACTAATGTGTGAGCAAATTGTCAAACAGTATAAGAACAACATTAAGAACAACACCTTCTATCCCTCAGGCGGTAGTGCATCAAAAACCGACATCAGTGTGTAAAGGACATCACCACATGGGCTCAGGAACACTTCAGAAAACCACTGTCAGTAACTACAGTTGGTCGCTACATCTGTAAGTGCAAGTTAAAACTCTCCTATGCAAAGCGAAAGCCATTCATCAACAACACCCAGAAATGCCACCGGTGTTCTGTGGTCTGACGAGTCCACATTTCAAATTGTTTTTGGAAACTGTGTCCTACGGAACAAAGAGGAAAATAACCATTGTTATAGGCGTAAAGTTGAAAAGCCAGCATCTGTGATGGTATGGGGGTGTATTAGTGCCCAAGGCATGGGTAACTTACACATCTGTGAAGGCACCATTAATGCTGAAAGGTACATACAGGTTTTGGAGCAACATATGTTGCCATCCAAGCAATGTTATCATATCAATGTTATTTCAGCAAGACAATGCCAAGCCACGTGTTACATCAATGTGGCTTCATAGTAAAAGAGTGCGGGTACTAGACTGGCCTGCCTGTAGTCCAGACCTGTCTCCCATTGAAAATGTGTGGCGCATTATGAAGTCTAAAATACCACAATTGAGACCCCGGACTGTTGAACAACTTAAGCTGTACATCAAGCAAGAATGGGAAAGAATTCCACCTGAAAAGCTTCAAAAATGTGTCTCCTCAGTTCCCAAACGTTTACTGAGTGTTGTTAAAAGGAAAGGCCATGTAGCACAGTGGTAAAAATGCCGCTGTGACAACTTTTTTGCAACGCGTTGCTGCCATTAGATTCTAAGTCAATGATTATTTGAAAAAAAAAAAGGACATTTCTCAGTTTGAACATTAAGTATCTTGTCTTTGCAGTCTACTCAATTGAATATAAGTTGAAAAGGATTTGTAAATCATGTTTTTATTTACGAATTACACAACGTGCCAACTTCACTGGTTTTGGGTTTTCTACATGTAAAACACTTCCTTGTGGTCTACATAACATGTAATGGTGGTTCTTTGGTCAAAAAGTTGCATAGATGATGTTTGACAGACCATCTTCAAGCCCCTTTCTGACATTCTCCTCAGGATACGCAGTATTGCTTTTACAGTGTTTTAAGATGAATTAAAAACGGCAAAAGTGTTATTTTCACGATTAAATTATGGCGACTGAGCTGACAGTTTTTTACTGTAAAATCTACTGCCTTTTTTTACAGTAAATTTATCGCGGCTTTGCTGCTTTTTTTTCACTGTAAAATCTATGGTTATTGTCGTTAGTGTTTGAAGATTAATTAAAAAATAGCAAAACTCTTATTTTAAATTATGGCAACTAAGCTGCTGTTTTTTTTTTACTGTAAAATCTACTTCCATTTTTTTTACAGGGCATTACTGTAAATGGAAAAATGGTACAACTTTTATTTTTTACAGTATTCTAGTACAGTATTACAGTACAATTCTGGCAACTGAGCTGCCAGTTTTTCTTAACATAAAATCTACAATTATTGTTTTTTACAGGGCATCAATGTTAATTCTAATAACCGTACTTCTTTTATTTTTACAGTAAAATTCTGGCGACTGAGCAGCCATTTCTTTCTTTACCATTAAATCTCCAGGTCTTGTTTTTACACTACAATACTGTAAACGTCTTTGCGGGCGGTCTTATTTACGTGCCTCCACTTCGACAGCGTCTTCTCCCCGTCATCTTTTTGTTGTACGGGTAGTGTTTAGCACTTCCATAGCGAGTCTACTGATAGATATAAGCTAGAACTAGGGATGTCCAATAATATATATATTATCGGCCGATAAATGCTTTAAAATGTAATATCGGAAATTATCGGTATCGGTTTCAAAATTATCGGTACCAGTTTCAAAAAGTAAAATGTATGACTTTTTAAAACGCCGCTGTGTACACGGACATAGGGAGAAGTACAGAGCGCCAATAAACCTTAAAGGCACTGCCTTTGCGTGCCGGCCCAGTCACATAATATCTACGGCTTTTCACACACACACAAGTGAATGCCATGCATACTTGATCAACAGCCAAACAGGTCACACTGAGGGTAGCCGTATAAACAACTTTAACACTGTTACAAATATGCGCCACACGGTGAACCCACACCAAACAAGAATGACAAACACATTTCGGGAGAACATCCGCACCGTAACACAACATAAACACAACAGAACAAATACCCAGAACCCCTTGCAGCACTAACTCTTCCGGGACGCTACAATATACACCCCTCGCTACCCCCTACCACAGTCTTCCACATACCCGTATGTTGAAGCACAGTACGTCTGACTATGGTAGCCATAATGCGACAATCCATCTAGCGCTGCAGTTTCGTAGTTTACCAAAGTTGTACTAAAACATTTTGACAGATTTCTGAGCGCCGTGTGTAATTTTCTGTATCCTCAATGGAACATCAAAGTTTAGGTGTTGCTTGTAAGCGTCATTTATTGCAGTGTTTTTCGACCGCACATTTTTTGCGTTGAAAAAATCCGGAGGCACACCACCAGCAAAAATCATGAACTCAGTTGACAGTAAAAAGTCATTGTCACAATTGTTGGGTATGACTTTAAACCATAACCAAGCATGCTTTACTGTAGCTCTTGTCTCAAAGTAGGTGCACTGTCACATCACGCCATGACTTATTTTGACTTTTTTGCTGTTTTCCTGTGTGTAGTGTTTTAGTTCTTGTCTTGCGCTCCTATTTTTGGTGGCTTTTTCTCTTTTTTTTGGTATTTTCCTGTAGCAGTTTCATGTCTTCCTTAGAGCGATATTTCCCGCATCTACTTTGTTTTAGCAATCAAGAATATTTCAGTTGTTTTTATCCTTCTTTGTGGGGACGTTAGTTGATCGTCATGTCATGTTCGGATGTACTTTGTGGACGCCGTCTTTGCTCCACAGTAAGTTTTTGCTGTTGTCCAGCATTATGTTTTTGTTTACTTTGTAGCCAGTTCAGTTTTAGTTTCGTTCTGCATAGCCTTCCCTAAGCTTCAATGCCTTTTTGTTAAGGGCACTCACCTTTTGTTTATTTTTGGTTTAAGCATTAGACACCTTTTTACCTGCATTTACAAAGCAATTAGCTACCGGCTGCCACCTACTGATATGGAAGAGTATTACACGGTTACTCTGCCGAGCTCTAGACAGCACCGACACATCATTTGCAGACTATAATTACTGGTTTGCAAAAAATGTTTTCAACACAAATATGTGAAATTAGATCAGGGGTCACCAACGCGGTGCCCGCGGGCACCAGGTAGCCCGTAAGGACCAGATGAGTAGCCCGCTGGCCTGTTCTAAATTTATATAGCTCAAATAGCAGCACTTACCAGTGAGCCGCCTCTATTTTTTAAATTGTATTTATTTACTAGCAAGCTGGTCTCGCTTTGCTTGACATTTTTAATTCTAAGAGAGACAAAACTCAAATAGAATTTGAAAATCCAAGAAAATATTTTAAAGACTTGGTCTTCACTTGTTTAAATAAATCCTCTATTTTTTTTACTTTGCTTTTTATAACTTTCAGAAAGACAATTTTAGAGAAAAAATACAACCTTAAAAATGATTTTAGGATTTTTAAACACATATACCTTTTTACCTTTTAAATTCCTTCCTCTTCTTTCCTGACAATTTAAATCAATGTCCAAGTAAATTTATTTTTTTTATTGTAAAGAATAATAAATTTTAATTTAATTCTTCATTTTAGCTTCTGTTTTTTCTACGAAGAATATTTGTGAAATATTTCTTCAAACTTATTATGATTAAAATTTAAAAAAAATATTCTGGCAAAGCTAGAAAATCTGTAGAATCTAATTTAAATCTTATTTCAATGTCTTTTGAATTTATTTTAAAATTGTTGTTCTGGAAAATCTAGAAGAAATAATGATTTGTCTTTGTTAGAAATATAGCTTGGTCCAATTTGTTATATATTCTAACAAAGTGTTGATTGGATTTTAACCTATTTAAAACATGTCATCAAAATTCTAAAATTAATCTTAATCAGGAAAAATTACTAATGATGTTCCATAAATTCTTTTTAATTTTTTTTCAAAAAGATTCGAATTAGCTAGTTTTTCTCTTCTTTTTTTCGGTTGAATTTTGAATTTTAAAGAGTCGAAATTGAAGATAAACTATGTTTCAAAATTTAATTGTCATTTTTGTCGTGTTTTCTCCTCTTTTAAACCGTTCAATTAAGTGTAAATATCATTAATTATTAATAATAACATAGAGTTAAAGGTAAATTGAGCAAATTGGCTATTTATGGCAATTTTTTTAAGTGTGTATCAAACTGGTAGCCCTTCGCATTAATCAGTACCCAAGAAGTAGCTCTTGGTTTCAAAAAGGTTGGTGACCCCTGAATTAGATCATCTCCCACGGCACACCAGACTGTATCTCACGGCACACTATGTGCCGCGGCACAGTGGTTGAAAAACACTGATTTATTGAACAGTCCACACATATCTCTTATGTGTGACTGCCATCTACTGCTCACACTTAACATTACGCCATGTACCAAATAAAATAGCTTCGAGGTCGGCAAGCACCACCAGAAGTATTCCGTACATTAGGCGCACCGGGTTACAAGGCGCACAGTCGATTATAGAGAAAATGAAAGGACTTTAAGGGCGCTCTATACGGTACAGGAACTTGTGAGCCGTTGGGGATTTATGATGTCGGAAGAGCAAAAAGGAGAAGAGGAGTGGGGAGCATGTCAGGAAAGGTCGGCAGTGTCTGCATGACGAGTGACGGCGCAGGCGAGATGGGAGTCCGTGCGGAGGGAGGGGAGGCAACAAAGATGCAGTGTAAAGAAGGGGGCGGGCAGAGAGCGCAGGAGCGACTTCATGGAGGAATTTGCCAACGCGAGTTGGGACGGACTGATTGCACCGTAGCACGCTGCTGGCGACAGAAGTGCACTCTGACAGCATCAACGGTGTCACCTACTCACTCCCGGCCAGGTAAGTTAGCACAAATAATATTTCAAAGTAAAAGTGATGACTACATAGTTTGTGTCCCCGCTTGATATCTTAATGATAGCACTTCATATTTTCACGTCTCTCTGACACCGTGTCACCTTGGCGCTTCAAGGTGTTTATCTCAAATGTGTCCGTTTTTGTTGACGAGTCAAAGCGAGGAGAAAGAAGGGGCAACGGTAAAAGTGCGCTTTAAGAGTGCGAGCGCGGGGCACGGATATCCAGTTTATGAGGGCGTGACGAGGCACGTCCAGGCAGGCTCAGCATTGCTCTGCATTGTAGGCAACAGGCCTAGGCATGCTCTTTAGCGCCGCCCTAGTGGCTCCCTTGACCTCTTTTAGAGATGTGTGAAGATGGAAAAAAAAAATGTGTTTTAATATATTTTCTGTAGGAAAACAAACATGACACAAACCTTCCTATTTGTTAGAAACCCCACTGTTTATATTCTACATCAGGGGTCACCAACGCGGTGCCCGCGGGCACCAGGTAGCCCGTAAGGACCAGATGAGTAGCCCGCTGGCCTGTTCTAAAAATAGCTCAAATAGCAGCACTTACCAGTGAGCTGCCTCTATTTTTTAAATTGTATTTATTTAGTAGCAAGCTGGTCTCGCTTTGCCCGACATTTTTAATTCTAAGAGAGACAAAACTCAAATAGAATTTGAAAATCCAAGAAAATATTTTAAAGACTTGGTCTTCACTTGTTTAAATAAATTCATTAATATTTTTACTTTGCTTCTTATAACTTTCAGAAAGACAATTTTAGAGAAAAAATACAACCTTAAAAATGATTTTCGGATTTTTAAACACATTTACCTTTTTACCTTTTAAATAAATTCCTCTTCTTTCCTGACAATTGAAATCAATGTTAAAGTAAATTTATTTTTTTTATCGTAAAGAATAATAAATACATTTTAATTTAATTCTTCATTTTGGCTTCTGTTTTTTCGACGAATAATATTTGTGAAATATTTCTTCAAACTTATGATTAAAATTCAAAAAAATTATTATCTGGCAAATCTAGAAAATCTGTAGAATCAAATTTAAATCTTATTTCAAATTCTTTTGAATTTCTTTTAAAATTTTTGTTCTGGAAAATCTAGAAGAAATAATGATTTGTCTTTGTTAGAAATATAGCTTGGTCCAATTTGTTATATATTCTAACAAAGTGCAGATTGGATTTTAACCTATTTAAAACATGTCATCAAAATTCTAAAATTAATCTTAATCAGGAAAAATTACTAATGATGTTCCATAAATTCTTTTTTTAATTTTTTCAAAAAGATTCGAATTAGCTAGTTTTTCTCTTCTTTTTTTCGGTTGAATTTTGAATTTTAAAGAGTCGAAATTGAAGATAAACTATGTTTCAAAATTTAATTGTCATTTTTTTTGTGTTTTCTCCTCTTTTAAACCGTTCAATTAAGTGTAAATATCATTAATTATTAATAATAACAGAGTTAAAGGTAAATTGAGCAAATTGGCTATTTCTGGCAATTTATTTAAGTGTGTATCAAACTGGTAGCCCTTCGCATTAATCACTACCCAAGAAGTAGCTCTTGCTTTCAAAAAGGTTGGTGACCCCTGTTCTACATGCTTCACTGATGAGAGTATTTGGCAAGCACTAATTTTTGCGATCCTTGAACTCATCGTAGTTTGTTTACATGTACAACTTTCCCTGACGCTGCCACAGAAAGACGTGTTGTATGCCACTCCGTCTTCGTCTCATTTTGTCCACCAAACGTTTTATGCTGTGCGTGAATGCACAAAGGTGAGCTTTGTTGATGTTATTGACTTGTTATGGAGTGCTAATCAGGCATATTTGGTCACTGCATAACTGCAAACTAATCGATGCTAACATGCTATGTACATATTGCATCATTATGCCTCGTTTGTAGGTCAATTTGAGCTCATTTGATTTCCTTTACTTATGTCCTCCGTGTATTTAGTTTATTTGTCCATGTTTCAAGACACATTATCTGTATGTAATATTGGCTGCAGCTCTGATAGTTGTTAGTGTGCCATGTTGTTCCAGACCACAGCAAACGTTACCCAGCTTGCATTAGAAGAAGACAACCTGCAGTTTCCTTTAACTTGGACACACACATCTACACCTTTGGCCATTCTAAGACAGTCATTTCCAGGAGTTATCTCACCCTCTGAGAAGTTTGACTAATGTTTTCCAATGTTGTGACAATGTGTAGAATAAATATTACATTTCAACATTTCTGTCAACAAAGATTTGCGTCACCCTGCGACACATAGTCATTTTGATAGTAGGCTAATATAGCTAATATAGACACTCACATCATGTGTTGCCTTCATTATAACACTTATATAAGGCTTTTAATTTTTTGCGGCTCAAGACAGATTTTTTTTTTTTTTGTATTTTTGGTCCAATATGGCTCTTTCAACATTTTGGGATGCCAACCCCTGGCTTAAATGAAAGTGAAGTGGATAACTTTGCACAATTTGATAGTAGTGTCAATCGATTTACGCTAGCATGTCAAAATAAGGCTACCTCAGGGTTCGAAACGCTGATTTGGATAACAAATAAACATGATTTAGTTATTTATATGTCACAGAGGTAGTATATTTACTGTGTTTTCCGGACTATAGAGCGCACCGGTATAAAAAAAAAAAGTGTTTACATATATTAGTCGCACCGGACTATAAGCCGCAGATATATACGTTATGAAATAAGTTATTTACACAGAAATATTCTGTAAATGTTTATTTACATACCTTAATTGTCTCTAACAAATTTGACATTGGTGAGAAAGTTTGTTGGCACCAAAACAAGTTTTGGCAACAAATAAATACAAACTACAATATTTTTGGCGGATATTTTTTTGTATCATGACTTGTTTTCAATGCTTATCTTCGTATTTTTGTACGCTGTTATTGTTTTTGTGTGTTTCACCGTTTTTTTATTTTCAACGTTTCCCTTCTCACATTTTTTTACGGTTTCAAAATCATGGCGGTGCTTTGACAGGAAGGGGTGCCTGTGGGCGGGGCTTACAACAAGTTTACCTGGCAGTTTTACTAGACTTAGGCTTTCAGGTAAAACACAGTGGAAGAAGTCAGGCGAAGTTGAAGTTTATATGATGCATTTGTGCAAACCGAGCCATACTTTGAGGATGTACCGTATTTTCCGGATGATAGAGCGCACCGGTATATAAGCCGCACCCGCTAAATTTATAGAAAAAACAAATATTTTCCATATATTAGCCGCACCGGACTATAAGCAGCAGATATATACGTTGTGAAATGAGTTATTTACACAGAAAAAATTCTGTAAATGTTTATTTACATACCTTAATTGTTTACAAACAATTTGTAACACGGCAGTAAAACGGCTGATCAAACAAAACAGAAGTCATCGTCATGGACCCACTAGCTGCGGACACTAGCTCTCCAATCAGCTAAACAGACTCAATAACTCCACGTTGACGTTTTGGTGAATTTTCTGAAGAATTTGGGAAACTGAAACAATGCAAAAAGAATGCCATTGTAAGTTAGTAATACTAACACAGCCCCTTGTAAACGTGTTAGTGAATGAGCTAATGTTTAACAGCGCTGGCTTGATAACGCGTACGAATATGCATGAAAACACTCGTACAGACATCACACATGGGACGTTTTAGTAGGTAAGAATTATTTTAGTTATATTGTAAAAATTACAAACGTTGCTTGGAGTGATGAATGAAGAATCCATACGAGTAGAAACGCTATGGACGGAACAGCACTTTAACTTCCAGTTGAAAGCTCAGTCTAAAAAGAAGGGCGCTGCACCACCTGCAGTGAGCAAACTTGTCCAAAGGATGGCGCCATAGCACAAACATTAACACACCTTTTCAATGTCTTTTCCTGTTGTTTTTTTAAACTATTTGCATTATGGCCGTCAGAAAAGAAAAATCCATAACTTAGCCGCACCATTTTATAAGTTGCAGGGTTCAAAGCATAGGAAAAAAGTAGCAGTTTATAATTTACAATGCTCCCACTACCGCTAGCGTGCGACTTTTATTGTTGTTCGTCGGCGCGCACGCAACCTTTGTTTTCACTGGAATTGCTATTGTTGTTTCAACGGTGATGAAATCAAAAATGTACGCTACCAATATTAGCATCAATGTGAACTTGCTCACACTGTAAATGTATACGTGCTGACTGACAAGACACTTTGAAATAAAAAATGTTTTTTTAAATTACTTGGAGTGCCAGTGACAAAGCCAACTCTTATACCTACACGAGGTTGCTCCTTCCGATGGGTTTTCAACTCGAAAAAAACGTTTAGCGATGATGCAAAATTGCAATTTCCCCTCGGGGATTAATAAAGTATTTCTGATTCTGATTCTGATTCTGATGCGCATTTTGACGGGTAGCTTATTTCGACAGTACGGATAAATTGTCCGCTTGATGGTTTTCTTCGTCTCTCGCTTCAAACAGGGAGAACGAGGCCTCACTCTGTGAAATCGCTCCCTTTACTTAACGGTAGAGTTAACTGAACGCAGTGAGCCCTCTTGCCAGTCATTCACGATCTTTGTCTCGGTACGCGGACCGGATTCCACGGACGTCGCCTTCCTACTCGCGACTCGCAAAGCCACAAAAATTAAGAAGAAAAAACATGATTACCGCGCTAAAATGTCCCGCTGTGGGAATATATATCGGCTTCAAACCGGATGGGCAATACGAGCCCATCAACACAGACGGACGAGCGAGAATGCCGTGACGGCAACAAAAAACTGGGGGAAAAAAATTTACTTTAAGATGTTCAGCGTGTATAAAAGTAAAATTTTTGCTTACAGAGATTTTTGTTTTTGTTTATTTATTCAAGGTAACACAGCTGTCTACCTTCCAATTACAGTACAGTGGTAAACAATACAAGTTCATATACTTTTAAAATGTTACTTGCATTATTGTTTTGTGTTATAATTACAATAGTGCCTAATTGTAATCTAATCGTATGTGGGCTCTGTACCGAGGATGTCGTTGTGGCTTGTGCAGCCCTTTGAGACACTTATGATTTAGGGCTATATAATTAAACATTGATTGATTGATAATTTGCTCAGAGAAAATGCTGAAAATAATCAAATAATTTTGTAGGAGAAGATATTTACCTAAGTGCGTACTTTTGGAGCTTAGGTCTGAGTCTGGTTCCTCTTGTGGACGTCGGCTGCACCGAGCCGTGATGACCCACTGAGAAAGACCAAATAACTGTCCCAAATAGAGTAGCAGTCACGAGCGGGCCCATATTTGGCATTTTGACGTTTATCTGTATCGGCCTTTTTTTCTTTTCTTTTTATCTGTATCTGCCTTTTTATTTTATTTGTTTTACAACAACAAGTCTACTACATCAGCAGATACAATATCTTGTTTAAAAATAAATAAATGATTAGTGAAGTAGATAAATAATGAATACTGAGCAAGCACCAGCCCTTCTGTTTTAATTAGAAACGTTTTTTTTCACATTCTTTGAAGAAAAAAACCTACTCATTGTCAATAATTCTCCCCAAATACATTTTGGTAACATTTATTTCAGTTCTTGTGAGAGTTCTTCTCCGTGGCCACACCCCCTTTCTTACCTTGCAGTACGTTTTCCTCTGCCTAACTGTCAAAATGTTAAATTTTTTTTGCTGGGGAAAATCCAGTTGTTGTCCTTCTTTCCTGGTCCCGTTTTGTTTGCGCTCGCCACCGCGACGATTGAGTCGCCCGACAGGCCTCCGTCCGCAGCACTCGGAGCGTGGGCTGGTTAAAGGACCGCGACAAAGATGAACATCCAAACTTTGTGTAAACATCTCGACAAATAAGAGATGATTATATAAATAAAGAAGGTGAGGCAGCAGCTCACACATTCTCATACTTTCTGTAACACCCAGCTTGAAAAATGTCTCAACTATAATCTACGTAAAGGAGCATAGAGTTGTTTTTATTGAAATGGACAAGCATTTCACCAGGTAACCTTACAGTCTATAAACGACTATGAAATTGTGTAGATGGCGAGTTATTGAGATGTAGAGAAACTGCATATTTTCACCAAATTTTCCAGGAGATTTCTCATATTTTGAAATGCAAATGTCGATGCCCCTCTTAGACACACGAAATAAAGGTGTTTTTTGACAACTTTAGCGCCGTATTAAACATTACGTCGCTACTGGTCTGACGTTACCTTAAAAAAATAGATGAGGCAATTCCTGAAGGAATTGCGTGTGAATGCTCCAATGCTGAAGTTGAACTGAAATGCTGACAGAATGTAGTATGAATATAAGAATGCTTTGAATGTTTCCAGGAAAACCGGAATTTGGTTTGGAAAGTGTTCATTTGAATGTGTTGATGTTGGAATGGTTTGAATTAGAGATGTCCAATAATGGCTTTTTTGCCGATATCCGATATTCCGATATTGTCCAACTCTTAATTACCGATTCCGATATCAACCGATACCGATATATATAGTTGTGGAATGAACACATTATTATGCCTAATTTTGTTGTGATGCCCCGTTGGATGCATTAAACAATGTAACTTTACCATGAATTGATTAACATGGACCCCGACTTAAACAAGTTGAAAAACTTATTCGGGTGTTACCATTTAGTGGTCAATTGTACGGAATATGTACTGTACTGTGCAATCTACTAATACAAGTTTCAATCAATCAATCAAAAACAAGGTTTTCCAAAATAAGAGAACAACTTCAACTCCAGTTATGGAAAAAAGTGCCAACATGGCACTGCCATATTTATTATTGACGTCACAAAGTGCTTTAACATGCCTCAAAACAGCTTGGAATTTGGGACATGCTCTCCCTGAGATAATCCTGATACCCACTACAACTATGGTAAATACTATACTTTGACTTTCAAAAAGTGCATTATTTTGTATTTTTTTTAAACATGCTTCAAAACAACAGCTACAAAAACAATGAAGGCACACAGCTTCAGTCCAGAGTATACTAGAGCATTCTTGCCAACCTTGAGACCTCCGAATTCGGGAGATGGGTGCGGCGGGGTTGGGGGGGGGGGTGGTGTTTGATGGTAGCGGGGGGTGTATATTGTAGCGTCCCGGAAGAGTTAGTGCTGCAAAGGATTCTGGGTATTTGTTCTGTTGTGTTTATGTTGTGTTACGGTGCGGATGTTCGCCCGAAATGTGTTTGTCATTCTTGTTTGGTGTGGGTTCTCATTGTGGCGCAAATTTGTAACAGTGTTAAAGTTGTTTATATGGTCACCCTCAGTGTGACCTGTATGGCTGTTGATCAAGTATGCTTTGCATTCACTAATGTGTGTGTAAAAGCCGCATATATTATGTGACTGGGCCGGCACGCTGTTTGGAGGAAAAGCGGACGTGACGACAGGTTGTAGAGGACGCTAAAGGCAGTGCCTTTAAGGCACGCCCCCAATAATGTTGTCCGGGTGGAAATCGGGAGAAAATCAGGAGAATGGTTGCCCCGGGAGATTTTCGGGAGGGCCTCTGAAATTCGGGAGTCTCTCGGGAAAATCAGGAGAGTTGGCAAGTATGCCCTACGTCCGTGTTTTACCGGATATGTACCGCTCCGTACAGCGGCGTTTTAAAAAGTCATTAATTTTACTTTTTGAAACTGATACCGCTAATTTCCGATATTACATTTTAAAGCATTTATCGGACATCTCTAGTTTGAATAGGTTGAAAAATGTGGGAATTGTACAACTTGGGAAAATGTCAATGGGAACTTCCTGGAAATTTGGGAATTCAAGGAAAAGCTCGATTTTTTTTTAAATTATTAGGAGCATGAATGAGCTGGATTGGTTGGTGTTGGAATAGTTTAAATCAGTCAAGAAATGTTGAAGTACTAACAGTTTTTTAATTGAAAAATGGTATTACGGAATTTCGGGAAAACAGGGAATTTTTCAAGTTCTTAAACCAACTTTGTTTTTTGTCCTGACTAGGAAGAATGTTATGACAGTGGAACGGTTGAAATGGGTTGAAAAATGTGAACGTAGTCATCGCACTTAAAAAGGTTGGAAATAAGGTTTGGAAAAAAAACAGCAATTCCTGGAAATTTTTGAACGTGTAAAAATGGTTGTTTGAATTTCCAGGATGAATTGAATGTGTTGAAGGTAGAATGGTTTGAATCAGTTGAAAAATGTGGGAATTGTGGAAGTTTGAAAAATGTAATTCTGTGATGAGGTGGCGACTTGTCCAGGGATGTACCCCGCCTTCCGCCCGAATGCAGCTGAGATAGGCTCCAGCGACCCCCCGCGATCCTGAAAGGGACAAGCTGTAGAAAATGGATGGATGGATGGAAAAATGTAACTTTCATTTTGAATGGGGAAAATGTCCCTAAAAACTGGGAATTCTAGGAAATTCTGGAATTTTTTTTAGAATTGTTGTAGGAGAGCACGCAATTCCTGAACAGGCTGAATATTTTGAAGTTGGAACAGTTTGAATTGGATAAAAAAATGTGGGAGTTGTGGAACTTTGAAAAATGTCCCGCTCTTTTCAATGGGAATTTCACGAAAATTCAGGAATTCCGGGAAAGGAGAGAATTTTTTTGGAAATGCTAAAAAACTTGAATGTTCGAAATGGTTGGTGTTGGAATTTTTCAAAATGTTGGAGAAATTTTGAAGTAGTAAAATTTTTAATCGATAAATGGTATTACGGAATTTCTGGAACTTCGGGAAAACCGGGAATTTTTCCAGTTAAAAAACAACTTAGTTTTTTTGTCCTGTTTAAGAGGAATGTTTTGACGCTGGAACGGTTAAAAAAATGTGGAAAGAGTAGTTGACAGAAAAGAGGGTGAAAATAGGGTTTGGAAAACTGTGAATTCTGGGAATTCCTGGAATTTTTTTGGAACTTGGGAAAATGATAGTTTGCATCTCCAGAATGAGTGAAATATGTTGAAGGTGGAATGGTTTGAATCTGTGGAAAAATGTGTAAATGGTGGAAGTTTGAAAAATGGCCAATTCATTATGAATGGGAAAAATGGCCCAGAAAACTGTGAATTGTGGGAAATCTGGGAATTTGGTGAATTTTTCAATGGACAGCCTGCAATTCCCGAATAAGCTGAACAGTTTGAAGTTGGAACGGTTTGAATCGGATGAAAAATGTGGGGGTTGTGGAACTTTGAAAAATGTCCCGCTCTTTTCAATGGGAATTTCACGAAAATTTAGGAATTCTGGGAATAGAGGGAATTTTTTTTAGAAAATGCTGAAAAAAACTTGAATGGTCTGAATGAGTTGGTGGTTGGTGTTGGAATTTTTCAAAACGGTTGAGAAATGTTGAAGTACTAACATGTTTAATTGAGAAATGGTATTACAAAATTCCTGGAACTTCCGGAAAACCAGGAATTTTTCCAGTTAAAAAAAAAAACTTTGTTTTTTTGTCCTGATTAAGAGGAATGTTTTGACGGTGGAACGGTTGAAAAATGTGGAAGGAGTATTTGACAGAAAAGAGGGTGAAAATAGGGAATTTGTTTTGGAACTTGGGAAAATTATTGTTTGGTTGAAAAATGTGGAAATGGTGGAAGTTTGAAAAATGGCCAATTCATTATGAATGGGAAAAATGTCCCGGAAATCTGGGAATTTGGGGAATTTTTTGATGAAAAGCCCGCAATTCCCGAATAGGTTGAACAGTTTGAATTTGGAACGGTTTGAATCAGATGAAAAATGTGGAAGTTGTGGAACTTTGAAGAATGTCCCATTGATTTCAATAGGAATCTCCCAAAAAATTGGGAATTTCAGGAAAAGCGGGAATTTTTTTGAAAATGGTAAACAATTTGAATGGTCTGAATGATTTGAAATGGTTGGTGTTGGAATTTGTCAAATCGGTCGAGAAATGTTGAAGTAGTAACATGTTGAATTGAGAAATGGTATTACGGAATTTCGGGAAAATCTGGAATTTTTCCAGTTCAAAAAACAACTTTGTTTTTTGTCCTGATTAAAAAGAATGTTTTAACGGTAAAACGGTTGAAATGCGTTGAAAAATGTGGAAGGAGTAGTCGCCAGAAAAAAGAGTGGAAATAGGGTTTTGGAAAACCAGGAATTCTGGAAAATTCTGGAATTTTTTTAACTTAAAAAAAAAAAAGTAGTTTGCATTTCCAGGATGGTAGAATGTGTTGAAGGTAGAATGGTTTGAATCAGTTGAAAAATGTGGAAATGGTGGAAGTTTGAAAATTGGCTAATTCATTTTGAATGGGAAAAATGTCCTGGAAAACCTGGAATTATGGGAATTTTTAGAATTTGTCAAGGGAAATCCTGTGATTCCCGAATAGGCTGAACAGTTTGAAGTTGGAACGGTTTGAATCGGGTGAAAAATGTGGAAAGGTAAGGGTGCCAAAAATCTGGAGAAGAAGAAGAAGTTTAATAAATAGAATAATTTTGGTGTAGAAAACCATATGTGTGAATGTTTGGAGCATTCACACAATAATGATTAAAAAGCCTGGCCCAGCTCTTTAATGACATATAATACACATAACTTTTACTGCAATTGAGTATCGGCCCCAAATATCAGTTATTGGCCTCCTTGACTATTAATAATCGGTATCGGCCCTGAAAAAAAACATATCGTTCGATCTCTACTCCTATATTCTGTGATTGGAGTGAGAGGACCCCTGTAATGGTCTATCAAAAAGGTCAAATAGCTTCTAACCTGTAATAAATGAAAATAACATAACATAACATAACAAAAAGTGTCGCCGGAGGTTCATTTTCCGAGGGGCTTCCCCCCCAAAAACACCACACACACACCAGAATGTGAGCTGACTGTGCGTCCTCCTCCTACAGAATGTGAGCTGACTGTGCGTCCTCCTCCTCCTCCTACATTCATGCCGCCTGGGCAGATTAGGAGGTGGGAGAACGGTTATGCTCCGGAACGACAACCTTATCACTCGCTCCTCAGCTTGCAGGGTCATAGGGCCCCCCGTGCCAGGAAAGACCTCATTCTTCACTGCACCTATAATAACATGTGTATGTGTGTCTGTGTGTGTGTGTTCCTGTATTTCTACCCTTCTTGAGACATCGACAAGGATAAGTACCTTCCATATGAGGACCGGTGAACAAGTTAGGACCGAAATCATGGTCCCAATACGGAAAACCATTGCGTCTAATAGAGAGCCAAATACTGGAGTCCGTGAACATTGCTCCAAAGTCAGGATTTTTTTTTTGTTGATTTAATGTGCATACAAACTTAAACATTGACAGGTGCAAAGGCAGCAATATATGATAAAACAAGACGGCAGTTAAAGAAGGACTTCCCTATTCATCCCCGAAAAAACCCGTACATTTTGCACATTACAAAAAACAAAAAAGTAGAGATCTCATTTGCACCCCTGGTGGTGAAATCTATCAAAATTAGGGTGGACCCAAAAAGGAGGGATTTTTCAAATTGACTTTGTGTCGGTTTTAAAAGTGCTCCCCCTCTGGTCAACATATGAAATAACAAGTGTGTGTAAAGATTTGAAGCAAGCATATGTAATAACATGTGTTTGTGAGAAATTGAAATGCGCCCCCTTTGGCCAAAATGTATGTAAAAAAAATGTTTTAAAATATGTATATAGAGACATACTGTAATAACTTGAAGTAAATAATGAAGATTAAAAACCAATTACAAACAAAACAATTTTAAAAAAATTGTAAATTTACTAAAAGCTTACCTTTTTATATTTGCATAGTATGTATATATGATTAATGTTGTAAATACAAATCTTTATATATCTAGAAAGGGTGGTCCTAAAGAGGTAGGCATTTTTCGGAGGTCTCAAGAATGTAAGGAATAAAAGAATGTGTGTGTGTGTGTGTGTGTGTGTGTGTGTGTGTGTGTGTGTGTGTGTGTGTGTGTGTGTGTGTGTGTGTGTGTGTGTGTGTGTGTGTGTGTGTGTGTGTGTGTGTGTGTGTGTGTGTGTGTGTGTGTGTGTGTGTGTGTGTGTGTGTGTGTGTGTTTCTATCCTTCTTGAGACATCAACAAGGAAAAGTACCTTCCATATGAGGACCGGTGAACAAGTTAGGACATACATGTAATAGATGCATCTAATAGAGAATGTCTCATTTGTACCCCTGGTGGTGAAATCTATCAAAATTAGGGTGGTCCAAAAAAGGAGGGATTTTTTAAATTGACTCTGTCGGCTTTAAAAGTGCTCCCCCTCTGGTCAACATATGAAATAACAAGTGTTTGTAAGACATTTAAATGCGCCCCCTTTGGCCAAAATTAATTTTAAAAAAATTAGAAACAAAAAATAACTAAAAGCTTACGTTTTTTATATTTGCATTGTATGTATATAAAATCTTTATATATCTAGAAAGGCTGGTCCTAAAGAGGTAGGCATTTTTCGGACGTCTCAAAAAGGTAACAAATACAAGAATGTGTGTGTGTGTGTGTGTGTGTGTGTGTGTGTGTGTGTGTGTGTGTGTGTGTGTGTGTGTGTGTGTGTGTGTGTGTGTGTGTGTGTGTGTGTGTGTGTGTGTGTGTGTGTGTGTGTGTGTGTGTGAGGGTAATGTGCTGATTTTTCTTGGAAAAACATAATGTGTAATTTGTGCCTCCAAGGGGTAATCATGCAAAGGCGGCCTGCAATTAGTAAGCAATTCAAAAGGTGTGTAATAAATGTTGAGGAATATACCCGTAACACTTTCACCTCATGTTTTCACTCAGTGAAGTCAATATTTGATGTTACCGAGCTACCGGATTTAATATAAGGATATAAGCAGAGGTGGCCAGAGTAGACCAAGAATGTACTGAAGGGGCCACATTGAGTGAAATGAATTTGGCCGGGGGCCGGCCTACCTATTTGTGTGTATACAGTATGCAAACACACACATAAATATATATGCATATATATATGTATATATATATGTGTGTGTGTGTGTGTGTGTGTGTGTGTGTGTGTGTGTGTGTGTGTGTGTGTGTGTGTGTGTGTGTGTGTGTGTGTGTGTGTGTGTGTGTGTGTGTGTGTGTGTGTGTGTGTGTGTATGCGCACACACACATGAATATATGTATATATATATATATATATATATATATATATATATATATATATATATATATATATATATATATATATATATATGTGTGTGTGTGTGTGTGTGTGTGTGTGTGTGTGTGTGTATACAGTATGCACTTATACATATGTGTGTGTGTATGTGTATACAATATGCACACACACACATAAATATATATATATATTTTTTTTTTTTCTTTTTTTTTTTTTTCTTTTTTTTTTTTTTGTGTGCGTGTATACAGTATGCGCACACAAAAAACATACAAAAAACATTCATGAAGTTTGGTTCTTTTATGAATTTATTGTGGGTCTACTGAAAATGTGACCAAATCTGCTGGGTCAAAAGTATACATACAGCAATGTTAATATTTGGTTACATGTCCCTTGGCAAGTTTCACTGCAATAAGGCGCTTTTGGTAGCCATCCACAAGCTTCTGGTCCAATTTTTGACCACTCCTCTTGACAAAATTGGTGCAGTTCAGCTAAATTTGTTGATTTTCTGACATGGACTTGTTTCTTCAGCATTGTCCACACGTTTAAGTCAGGACTTTGGGAAAGCCATTCTTAAACCTTAATTCTAGCCTGATTTAGCCATTCCTTTACCACAGAACTTTCCTCCAGAAAGTCTTATTTTTATCCATGTGAAGTCACATGAAACAAAAATTGAGCTGTTTGGCCACAATAACCAGCAATATGTTTGGAGGAGAAAAGGTGAGGCTTTTAATCCCAGGAACACCATGCCTACCGTCAAGTATGGTGGTGGCAGTATTATGCTCTGGGCCTGTTTTGCTGCCAATGGAACTGGTGCTTTACAGAGAGTAAATGGTACAATGAAAAATGAGGATTACCTCCAAATTCTTCAGGACAACCTAAAATCTTCACTCCTGGAGATTGGGTCTTGGGCGCAGTTGGGTTTTCCAACAGGACAATGACGTCAAACACACGTCAAAAGAGGTAAAGAATGGCTAAATCAGGCTACAATTAAAGTTTTAGAATGGCCTTCCCAAAGTCCTGACTTAAACGTGTGGACAATGCTGAAGAAACAAGTCCATGTCAGAAAACCAACAAATTTAGCTGAACTGCACCAATTTTGTCAAGAGGAGCGGTCAGAAATTCAAGCAGAAGCTTGCCAGAAGCTTGTGGATGGCTACCAAAAGCGCCTTATTGCAGTGAAACTTGCCAAGGGACATGTAAACAAATATTAACATTGCTGTACCTATACTTTTGACCCATCAGATTTGGTCACCCTGATGTGGATTTGGAGAAGGCGTATGACCGCGTCCCCCGGGAGATCCTGTGGGAGGTGCTGAGGGAGTACGGGGTGAGGGCAACCCTGCTGAGGGCCATCCGATCTCTGTACAACCAAAGCGAGAGTTGTGTCCGGGTGCTTGGATGTAAGTCGGATCCGTTTCCAGTGGGGGTTGGTCTCCGCCAGGGCTGCGCTCTGTCACCTATCCTGTTTGTGATTTTCATGGACAGGATTTCTAGGCAGAGTCGTGGCCATGGCGGAGAGGGTATACGTCTCGGGGGGCTAAAGGTTGCGTCACTGCTGTTTGCAGATGATGTGGTCCTGATGGCACCTTCGGTTCGTGACCTTCAGCTCTCACTGGATCGGTTCGCAGCTGAGTGTTCGGCGACTGGAATGAGGATCAGCATCTCCAAATCTGAGGCCATGGTTCTCAGCAGGAAACCGATGGTTTGTACAGTCCAGGTAGAGAACGAGACTCTGTCCCAGGTGGAGGAGTTTAAGTATCTCGGGGTCTTGTTCACGAGTGAGGGAAAGATGGAGAAGGAAATCAGCCGGAGAATCGGAGCAGCTGGGGCAGTATTGCAGTCTCTCTGCCGCACTGTTGTGACGAAACGAGAGCTGAGCCAGAAGGCAAAGCTCTCGGTCTACAGAGCTATCTACAGTCCTACTCTCACCTATGGTCATGAAGTGTGGGTCATGGCCGAAAGAATAAGATCGCGGATACACGCGGGCAAAATGAGTTTCCTCAGAAGGGTGACTGGCATTTCCCTTAGAGATAGGGTGAGAAGTTCAGTCACTCTAGAGAGACTCGGAGTAGAGCCGCTGCTCCTTCGCTTGGAAAGGAGCCAGCTTAGGTGGTTCGGGCATCTCGTGCGGATGCCTCACGAGCGTCTCCCTAGGGAGGTCCTCGTTGCACGTCCCACTGGGAGGAGGCCCCGCGGCAGGCCAAGGACCAGATGGGGGGATTACATCTCCTCTCTGGCCTGGGAACGCTTCGGGATTCCCCAGGAGGAAGTTGCTAATGTTGCTCTGGAGAGGGAAGTCTGGGGGTCTCTGCTGGAGCTGTTGTCCCCGTGACCCGATTCCGGATAAGCGGTTGAAGATGGATGGATGGAGATTTGGTCACATTTTCAGTAGACCCATATTAAACTCATAGAAGAACCAAACTTCATGAATGTTTTTTGTGACCAACAAGTATGTGCTCCAATCACTCTATCACAAAAATAAGAGTTGTAGGAATTATTGGAAACTCAAGACAGCCATGACATATATATATATATGGAGGTGTACCGAACGAGTTTCCACACGGACATATTAAGTAGCGTAACGCAAGTTGTGTAAACAATGCACACCGAGGCACAACACACGGCATGCTAGCAACGACCGGGCTACGATAGACTGACCATACGTCCTCTTTTCACCGGACATGTCCTCTTTTGCGGAGCTGTCCGGGCGTAGTTTCTTAAATGCCTCAAATGTCCGGCATTTTGAGTTAGGGTTGCGTGTATTTTCAATGTACGTTCAGGGTTAAGAAGGGGTTGAAAACAAAACAAATTGTGCGCGCAGCAGCAGTCGTGAGGGAGGGGCGGAGACAGAGAGAGCGAGAGAGTTATGATAAACGCGCATGCGTCGCCAGGCTCTGCTTTTTATCGATAGATTTATCAGATTTAATTTGTTATTATCTATAGCAGGGGTGTCAAAAGTGTGCCCCGGAGGCCATTTGCGGCCCACAGCTAATGTTTTAAAGGCCCACGGCACATTCTAAAAATACTATTAAAATAAACAAAAACATAACAAAAGTGAAATAAAAAAGCTTAAAGGTTAAATATAATTTAGAAAAAGTTGCAATGTTGACTAATAAAACAAAGCTGTTTTTTTTTTTTTCAAACTGTCATTGCTCAAAACATAATATTGAATCAAAATCAATGTTATTATGAATTATTGACCTATCCAAGGTTCCGATTACTTCACATCAAATATTCCACTAAGAAAAATATTTTTGGTGGAAGATTTTGCAAATTTGGTAAATAAATAACCAAAAAATTTATATTTTGTTGTTTTCTTACTGTACGGAAAATGAACCGAACCGTGACCTCTAAACCGAGGTACGTACCGAACCGAAATGGTGTACCGTTACACCCCTAATATATATATATATGTATATGTACAACTCCTTTTCACAGACAAGACCGTGTGCGGGACAACGCAGCAATCTTTAGTGTGTAACGCTTTGTCATGTTCGCTCCGCACACACCTGGCGCTCCCGCCCGTCACTGTGGGCGCCCGCCATGATGATCTGCTCGTCTGCTCTTCATCGCTGAAGCCCCATTCATGTTCCAGCTCCTTTACAATGCACTAAAAGGATTAGCCAATTAGATGCTATTTCGCATTGTGAGTGCACTAGTGTGCGCGTGTTTGTGTTTGTGTGTGTGTGTGCGTGCGTGCGTGTGTGTGTGTGTGTGTGTGTGTGTGTGTGTGTGTGTGTGTGTGTGTGTGTGTGTGTGTGTGTGTGTGCGTGTGTGTGTGTGTGTGTGTGTGTGTGTGTGTGTGTGTGTGTGTGTGTGTGTGTGTGTGTGTGTGTGTGTGTGTGTGTGTGTGTGTGTGTGTGTGTGTGTGTGTGTGTGTGTGTGCGTGTGTGTGTGTGTGTGGTTAAGCGCCACCCCCAACCCCCACCTTGTCGTGTATGATACATTTGTGCTGCCAACATTTTCGTTTGTGTCAATACATTTTTGCGGGTATTAACATTTTATTTCTTCTATGTTATTATTGTGTAATTAACGTGTTAATAATCATAAACTACAGAGCCCATCCCCCATCTGTGTCAAAATCTCCCCAAATGTGTCCCAATCTTTTGTGCTTCAAAGATTTTAGCACCATTACAGTTTTTTGGTTATAGAATAGAACAGAATAGAATAGAATGGACTTTATTGTCATTATTTTTGCATATAAAGAGATTAAGGACTCCAATTTAAGGTGCGGTAGTGGGAACAAATATGGGGTAAAAATAAATAAATAATAAAATAAAATAAATTACACAACAGGCAATAAAGAAAGAAAAAAAAATAACAATTGAAATAAACAGACTACTATCCAATAAAAATAATAAGTAATCCTGTACAATATAAGACGAAGACCTCCATGAAGAATAAAAACGAAGGACCCAGATTTCCCTCGCCCGGACGCGGGTCACCGGGGCCCCCTTCTGGAGCCAGGCCCGGAGGTGGGGCACGATGGCGAGCGCCTGGTGGCCGGGCCTGTCCCCATGGGGCCCGGCCGGGCACGGCCCGAAGAGGCAACGTGGGTCCCCCCTCCAATGGGCTCACCACCCATAGCAGGGGCCATAGAGGTCGGGTGCAGTGTGAGCTGGGCGGCAGCCGAAGGCAGGGCATTTGGCGGTCTGATCCTCGGCTACAGAAGCTAGCTCTTGGGACGTGGAACGTCACCTCGCTGGGGGGGAAGGAGCCTGAGCTAGTGCGCGAGGTCGAGAAGTTCCGGCTAGATATAGTCGGACTCACTTCAATGCACAGCAAGGGCTCTGGAACCAGTTCTCTCGAGAGGGGCTGGACTCTCTTCCAGGCGACGGGCTGGGGTGACCATTCTTGTTGCCCCCCGGCTCAGAGCCTGCATGTTGGAGTTCAATCCAGTGGACGAGAAGGTAGCTTCCCTCCGCCTTCGGGTGGGGGGACGGGTCCTGACTGTAGTTTGCGCTTACGCACCAAACCGCAGCTCAGAGTACCCACCCTTTTTGGATTCACTCAAGGGAGTACTTGAGAGTGCTCCCCCGGGTGATTCCCTCGTTCTACTGGGGGACTTCAACGCTCATGTTGGCAACGACAGTGAAACCTGGAGAGGCGTGATTGGGAAGAATGGCCGCCCGGATCTGAACCCGAGTGGTGTTTTGTTATTGGACCATCCGCCGCCTCAGGAAGGGGAAGCAGTGCACTATCAACACCGTGTATGATGAGGATGGTGTTCTGCTGACCTCGACTGCGGATGTTGTGGATCGGTGGAGGGAATACTTCTAAGACCTCCTCAATCCCACCAACACATCTTCCTATGAGGAAGCAGTGCCTGGGTAATCTGTGGTGGGCTCTCCTATTTCTGGGTCTGAGGTTGCTGAGGTAGTTAAAAAGCTCCTCGGTGGAAGGGGCCCCGGGGGTGTATGAGACCCGCCCGGAGTTCCTTAAGGCTCTGGATGCTGTGGGGCTGTCTTGGTTGACAAAACTCTGCAGCATCACGTGGACATCGGGGGTGGTACCTATGGTTTGGCAGACTGGGGTGGTGGTTCCTCTCTTTAAGAAGGGGAACCGAAGGGTGTGTTCTAACTATCGTGGGATCACACTTCTCAGCCTTCCCGGTAAGGTCTATTCAGGTGTACTGGAGAGGAGGCTACGCTAGATAGTCGAACCTCGGATTCAGGAGGAACAGTGTGGTTTTCGTCCTGGTCGTGGAACTGTGGACCAGCTCTATACTCTCTGCAGGGGGGTCCTTGAGGGTGCATGGGAGTTTGCCCAACCAGTCTACATGTGCTTTGTGGACTTGGAGAAGGCATTCGACCGTGTACCTCGGGAAGTCCTGTGGGGAATGCTCAGAGAGTATGGAGTATGGGACTGTCTGATTGTGGCGGTCCGCTCCCTGTATGATTAGTGTCAGAGCTTGGTCCGCATTGCCGACAGTAAGTCGGACACGTTTCCAGTGAGGGTTGGACTCCGCCAAGGCTGCCCTTTGTCACCGATTCTGTTCATAACTTTTATGGACAGAATTTCTAGGCGCAGTCAAGGCGTTGAGGGGATCTGGTTTGGTGGTTGCAGGATTAGGTCTCTGCTTTTTGCAGATAATGTGGTCCTGATGGCTTCATCTGGCCAGGATCTTCAGCTCTCACTGGATCGGTTCGCAGCTGAGTGTGAAGCGACTGGGATGAGAATCAGCACCTCCAAGTCCGAGTCCATGGTTCTCGCCCGGAAAAGGGTGGAGTGCCATCTCCGGGTTGCGGAGGACACCCTGCCCCAAGTGGAGGAGTTCAAGTACCGCGGAGTCTTGTTCACGAGTGAGGAAAAAGTGGATCGTGAGATCGACAGGCAGATCGGTGCGGCGTCTTCAGTAATGCGGACGCTGTATCGAGCCGTTGTGGTGAAGAAGGAGCTGAGCCGGAAGGCAAAGCTCTCAATTTACCGGTCGATCTACGTTCCCATCCTCACCTATGGTCATGAGCTTTGGTTTATGACTGAAAGGACAAGATCACGGGTACAAGCGGCCGAAATTAGTTTCCTCCGCCGGGTGGCGGGGCTCTCCCTTAGAGATAGGGTGAGAAGCTCTCCCATCCGGGGGGAGCTCAAAGTAAAGCCGCTGCTCCTCCACATCGAGAGGAGCCAGATGAGGTGGTTCGGGCATCTGGTCAGGATGCCACCCGAACGCCTCTCCAGGGAGGTGTTTAGGGCACGTCCGACTGGTAGGAAGCCACGGGGAAGACCCAGGACACGTTGGGAAGACTATGTCTCCCGGCTGGCCTGGGAACGCCTCGGGATCCCCCGGGAATAGCTGGACGAAGTGGCTGGGGCTTCCCTGCTTAGGCTGCTGCCCCTGCGACCCGACCTCAGATAAGCGGAAGAAGATGGATGGATGGATGGATGTACAATATACAAAACACTATAGAGTACAAAATACTGTACAATATACAGAACAAGACAAGAGTACCGGAATAATAAATAACAATCAGTGTCGGACGTATTGCACTCCGACACTGACAACGTTTTATCGGTTTTTACGTTGATGTGTAATTAACTTAAAAACTAAACATATAGAACAAAAGTGTTTGCAGCACAAATGTTGCACAAATGAATGGTAAAAGTTTTGGGTCATTTTACAGAGTTCGGGGAGGGGGAGGGGCCCAATTTATGTAAAATAACATAAAAACCGTAAAACGTTTATAACTTAATAACTAATAGAGAAAGTTTTTGCAGCACAAATGTTGCACAAATGAATGGTAAAAGTTTTTGGTAATTGTACATAGTTCAGGGAGGGGGGGGGGTTAGTTATGATTAATAACACGTTAATAACATAAAAAACATAAAACGTTTATAACAGACCAAAGGTTTTTGCAGCACAAATGAATGAGAAAGGTTTTGGGTAATTTTGACATAGTTCATGGGGGGGGGGTCAAGTTATGTAGAATACCATGTTAATTACACGTTAATAACATAGAAAAAACTCCAAAAGTTTATAATTTAAAAACTAATAGACCTAAAGTTTTTGCAGCACAAAAGTTGCACAAATGAATGGGAAAGTTTGGGGTAATTTTGACATAGTTCGGGGGGTGGGAGTGAAGTTATGTAGAATAACATGTTAGGCCCCTTTTACACTAAGCTGGCTAAGGTTATCCAGGGTAAATCCCACCTAACCTTATCCTTGTCCACACACACACAATGGTCATTTAAGACCCCCTCCCTCTCTTCGTCAGCCGGCACAACGCGACCTAGTACGCATGTGTGAAAAATGCGCACGTCATAGTCACCTCCAGTGTTGCTTTGTGTGCAAGTTCTTAAATTAAATGTAACTTATCTGAACAATATCCAGTGTTGTGGTATTTCAATGAACTGGAATCCAGTGTGCTGTGGGGCCCTATTGTAGTGAATCACACCTGAGCCATCATAAATTAATCAAAGCTTTATTGGACATGTAAAATTAAGCAATGTGACAAAGAACATTTGATAACAATCAATCTAGGGATCTAGATATGTGGTCAGGACACTCCTCACTCTTTTGCCCTTACCTTCATTGTCCATTTGTTTTTGGTGACTTTATATACTCTGGACCTAGACGTTGAGTCTGTGACATAAATGGCGGACAATAACTGATACAGTCTGCTTTGCCAGTCCAAAATCATTCGCCGTTTTCCGTAGTTAGTCTTCCCTCGACAGCCAGGTAATACAAAGCACACGCTACCTTTTTTTTAATCAGATCCACGGGAGCCCGCATTCTCGTTGACTCTCCTTCGACAAATGAACAAAGTTTTTCGGTAAGTAGAATCACAGCTGACCCGGAAATCCGAAAGTTCTCTTGCCGTCTAAGATGTGTTGTATCCCAAATAGCTGCAATTGCGCGTTTCCTTCTCTTAAGGTATTCATGTGTGGTTTCCACAAGTGTCCGTACATGTAGAAGAAAGAGAAACATGGGCATGTCTGGATGTCTCGCCTCCATCTTTCCAATGGTTAGCTACGGTTGTTATGAAACTGGCTGTGGCGCGTTCTCTCTGACCTCACTTCCTGTGTGGGGCGCGGTCTTTCTGACTTCACTTCCTCTCCGAACTCAGTTTTTAAACGATCAATGAGTCCATACAAAGCTAAGAGCCGGAGATTTAAGAAATACACGGCGCACTTACCCGTGTAAAAAATTATCAAAGGAGGGGAACTTTAAACGCTGGTTTAGTGTGGCTGAAATGAGGCTTAGGCTAAATAAGTATTCGTTTAAGGGGTTATCCGGCTTAGTGTAGACATGGCCTTGTTGTTGTTGGCATAAGTAAGTCTCGGAAGACAATGGATTGGCGTTTTAGTTGGTCATGCAGCGTCTGCTGTGGCTGTACAGACCCACACGGGAGTGACAGTCTCTGTTGCACTTGGCGCACTTGTAGGTTGAGTCAGCTGCAGGATGTACGTAGTTGCTTGCTCTTTCTCAGGTGCTCTTCTTTTGGGATCCTGTTGATAAGAGAGTCTAACTGGCTGTAGAACTCGTCCTTGGTATTACTGGTGGCGCTGAGTGTTGGTGCATAGACACTGATCAGGTTGACGGGCCCAGTGGTGGTGTGGAGGCGGAGTGATAGCAGACTCTCTGTGCCTTGTTGACAGGGTTCTATCTTTCCCAGTAGAGACTTCCGGACAGCAAATCCAACACCATACTCTCTGGTTTCCTCGGCACTCTTCCCTTTCCAGAAGAACATAAAGTTATTTTCTCTGAGAGTCCAAGAGTCGGCAAGCCGCCTCTCCTCCAGTGCGGCAATGTCAACCTGCAGTCTCACAAGTTCATCGTTGATGACTGAGGTCTTCCGGGCATTGCTGATGGGCTGGAGGTCGTTAGACAGTCCTGGTGTCATTGTTCTGACATTCCATGTGCCCAGATTGAACGTTTTCATTGTTGAATTTGAATTTCTTGTGTTGTTGCCTGGTGCAGCAATCGCAGACCACTTGTCAGATACTCGTACCCTAAGCCCTACGCACCCAGTAAGGCAGGCGGACAGTGGCGGGACAACACCTATTTGGCTGGAGGCTACCCAGCTTGAGGCGGGCGGTAGTTGTCCAATGAGATATGGTGATCTCACCCACGGAGGAAAGCAACCCCTGGCACCAGCTCTACGCCAATCAAGCGGATGGCTTATAACCGGTAACTGTTGCTTCCCGTGTTGTTTCGACGCTTTGCAGCGAAGCTGGAGTGTCCTCTCCAGGGCACTAGCCTGGGCAAGGTGGTATGGAGAATCAGTTGTTGCCCATGCAGCAGATCCCCCCTTCCCACGCAGCTGATGGATCCAAGGGAAAGTTAAAACCGATACATCTTGGCACCAGAGTTGCTGGAATGACTATGAAGAGAAGGTCAGACCGCCTTAGGGACTCCAGCTCCGGGTTCGATGTCAGGGTTGACTCCCTTAGCCTTTGGTTATCCAAAACCTGCCCGCAAGGCAGCGGGAGACTCGTGGAGGGAGGCTCGTGGAGGGCGGGGAGAGTCAAAAATGTTTGCAGCACAAATCTTGCACAAATGAGTGGAACAAGTTTGGAGAGATTTTGCCATTGTTGGGGGGGGGGGGCAACATTACACAGAGTGTGTCAGAGAGAGAGAGAGAGAGAGGGAGAGAGGGTGACAGAGTATTACACCTCAATCATTCAAACTGTCATTCCCAGTTCCTGCTTCTTCCTCCTCGTTTTCTTCCCTCCTGCTCCCGCTTTAATTTGTGAGTTTAATTTCCCCCGTGTCACCACTGAGATAAGGAGGAAGTGGCCGCTTCATTACGCGGGAGGCGTCATCACTCACTTTGCGTGAAAACACAGATTGATTCCAGTTATCTAATGCGTTACGTAACACTGCCAGCAATACGTCCAGCATTACTTCCCCTCACATTAGGCCAATGGAGCGTGACAGTGAGCACACGGTCATATGTACTTCATCCCCAGGCAGAAATCATATTTCAAAACTGAAGCCATCAGCCGTGTCCAAAGTGCGGCCCGGGGGGCCATTTTCTGCCCGCAGCTAATATTTTAATGGCCTGTGACAAAAAAGTATTTACCATTCACATTTGAAACCAATACAGTTGGGAATTGCTTCAGGTAGCTATTTTCTGTACTTTTGTGTATGTTAATAAATAAATAAAAAATGTCTGCTGATAAAATCGCATTTTTATTTGAAAATGAGCTAGTTGTGATTACTGCTGTCCAGTTGTTTCATTGTCACATTTCTGAGTCTCATTTGCATGTATAGGACACTCAGTTGCAATTACAGTTGCAAATCCGAGACAGTAGTGAATAGTTGATGGCGTGTTGTTTTGTTGTTGTGCCCTAACAAGTGTTGACACTGTAAGTATTGCACTTTTCACGCAGCAGCTGTTTGATGGTAACGTAAATCTTAGTTGTAGTTTTCATTAACTCATTCATTTGATGGTGTTGAAATTGCCATGTGAAATCGCTAATGCTAATCAGTAGCAGGTCAATTTGTGTTTTTGTTTTTGTTTTTGTTTTTCCCCAAGATGGCACCGCTGTAGTGGTTGCTGGTGGCAGGAGCTCTGTGCTCTTGTGTCATCCTTTTGTGTTCCTGATGTTTCCCTCTTGTTTTCCTGTGGGAGGTTTTTTGTGCCTTTTGGTTCGGAACCCTTTGGGACTGTGCAATAAGGGGTGCCACTTTCGTGACTTTTGCGGTGCTTTCTTGTGGACTTCTGGATCTGCCTCCCAGGAGCCTTTTGGCCATGGAGACCAGCTGCTGGGTCTCTGCCACACCAGATGTTATGGTTAAACAGGGAGATGACGGCTCAGACATTAGGGGGCAGTAATGTTCAATCATTTATTATATATATAGTCAATGTATATAATAATAAACAATACTAACTAATAAACTACAGTAAGGAAATGGAGAGTGTCAAAACACAAGAGTGTGTGTGTGTGAGGCTATGTGTGTAGTTAGCTGAGGTGTGTGTTACCAAGTGCTGTCGAGAGCGAAGGAACACAGAAGTCCGTGGAGCAGGCAGATGATCCAGGGCAGGAGAGAAGAGACAAGGTCCGTGTCCAAGCGGGAGGCCGAGAATCCAAAAGGGCAGTCCAGGAAGCAAGGGAACAAAAAGGTGACGAGACGCACAACTCGCCAACACAGGAACAAGGGCAGACGCTGGAAGGACAAGGAAGAACAATGAAACACGGAGGGGAACACGCAGAGAGAGAGAGAGAGAGAGAGCCTAAAGATCCGATGATTGCTTACTGTACGCCAACAGAAGGTTATAATCCGGCCCGGCATGGCAGGTTGTGCCGGCTTATGAAGGCAGCTCGCTCATCACAGGCAGGTGCGCTGATTGCAGATTGTCTGCAGGCGAGAGGAGGCACGCCCGCAGCGGAGAGAGAGCGCCTGTGGGCGTGGCCCGCGGTGCACTCGTCAGGACGCAAAGATGAGGGCCAATGCGCCCTGGCCGTGACACCAGACTCTGTTTGGAGAGACTTGAGGAGATGCGGATGAGGAGACAGGGCTGCGGAGCTGGCGCTGAGCGGACAAGCTTCACAGTGTCTTGGCTGAATGAGCGTGTGTCGGACACCTCGGTCTCCTTGGACGTATCCTCGCTCTTCCATGCGGACTGGACACTGGCCGAGAGTTAATGGGCGGCCGAGGGTGGAGTCGGTTCTCTTGTTTGCTTTGTTGGGTCTGCTCCTGTCTCTGGCCATGCTCCCCTGCCTGTCCTAACGGGTACATGACGGACTCTTGGGAGAAGTGGCAAGTCCTGTGTCTGACAGTGTTTTCCGTGGAAGCTATTCGGAACTGTTGATACCAGGGCATCTGCTGATTGGATTGAGCATTGCTCTGGTTAATCGACAAATTCGGAAGACGTTCAAGGAGCCCACAGGCTGCCCATCGCGATGGATGGAATGGGCAGACCTGTGGGAACTCAGACTTTAGCGAGTTCGGAATTGAATCGCAAATTGGATAACATCTCAGAGAAGCTTTCCGCTCTACAGGGCAAATTATGATCAATTAGAGTGCTAGGATGGACAAACCATTGGAATGTGTCTGCTCGCCTGACACCAACAACAATCCTCATCTACAATTCGACTCCCTTGCAAATGGCTTCGGCCAGGCCGTGTGTAAACGTCCCAGTGAGACCAGTGCAGCGAAATACGCCCTGAACACGCTCTCTTTTTCAAGAACACCTCGGATGTTGAACTCTGTTCTGTGAACGCCGAGCTGAGCGACCTCCATGCCTTTCGACATAACACGCACTCATGAGGGCGCCCCATAATTATATATATATGTACATATATGTATTATATGTATGTATTAATGTATGTATATATGTATATATATATATACACTACCGTTCAAAAGTTTGGGGTCACCCAAACAATTTTGTGGAATAGCCTTCATTTCTAAGAACAAGAATAGACTGTCGAGTTTCAGATGAAAGTTCTCTTTTTCTGGCCATTTTGAGCGTTTAATTGACCCCACAAATGTGATGCTCCAATAACTCAATCTGCTCAAAGGAAGGTCAGTTTTGTAGCTTCTGTAACGAGCTAAACTGTTTTCAGATGTGTGAACATGATTGCACAAGGGTTTTCTAATCATCAATTAGCCTTCTGAGCCAATGAGCAAACACATTGTACCATTAGAACACTGGAGTGATAGTTGCTGGAAATGGGCCTCTATACACCTATGTACATATTGCACCAATAACCAGACATTTGCAGCTAGAATAGTCATTTAGCACATTAGCAATGTATAGAGTGTATTTCTTTAAAGTTAAGACTAGTTTAAAGTTATCTTCATTGAAAAGTACAGTGCTTTTCCTTCAAAAATAAGGACATTTCAATGTGACCCCAAACTTTTGAACGGTAGTGTATATACACATACTGTATATAGATTCCATTATATCTGTATATACACATAGATTATATATAGATTCCACATATATACAGTACGTATACATACAGTATATATACACATTCATAAATATATATATATATACACTCAAGGACACAGTACAATGCGGGAAAACACAGTAAATATAAGTAAAAAATATATAATAAAAATATGAAAATATCACCAAATATTTTTCAAACTGCTCAATAATTTTTTTTTTTGCTTTTTTTTTGCTTTTCTTCTTTTTTGTTATGTCTGAATACTTGCGACGAACCCACTCTGATGAAAACATAACCTTCCTGGCGTTCAGTAAAAGTGCGGCAGCCTCAATAGCAAGTTACATAAACTCCAAAATAAAGCCTCAGACCCCCCCACCCCCACCCCCCCCCCCCACCCCCCCACCCCGCGCCCCGACCCAAAGAACAATACCGAGAGTGACCTAAAAAAACACAGACACCGTGAACCAGATAGATTATACGTGCATCTGTTGAAAATGACCATTGAGAGGGTGAGAAATAAAGCGCTGCCATCTGGCCGTGTGGAGGTACAGTGGAAAGTTTCATGCTTGTTGTGGCGAGCGAGGCAGGTATAAATCTAACACAATGCCCCCTTCCACTGCCTTGCTCAAAAGGATTGGCTATGCTTTGGCACTGGGGGGGCGGGGGGTGGGGGGCTTTGTGTCAGGCAGGTCAGCTGTTGCTCCAAAACTAGGGTGATACCCCCAACACACACACACATATAAACACACGTACACACACACACGACAAAGAAGTGCAAACACTCCAGATGAAAGAACGCGACTATGCACCGCACACACACACTTCCTCGCTCTTAAATCACGCTGACTGCTCAATAAAATATTAAACATTCCTCACTTTAATACTCATAAAAGTGAAATGAAACCATCACTCCGAGGAAAGTGAATCTAAATAATAAAGTGGACTGACTGACACAATGAGCTCCCATACAAAAGCTGCAATAAAATACAAAGACAGCATTGACTTTTTAGTGTTAATGACTTATTTAGGTTTGATGGTCAAATTAACACCCGTGTGACAAAACTGAGCATTTAAGGTTAATCATGCACTAATACATAATACTACTCATTTTCCCAATAACAAATAATAATAATATAATCTAGAATTTGCCATTCCGATGTTTCGCATTCGACATATGTGAAGAGCAGTGTGGGTGGATGGTTGAAAGGTCAGAATCGGGTAAAAAAAAATGGCCCAAAATTTTGATAAATTTGGGCATTTTTTAACAATGGATATGTCCATTAATTTGAATGGGAATTTCCTGGAAATGTGGGAATTTCTGGAAAAACTGGATTTTTTTGAAAATATAGATAATGCACGGTGGCACAGGGGTTAGTGCATGTGCCTCACACACTGCAAAAACTGAAATCTAAGTAAGATTAAATATCTCAAATAAGGGTGATATTTGCTTATTTTCTGTCTGATAAGATCATTCTTCTCACTAAGCAGATTTTATGTTAGAATGTTTTACTTGTTTTAAGGGTTTTGGTCCTACATGATCTCAGTAAGATATTACAGCTTGTTGCTGAGATTTTATGACCTATATTGAGTAAAACATGCTTGAAACTAGAATATCAACTGTTGCAAAGCTGTGTCATCAACACTCACAAGTATAAAACTACTTTTTTAAAGTAATCATTTCTTACTTCAAGCATGAAAAAAAAAACATGATGCCGAGCGCATATCATTATGTCAAGATAATGGCACGAGCATTTAGTTGATTTAAGAATATTTTTTAACATATTGAGCAAAAAGGTCTCATTTGTTTTTCTTTCAAGAAAAGTGTTATTAGTGAGAATCTACTTATTTTAAAGTATTTTTGGGTTCATTGAGGTTAGCTAATTTTACTTGTTTTGGAAAGTCTTGACAAGCCAAATTTTCTTGTTCTATTGGCAGATAATTTTGCTTAGTTCAAATAAAATACCCTTAATTTTTGTATTTTGTTTTCTTGTTTTTGAACACTGACTTTTTGCAGTGCAACACGAAGGTCCTGAGTTCAATCCCAGGCTCGGGATCTTTCTGTGTGGAGATTGCATGTTTTGAAGGCAGAATGGTCAAAAACGGTTGAAAAATGTAGTCCGTGAAGAGGTGAAAATAGCGTTTTGGAAAACGGGGAATTCTGGGTATTCCTGGAAATGTTTTGAACTTGGAAAATGGTAGTTTGATTGTCCAAGGTGAGTGGAGTGTGTGGACGTCAGAACGGTTCAAATCGGATGAGAAATGTTAGATATACAGTCGATGTTTTGTATTCGACATATGTGAAGAGCAGTGTGGGTGGATGGTTGCAAGGACGGAATCGGGTAAAAATATTACGCAAGATTTTGAGAAATTTGGGCATTCTTTAACTATGGACACGTTCATTCATTTGAATGGGGATTTCCTAGAGATTTGGGATTTTCGGGAAAATACAGAAATTTTTAAAATATAGATAATACAACAATTGTCCTAGATGATATGAATGAGTTGGTGCTGGAATTTTTCAAAACAGTTGAGAATTATTGACGTAGTAACAGTTTGAAATCCTGGAATTTTGGGAAAACCGGGAATTTTTCTGGAAAAAAACCCCCAAAAACTTTTGTTGTCCCAATTAAAAAGGACGTCTTGAAGGCGGAATGGTCAAAAACTGTTGAAAAATGTGGACTGTGAAAACGGGTGGAATCAGGTAAAAAAAAATGGCGCAAAATTTTGAGAAATTTGGGCATTCTTTAACTATGGATAAGTCCATTCATTTGAATGGGAATTTCCTGGAAATTTGGGAATTTCTGGAAAAACGGGAATTTTGAAAATATAGATAATACAACAAGATGATATGAATGGGTGGGTGTTGGAGTTTTTTAAAACGGTGGAAAAATTCCTGGAATTTCGGGAAAGCCGAGAATTTTTACGAAAAAAAACAACAACTTTTGTTGTCCCAATTGAGAAGAATGTTTTGAAGGCGGAATGGTCAAAAACGGTTGAAAAATGTGGACTGTGAAAAATTTCCAGGAAGAGGTGAAAATAGTGTTTTGGAAAACGGGGAATTCTGGGTATTCCTGGAAATGTTTTGAACTTGGAAAATGGTAGTTTGATTGTCCAAGGTGAGTGGAGTGTGTGGACGTCAGAACGGTTCAAATCGGATGGGAAATGTTAAATATGCAGTCGATGTTTTGTATTCGACATATGTGAAGAGCATTGTGGGTGGATGGTTGAAAGGTCGGAATCGGGTAAAAAAAATTACGCAAGATTTTGAGAAATTTGGACATTCTTTAACTATGGACACGTTCATTCATTTGAATGGGAATTTCCTAGAGATTTGGGAATTTCGGGAAAATACGGAAATTTTGAAAATATAGATAATACAACAATTGTCCTAGATGATATGAATGAGTTGGTGTTGGAATTTTTCAAAACAGTTGAGAATTATTGACATGGTAACAGTTTGAAATCCTGGAATTTTGGGAAAACTGGGAATTTTTCCGAAAAAAAACCCCAAAACTTTTGTTGTCCCAATAAAAAAGGACGTTTCGAAGGCGGAATGGTCAAAAACTGTTGAAAAGTGTGGACTGTGAAAACGGGTGGAATCAGGTAAAAAAAATTGTGCAAAATTTTGAGAAATTTGGGCATTCTTTAACTATGGATAAGTCTATTCATTTTAATGGGAATTTCCTGGAATTTTGGGAATTTCTGGAAAAACGGGAATTTTGAAAATATAGATAATACAACAAGATGATATGAATGGGTGAGTGTTGGAGTTTTTTAAAAAGGTGGGAAAATTCCTGGAATGTTGGGAAAACCGAGAATTTTTACGAAAAAAAACAACAACTTTTGTTTTCCCAATTGAGAAGAATGTTTTGAAGGCTGTTTTTGAAACCTAACCCCCCTCCACACCCCGGATTGTAAATAATGTAAATAATTCAATGTGATGACTGTATTATGATGATAGTATATATCTAAAGGTATACTGTATATCTGTATCATGAATCAATTTAAGTGGACCCCGACTTAAACAAGTTGAAAAACTTATTCGGGTGTTACCATTTAGTGGTCAATTGTACAGAATATGTACTTCACTGTGCAACCTACTAATAAAAGTCTCAATCAATCAATCAATCAATGGTCAAAAACGGTTGAAAAATGTGGACTGTGAAAAATTTCCAGGAAGAGGTGAAAATTGTGTTTTGGAAAACGGGGAATTCTGGGTATTCCTGGAAATGTTTTGAATATGGAAAATGGTAATTTGATTGTCCAAGGTGAGTGGAGTGTGTGGACGTCAGAACGGTTCAAATCGTATGAGAAATGTTAAATATGCAGTCGATGTTTTGTACTCGACATATGTGAAGAGCATTGTGGGTGGATGGTTGAAAGGTCGGAATCAGGTAAAAAAATTACGCAAGATTTTTAAAAATTTCATTTGAATGGGAATTTCCTAGAACTTTGGGAATTTCGGGAAAATACAGAAATTTTGAAAATATAGATAATACAACAATTGTCCTAGATGATATGAACGAGTTGGTGTTGGAATGTTTCAAAACAGTTGAGAATTATTGACGTAGAAACAGTTTGAAATCCTGGAATTTTGGAAAAAACGGGAATTTTTCCGAAAAAAACCCCAAAAACTTTTGTTGTCCCAATTAAAAAGGACGTTTTGAAGGGGGAATGGTCAAAAACGGTTGAAAAATGTGGACTGTGAAAATGGGTGGAATCAGGTTAAGAAAATGGCGCCAAAGTTTGAGAAATTTGGGCATTCTTTAACTATGGATAAGTCCATTCATTTCAATGGAAATGTTCCTGGAAATTTGTGAATTTCTGGAAAAACGGGAATTTTGAAAATATAGATAATACAACAAGATGATATGAATGGGTGGGTGTTGGAGTTTTTTAAAACGGTGGAAAAATTCCTGGAATTTCGGGAAAGCCGAGAATTTTTACGAAAAAAAACAACAACTTTTGTTGTCCCAATTGAGAAGAATGTTTTGAAGGCGGAATGGTCAAAAACGGTTGAAAAATGTGGACTGTGAAAAATTTCCAGGAAGAGGTGAAAATAGTGTTTTGGAAAACGGGGAATTCTGGGTATTCCTGGAAATGTTTTGAACTTGGAAAATGGTAGTTTGATTGTCCAAGGTGAGTGGAGTGTGTGGACGTCAGAACGGTTCAAATCGGATGGGAAATGTTAGATATGCAGTCGATGTTTTGTATTCGACATATGTGAAGAGCATTGTGGGTGGATGGTTGAAAGGTCGGAATCGGGTAAAAAAAATTACGCAAGATTTTGAGAAATTTGGACATTCTTTAACTATGGACACGTTCATTCATTTGAATGGGAATTTCCTAGAGATTTGGGAATTTCGGGAAAATACGGAAATTTTGAAAATATAGATAATACAACAATTGTCCTAGATGATATGAATGAGTTGGTGTTGGAATTTTTCAAAACAGTTGAGAATTATTGACATGGTAACAGTTTGAAATCCTGGAATTTTGGGAAAACTGGGAATTTTTCCGAAAAAAACCCCCAAAACTTTTGTTGTCCCAATAAAAAAGGACGTTTCGAAGGCGGAATGGTCAAAAACTGTTGAAAAGTGTGGACTGTGAAAACGGGTGGAATCAGGTAAAAAAAATTGTGCAAAATTTTGAGAAATTTGGGCATTCTTTAACTATGGATAAGTCTATTCATTTTAATGGGAATTTCCTGGAATTTTGGGAATTTCTGGAAAAACGGGAATTTTGAAAATATAGATAATACAACAAGATGATATGAATGGGTGAGTGTTGGAGTTTTTTAAAAAGGTGGGAAAATTCCTGGAATGTTGGGAAAACCGAGAATTTTTACGAAAAAAAACAACAACTTTTGTTTTCCCAATTGAGAAGAATGTTTTGAAGGCTGTTTTTGAAACCTAACCCCCCTCCACACCCCGGATTGTAAATAATGTAAATAATTCAATGTGATGACTGTATTATGATGATAGTATATATCTAAAGGTATACTGTATATCTGTATCATGAATCAATTTAAGTGGACCCCGACTTAAACAAGTTGAAAAACTTATTCGGGTGTTACCATTTAGTGGTCAATTGTACAGAATATGTACTTCACTGTGCAACCTACTAATAAAAGTCTCAATCAATCAATCAATCAATGGTCAAAAACGGTTGAAAAATGTGGACTGTGAAAAATTTCCAGGAAGAGGTGAAAATTGTGTTTTGGAAAACGGGGAATTCTGGGTATTCCTGGAAATTTTTTGAATATGGAAAATGGTAATTTGATTGTCCAAGGTGAGTGGAGTGTGTGGACGTCAGAACGGTTCAAATCGTATGAGAAATGTTAAATATGCAGTCGATGTTTTGTACTCGACATATGTGAAGAGCATTGTGGGTGGATGGTTGAAAGGTCGGAATCAGGTAAAAAAATTACGCAAGATTTTTAAAAATTTCATTTGAATGGGAATTTCCTAGAACTTTGGGAATTTCGGGAAAATACAGAAATTTTGAAAATATAGATAACACAACAATTGTCCTAGATGATATGAACGAGTTGGTGTTGGAATGTTTCAAAACAGTTGAGATTTATTGACGTAGAAACAGTTTGAAATCCTGGAATTTTGGAAAAAACGGGAATTTTTCCGAAAAAAACCCCAAAAACTTTTGTTGTCCCAATTAAAAAGGACGTTTTGAAGGGGGAATGGTCAAAAACGGTTGAAAAATGTGGACTGTGAAAATGGGTGGAATCAGGTTAAGAAAATGGCGCCAAAGTTTGAGAAATTTGGGCATTCTTTAACTATGGATAAGTCCATTCATTTCAATGGAAATGTTCCTGGAAATTTGTGAATTTCTGGAAAAACGGGAATTTTGAAAATATAGATAATACAACAAGATGATATGAATGGGTGGGTGTTGGAGTTTTTTAAAACGGTGGAAAAATTCTTGGAATTTCGGGAAAACCGAGAATTTTTACGAAAAAAAACAACAACTTTTGTTGTCCCAATTGAGAAGAATGTTTTGAAGGCGGAATGGTCAAAAACGGTTGAAAAATGTGGACCGTGAAAAATTTCCAGGAAGAGGTGAGAAATCGGATGAGAAATGTTAAATATGCAGTCGATGTTTTGTATTCGACATATGTGAAGAGCAGTGTGGGTGGATGGTTGAAAGGTCGGAATCGGGTAAAAAAAAAAGGGCGCAAGATTTTGAGAAATTTGGGCGTTTTTTAACTATGGATACATCCATTCATTTGAATGGGAATTTCAGGAATTTGGGAATTTCAGGTAAATACAAGACAAATGGTAAATAAAAACACAATACAATGATTTGCAAATCCTTTTCATCCTATATTCAATTGAATAGGCGGCAAAGACAAGATACTTGACTTTTGAACTGGAAAACTTTGCAATTTTTTGCAAATTTTAGATCATTTGGAATTTGATGCCTTCAACATGTTTCAAAAAAGCTGGCACAGGTGGCAAAAAAGACTGACAAAATTGAGGAATGCTCTTTAAACACTTATTTGGAACATCCCACAGGTGAACAGGCTAATTGGGAACTGGTGGGGGCCATATGATGTGAGATGAAACAAAAATTGAGCCGTCTGGCCACAATAACCAGCAATATAATAACCAAAACAAGGTATTCTCCGGGACGGTATAGCTCGGTTGGTAGAGCGGCCGTGCCAGCAACTTGAGGGTTGCAGGTTCGATCCCCGCTTCCGCCATCCTAGTCACTGCCGTTGTGTCCTTGGGCAAGACACTTTACCCACCTGCTCCCAGTGCCACCCACACTGGTTTACATGTAACTTAGATATTGGGTTTCACAATGTAAAGCGCTTTGAGTCACTTGAGAAAAAGCGCTATATAAATGTAATTCACTTCACTTCACTTCACTTCAATATGTTTGGAGGAGAAAAGGTGAGGCCTTTAATCCCAGGAACACCATTCCTACCGTCAAGCATGGTGGTGGTAGTATTAGGGTCTGGGCCTGTTTGCTGCCATTTTAACTGGTGCTTTAAATGGGACAATGAAAAAGGAGGATTACGTCCAAATTCGCATTTTCAGTAGACCCATAATAAATACATAAAAGAACCAAACTTCATGAATGTTTTTTGTGACCAACAAGTATGTGCTCCAATCACTCTATCACACACAAATAAGAGTTGTAGAAATGATTGGAAACTCAAGACAGCCATGACATTATGTTCTTTACAAGTGTATGTAAACGTTTTGATCACGACAGTATATTTATTTTTTATTTTTTTAAGACTATATATGTATATTATGACTTTACATTTAGTCAGCCCAATTTTTTAGCACCAAGTCAAAAAGTCTGGCCACCCCTGTTCCAGCCAACAGTCGGGGGGACAAAAGAACATTGAGAGAAAGATTGAAAATAAAACATGTCAGCTTTAAAGAGACTCATTTGGAGAGTTAAAAACCGCTCGTGAAGATAGCATGATGTCACCAAGCGTCCCCCCTATTGATTTTGCGCGTGTGCGGCCGCGACCATGAATCTTTTGGCGAGTTGCAAAGCTGTCTCCTTTCTTCACGTTATGCAGAAAAACAGCAGCCGACCCGTGACATCTACGGCCCGTTGGATTTACGTCTTGATTCGTCCGCCCGCCGCTCCCGGCGCCGTAAAATACAGTTCTTTTGTCATTGCGCTCCTTTTGGAGCACAACGACTTGGGAATCGAACTGAAACTCTCTCCTGCCGAGCTATTGGACTGTTTGAATATGCGCTAAATCAGTGTTTAACAAAAAAAAAAAAAAAAAAAAAAAAAAAAAAAAAAAAATCATTGTAAGGACGAGTCATTTGTTCCACACTTAAATATGCTCCAGGGGTGTTTGTGGGAGAATACATCAACACAAAGAGAGGCACACTTCAACACACAAAGAGTGAGCAGAAGCGCCATTTTTTTTTTTTTTTTTTTTTTTTTCTCCTCTCCCTTGGTTGTTTGCTCAGCGTGGGTGCAGGGGGGGGGTTGGTTATCACACATTCGAAACAGGAGGTGTCTGGGCGGCATGTGGGGAGGGTGGATCTTTTGTGAAGGCCGGGAGTTAATCACTTGAGCGGCACACGTCGGGTCTGAGGGTGCACATGTTGTACACCCATGGGGGCGCTGGGCGGGTAGGGAAAACACACACACACACACACACACCAAACACACACACACACACACTTGAATTTACATGGCGGTTATAATGCAAAGCTGAGCCCACCCCCTTCCCTGCGCAGTTATCAGACCCTCTTAGCCGTGTGGGTTCGGTCAAGAGCATAAACACACACACGTGTGAGCGTGTCGGACGCGTCACTCCAGTGAGGCCGGAAGGGGATGCGAACTGTAAGTAACAAACCACTCGCCGTGAAAGTGAAAGCTAGTTTTTTGTGTGTGTGTGTGTGTGTGTGTGTGTGTGTGTTCGCTTTCCTCATGGATTTTAAACGCTTTGATGCAATTCTGGATTACGCAGGTTGCATTTTGCAAAATCAGACTTTTGTTCCCTTGTAATGATGTTCGTTGTGATGTCTGGCGTCTGCCGAACATCACAGCGAACTGGAATGAGGAAGAAAAAAAATGTATCCGTTGCGCTATTTGACGTGTATTTATAGGACTTGTGTGGAGCACTGGCCACAACTTTAGGCACACCCGGACACAACATTAGGCACACCTGCTCAGTGGAAGGAGCTGTATGTAGATTTGTGCTTTGGTTTTGTTGACACGTGTCATAAAAGACGCTTATGTTCGGTGTTGTCTTGTACTCCTGTTGACACGGAAATGTAACATTATATTAATATTATTTACATTTAATCCAATACGGTAACCATATCCCGGTACCTGGAAATCGATATCGGTACACAATGGTACCATTTTTTGTCCATTTATGTGTTTTGTCTATGAATGTTCTCTCAGAGCATTCAATCCATCTCAACTGGACTGCTTGGTTTTCGCCTCTCATTCCAGTAGACTTCATCAGTTTTTGGTCCTAGACTTAGATTGGTCAGAACTGGTCTTATAGACTTAGGTTGGTCAGATCTAGTCTTAGATTTAGATTGGTCAAATCTAGTCTTAGACTTAGATTGATCAGATCTAGTCTTAGACTTAGATTGATCAGATCTAGTCTTAGACTTAGATTGGTCAGAGCTAGTTTTAGGCTTAGATTGGTCAGAGCTAGTTTTAGGCTTAGATTGGTCAGATCTAGTCTTAGACTTACATTGGTCAGATTTAGTTTTAGAAATAGATTGGTCAGATCTAGTCTTAGACTTAGATTGGTCAGAGCTAGTTTTAGGCTTAGATTGGTCAGATCTAGTCCTAGACTTAGATTGTCAGATCTAGTTTTAGTTATAGATTGGTCATATCTAGTTTTAGACTTAGATTGGTCAGAGTTGGTTTTAGGCTTAGTTTGGTCAGATCTAGTCTTGGATTTACATTGGTCAGAGCTAATCTTAAACTTAGATTGGTCAGAGCTAGTCTCAGACTTAGATTGGTCAGAGCTAGTCTTAGACTTAGATTGGTCAGAGATAGTCTTAGACTTAGATTGGTCAGATCTAGTCTTAGACTTAGATTGATCAGATATAGTCTGAGACTTAGATTGGTCAGATCTAGTCTGAGGCTTAGATTGGTCAGATCTAGTTTTAGGCTTAGATTGGTCAGATCTAGTTTTAGACTTAGATTGGTCAGATCTAGTTTTAGACTTACATTGGTCAGAGCTAGTCTTAGACTTACATTGGTCAGAGCTAGTCTTTGACTTAGATTGGTCAAATCTAGTTTTAGACTTAGATTGGTCAGAGCTAGTTTTAGGCTTAAATTGGTCAGATCTAGTTTTAGACTTAGATTGGTCAGAGCTAGTTTTAGACTTAGATTGGTCTGATCTACTCTCAGACTTAGATTGGTTAGATCTAATTTTAGACTTAGATTGTTAGTGAGAAAAACAAGTGTTTTGATGCAAACAAACAATCTGAACTGTCAAAGCCAACGACTGTCGTTGAAGTGTAAATTCCCCTCGTTAGCATTGAGGTATTGTGTGGCAGAACGATCATTGTGGATCGGCTATTACCAGTCCAAAATAGTCGGTATCCCCCACGTAAGCATTCCATTCATTTGTAAACAAATGGCATTCTGGTCACCTGTTATTTGTTGGAGGCTAAATTGCAGTCTTTTAGAAATGGTTAAAAGGACAGTCACTATTGGTCATACGGGAGGCACATGGCGCTATTCCCTTTTAGCGCAATTAACTCCTTTTCCGGTTGACCTATGACGTCATTTGCGGAGCCTTAAAACTTGTTTAAAGTGATGTCCGCTGAAATATTGGCCCATATTGCCAATATTACATCTGTAGTGGCTATGTTGATGTTAAATAGCAGACGGCATCAATTCAAAAATATTCAATCCATTCAAAAAATATTCTTCTCGGTTTGACTTTTGCATATAATATATGTGTACATGCTTACGGTTCATTAAAACTCCGTACACTGTATGTTTAAAAAATTCAAATTCAAAAGTGTGAATAATATGATGATACAAATTTAATAATTTGACAACAATAATTGAAAAAATAATTTGGCACTAAAGGAACAACACAGTACACCAAATAATTACTTCTTTGTTCATTTATTGTTTAAATGTTCATATTTCACTGCATGTTAAAGGTGTACTTACAGTATGTGTGTGTCTCATAAATGCGTTTATTAAAACTGAGCCATATTATCCTTTGTGTGTGTACTTTACAAATAGCACCGTGTAGCACGTAAATCCTGAATGACCCCTTAGACAAATGTGATGTGATTAACTGCGCTTTAGTCATTATAAAGCACTGAGGGGCTGAGGACCAGCTGTTTAAGGGTGGGGGACCCTGTGAGCCTGACAGCCACCACTCTCCCCTTTTGGGTCACATCATGTCACTCGAGTGCACAGGTGTCCAACTCAAGGCCCGGGGGCCAGATCTGGCCCGCCACATCGTTTTATATGGCCTGCGAAAGCCTGGAAATAATATGTGTCAATAAAACTATCATTTCTTACTAAATATATACGTTGCTTATATTTTGACAGAAAAAAAAATGCATGTACTGCATAATTGCATATTTTTTCAGCTTTAATATGATCTAATATTGGAACAAATATTACATTACAATATATTCCAAGCATGTTTTTGTTAAAATACAAATAAATAAATAGCTAAATATCTGTTTTACTTATGATTTCAAAGCAACTTATCCATGAAAGTATACACTGTAAAAATGAGAAATGATTTTGCGGTAAAACTGGTAGCTCAGTTGCCAGCATTTAACCATAAATACTAGGGGGGGTTTTGCAGCATATTACTGTAAATTGAAAAAACAAACAGTAGCACTGTTTTTTACGGTTAAAAAAGCGTCAGTCTTCGGAATTTTATCGTAAAAAAAACTGTTCTACTTTACCGTAAAAAAACCCCTGTAGTGCTGTTTTTCTATTTACAGGAATACACTGTAACAACTTCAACCGTAGATTTTACGTTAAAAAACTTGCAGCTCCGTTACCAGAACAGTTCTGAAAAAAAAAAAATGTGGTACCGTTTTTTCCATTTATGGGAATACAAAATACAAAAAATTTGACTGTCGGTTTTACAGTAAAAAAACTGGCAGTTCACTTGCCAGAACTGTACCGTAATTGTTACTGTGTTGTTTTTTACAGCTATCACTGTAAATTGAAAATAACTTACTGTTTTTACGATTAAAAAAATGACAGTCTTCAGAATTTTACCATAAAAAACTGTCATAGCATTTTTACATTTGCAGTAATACAACGTAAAAAACAACAACCATAGATTTGATGGTAAAAAAATTGGTAGCCCAGTTGCCAGAACTGTACCGTGAAAAAAAACAAAAAACTGTGGTACCGTTTTTTCCATTTACAATAAAACAACCGTAGATTTTACGGTAAAAGAACTCCAGTTCAGTCGTCAGAATTTTACAGGGAAAAAAACGGTTGTAGCGTTTTTACATTTGCAGTAATACACCGTAAAAACAACAACCTTAGATTTTACTGTAAAAAAAAATGTGGTACCGTTTTTTCATTTACAGAAATACACCGTCAAAACTTCTGCTGTAGAGTTTGCGGTAAAAAAAAACTGCAGCTCAGTCGTCAGAATTTTACCATAAAAAACTGTTCTAGCATTTTTACATTTGCAGTAAAACACCGTAAAAACAACAATTGTAGATTTTACGGTAAAAAAAAAACCTGGCAGCTCAGTTGCCAGAACTGTATCGTAATTGTTACGGTGTTTTTTACAGCTATTACTGTAAATTGAAAAACACAGTAACACTGTTTTTTACGGGAGGAAAAAAACGGCAGTCTTCAGAATTTTACGGTAAAAAAAACTGTCTTAGCATTTTTACATTTGCAGTAATATAACGTAAAAACAACCGTAGAAGTGATTGTAAAAATTTGGTAGCCCAGTTGCCAGAACTGTACCGTGAAAAAAACCAAAAAACTGTGGTACCGTTTTTTCCATTTACAATAAAACAACCGTAGATTTTACGGTAAAAGAACTCCAGTTCAGTCGTCAGAATTTTACAGGGAAAAAAACGGTTGTAGCGTTTTTACATTTGCAGTAATACACCGTAAAAACAACAACCTTAGATTTTACGGTAAAAAAAAACTGGCAGGTCAGTTGCCAGAACTGTACTGTAAAAAAAAATGTGGTACCGTTTTTTCATTTACAGAAATACACCGTAAAAACTTCAGCTGTAGAGTTTGCGGTAAAAAAAAAAACTGCAGCTCAGTCGTCAGAATTTTACCATAAAAAACTGTTCTAGCATTTTTACATTTGCAGTAAAACACCGTAAAAACAACAATTGTAGATTTTACGGTAAAAAAAAACCTGGCAGCTCAGTTGCCAGAACTGTATCGTAATTGTTACGGTGTTTTTTACAGCTATTACTGTAAATTGAAAAACACAGTAACACTGTTTTTTACGGGGGGAAAAAAACGGCAGTCTTCAGAATTTTACGGTAAAAAAAACTGTCTTAGCATTTTTACATTTGCAGTAATATAACGTAAAAACAACAACCGTAGAAGTGATGGTAAAAATTTGGTAGCCCAGTTGCCAGAACTGTACCGTGAAAAAAAACAAAAAACTGTGGTACCGTTTTTTCCATTTACAATAAAACAACCGTAGATTTTACGGTAAAAGAACTCCAGTTCAGTCGTCAGAATTTTACAGGGAAAAAAACGGTTGTAGCGTTTTTACATTTGCAGTAATACACCGTAAAAACAACAACCTTAGATTTTACGGTAAAAAAAAAACTGGCAGGTCAGTTGCCAGAACTGTACTGTAAAAAAAATGTGGTACCGTTTTTTCATTTACAGGAATACACCGTAAAAACTTAAACTGTAGAGTTTGCGGTAAAAAAAACTGCAGCTCGGTGGTCAGAATTTTACCATAAGAAACTGTTCTAGCATTTTTACATTTGCAGTAAAACACCGTAAAAACAACAATTGTAGATTTTACGGTAAAAAAAAAACCTGGCAGCTCAGTTGCCAGAACTGTATCGTAATTGTTACGGTGTTTTTTACAGCTATTACTGTAAATTGAAAAACACAGTAACACTGTTTTTAACGGGGGGAAAAAAACGGCAGTCTTCAGAATTTTACGGTAAAAAAAACTGTCTTAGCATTTTTACATTTGCAGTAATATAACGTAAAAACAACAACCGTAGAAGTGATGGTAAAAATTTGGTAGCCCAGTTGCCAGAACTGTACCGTGAAAAAAAACAAAAAACTGTGGTACCGTTTTTTCCATTTACAATAAAACAACCGTAGATTTTACGGTAAAAGAACTCCAGTTCAGTCGTCAGAATTTTACAGGGAAAAAAACGGTTGTAGCGTTTTTACATTTGCAGTAATACACCGTAAAAACAACAACCTTAGATTTTACGGTAAAAAAAAAACTGGCAGGTCAGTTGCCAGAACTGTACTGTAAAAAAAATGTGGTACCGTTTTTTCATTTACAGGAATACACCGTAAAAACTTAAACTGTAGAGTTTGCGGTAAAAAAAAAACGCAGCTCAGTGGTCAGAATTTTACCATAAAAAACTGTTCTAGCATTTTTACATTTGCAGTAAAACACCGTAAAAACAACAATTGTAGATTTTACGGTAAAAAAAACAAACTGGCAGCTCAGTTGCCAGAACTGTACCATAATTGTTACGGTGTTTTTTTACAGCTATTACTGTAAATTTAAAAAAACAGTAACACTGTTTTTTACGATAAAAAAATTGGCATTCTTCAGAATTTTACCGTAAAAAAACTGTCTAAGCATTTTTTACATTTGCAGTAATACAACGTAAAAACAACAACCGGAGATTTTATGGTGAAAAAAAATTGGTAGCCCAGTTGCCAGAAATATACAGTGAAAAAAACAAAAAGCTGTGGTACCATTTTTTCCATTTACAATAAAACAACCGTAGATTTTACGGTAAAAGAACTCCAGTTCAGTCATCAGAATTTTACAGGAAAAAAAACGGTTGTAGCGTTTTTACATGTGCAGTAATACATCGTAAAAACAACAAACTTAGATTTTACGGTAAAAAAACAAAACTGGCAGCTCAATTGCCAGAACTGTACCGTAAAAATATTAATGTCGTACTGTTTTTCCATTTACAGGAATACACCGTAAAAACTTTGATTATAGATTTTAAAGTAAAAAAAACTGCAGCTCAGTGGTCAGAATTTTACCTTAAAAAAACTGTTCTAGCATTTTTACATTTGCAGGATTACAATGCAAAAACAACAACCGTAGATTTTAGGGTATAAATCTGGTAGCTCAGTTGCCAGAACTGTACCGTAAAAAACAAAACTGTGCTACCGTTTTTTCCATTTACAAGAAAACAACCACATATTTTACGATAAAAGAACTTCAGTTCAGTCGTCAAAATTTTACAGAAAAAAAACTTGTAGTGTTTTTACATTTGCAGTAATACATCATAAAGGCAACAACTGTAAATTTTACGGTAAAAAAAACAATAACTGGCAGCTCAGTTGCCAGAACTGTACTGTATTTATTACAGTGTTTTTACAGCAAATTACTGTGAATTGAAAAAAACAGTAACACTGTTTTTTACGGTAAAAAAAAAAACGGGAAAAAAAAGTTGCCATAACTTTACTGTAAAAAAAACAAAAAACTGTGGTACCGTTTTTCCATTTACAGGAATACACCGTAAAAACAACAACCATAGATTTTACGATAAAAACAGCAGCTTAGTGACCAGAATTGTTCCTTAAAGGCCTACTGAAATGATTTTTTTTAATTTAAACGGGAATAGCAGATCCATTCTATGTGTCATACTTGATCATTTCGCGATATTGCCATATTTTTGCTGAAAGGATTTAGTAGAGAAAATCGACGATAAAGTTCGCAACTTTTGCTCGCTGATAAAAAAAAAGCCTTGCCTGTACCGGAAGTAGCGTGACGTCACAGGAGCTAGTATTCCTCACAATTCCCCATTGTTTACAATGGAGCGAGAGAGATTCGGACCGAGAAAGTGATGATTACCCCATTAATTTGAGCGAGGATGAAAGATTCGTAGATGAGGAACGTTACAGTGAATGACTTGAGAGGCAGCGATGGACGTATCTTTTTTTCGCTCTGACCGTAACTTAGGTACAAGCTGGCTCATTGGATTCCACACTCTCCTTTTTCTATTGTAGATCACAGATTTGTATTTTAAACCACCTCTGATACTATATCCTCTTGAAAATGAGAGTCGAGAACGCGAAATAGACATTCAGTGCCTTTTATCTCCACGACAATACATCGGCGAAATGCTTTAGCTACGAGCTAACGTGATAGCATCTTGCTTTAACTGCATATAGAAACAAAAGAAATAAACCCCTGACTGGAAGTATAGATAGAAAATCAACAATACTATTAAACCGTGGACATGTAAATACACGGTTAATGCTTTCCAGGCTGGCGAAGGTTAACAATGCTGTGCTAACGACGCCATTGAAGCTAACTTAGCAACCGGACTGCACAGAGCTATGCTAAAAACATTAGCTCTCCACCTACGCCAGCCAGCCCTCATTTGCTCATCAACACCCGTGCTCACCTGCGTTCCAGCGATCGACAGAAGGACGAAGGACTTCACCCGATGCGTTTGGCGGCCCGGAGACGTAGGAAGTCAAGGTGAAGTCGGCGGCTAGCGCGGCTAGCGCGGCTAGCGCGGCTAGCGCTCCAACAAAGTCCTCCTGGTTGTGTTGCTGTAGTCCGCTGCTAATACACTGATCCCACCTACAACTGTCTTCTTTGCAGCCTTCATTGTTCATTAAAAAAATTGCAAAAGATGTCCAGAATACTGTGGAATTATGAAATGAAAACAGAGCTTTTTGTATAGGATTCTACGGGGTACCATAACTTCCGTTACTCGGACTTCGTCACGCGCATACGTCATCATACCGCGATGTTTCAGCCGGATATTTCCCGGGAATTTTAAAATGTCACTTTATAAGTTAACCCGGCCGTATTGGCATGTGTTGCAATGTTAAGATTTCATCATTGATATATAAACTATCAGACTGCGTGGTCGGTAGTAGTGGCTTTCAGTAGGCCTTTAAAAAACTAGTAGTGTAATATGCTGTAAAACCACCGTAATTTTACAATAAAATTCTGGCAACTGAGCTGCCAGTTCTTTTACTGTAAAATCTAAAAAAAATTTAAGTGTAGGTAAAAACTACAATAATCAAATGCAAAGAAAATTGTCTAATAATATGATGAGGCCAATCCTGTACATTGATGTATTATTCACTATAACAAGAGACCCTCTGGGGGCCCTCAATGAAAACAAGTATACAACATCTGGGGCCACGCTGTTTTTTTCCAAGCAAGTACAGAGAGTATTACTTGTATTGTATGTTTTGTTTGCAAATGGTCCTCATTTGAACACCCACGGGTATTTCGAGTGAAATCCAACGGTTAAGCCATGAATCTAAACACACAAAGCCAAAACAGTCATTTTATTCCACTTTGTTTACTTAGAAAATGGGAGCACACCTGCCTCAGACGTCTGCCTGATAAACGAACAGGAAGCAATGGACTTAAGTAAACAACAGTAAAAAGGGCTTTGATGTTGGAGGAATATCTTCCCTCCTTTTGGCAGAATAAAACGCCTCAGAAATCACTTGTACTTTGGCTCCCGCACTTATATTGTAGATACACACATACATACACACAGACGTATATTCATACATACATACAGAGGTATATTAATACATACATACGCACATACACACAGACGTATATTCATATATACATACGCACATACATATATGTATATTCATGCATACATATGCACATAAATACAGAAGTATATTGATACATACATACATATATACTTATATTCGTACATACATACGCACATACATACAGATGTATATTCATACATACATAAAGAGGTATATTCATAGGTTAATATAGTTCGCTCGTCTTTCTCCCCCATACATACAGACTTATATTCATACATACATACGCACATACATACTGACTTATAGTCACACATATATACATACATACATACAGTACATACGCACATACATAGACGTATATTCATACATATATATGCACATAAATACAGACGTATATTCATACATACATACGTGCACACACAGAGACGTATATACATACGCACGTACATAAACGTATATTCATACATACTGTACATATGCACATAAATACAGACGTATATTCATACATACATACGTGCACACACAGAGACGTATATACATACGCACGTACATAAACGTATATTCATACATACTGTACATATGCACAAAAATACAGACGTATATTCATACATACATACGCACATACACAGAGACGTATATTCATACATACATACGCACACACATAAATGTATAGTCATACATACATACGCACATACACAGCGATGTATATTTATATATAAATACGCACATACATAAACGTATATTCATACATACATACGCACATAAATACAGACGTATATTCCTACATACATACGTGCACACAGAGACGTATATACATACGCACGTACATAAACGTATATTCATACATACTGTACATATATACATATATATACAGACGTATATTCATACATACATACGCACATACACAGAGACGTATATTCATATATACATACGCACATACATAAATGTTTATTCATACATACATACGCACATAAATAGACGTATATTCATACATACATACGCGCACACACAGAGACGTATATACATACGCACGTACATAAACGTATATTCATACATACATATGCACATAAATACAGAAGTATATTCATACATACATATGCACATACATACAGACTTATAGTCATACATACATACACACATACATACAGACTAATATTCATACATACATACGCACATACACAGAGACGTATATTCATACATACATACGCACACACATAAATGTATAGTCATACATACATACGCACATACACAGCGATGTATATTTATATATAAATACGCACATACATAAACGTATATTCATACATACATACGCACATAAATACAGACGTATATTCCTACATACATACGTGCACACAGAGACGTATATACATACGCACGTACATAAACGTATATTCATACATACTGTACATATATACATATATATACAGACGTATATTCATACATACATACGCACATACACAGAGACGTATATTCATATATACATACGCACATACATAAATGTTTATTCATACATACATACGCACATAAATAGACGTATATTCATACATACATACGCGCACACACAGAGACGTATATACATACGCACGTACATAAACGTATATTCATACATACATATGCACATAAATACAGAAGTATATTCATACATACATATGCACATACATACAGACTTATAGTCATACATACATACACACATACATACAGACTAATATTCATACATACATACGCATATACATACAGACTTATATTTATACATACAGACTTATATTCATACATACATATGCACATACAGAGAGACGTATATTCATATATACATACGCACATACATAAATGTTTATTCATACATACATACGCACATAAATACAGACGTATATTCATACATACATACGCGCACACACAGAGACGTATATACATACGCACGTACATAAACGTATATTCATACATACATATGCACATAAATACAGAAGTATATTCATACATACATATGCACATACATACAGATGTATATTCATACATACATACAGACGTATATTCATAGGTTAATATAGTTCGCTCCTCTTTCTCCCCATACATACAGACTTATAGTGATACATACATACGCACATACATACAGACTTATATTCATACATACATACGCACATACATACAGACTAATATTCATATATACATACACACATACATACAGACTTATATTCATACATACATACGCATATACATACAGACTTATATTCAGACATACATACATACGCACATACATACAGACTAATATTCATACATACATACACGTATACATACAGACTTATATTCATACATACATATGCACATACATACAGACTTATAGTCATACATACATACACACATACATACAGACTAATATTCATACATACATACGCATATACATACAGACTTATATTTATACATACAGACTTATATTCATACATACATACGCACATACATACACACTTATAGTCATACATACATGTACATACAGACTAATATTCATACATACATACGCAAATACATACAGACTTATATTCATACATACATACGCACATACATACAGACTTATAGTCATACATACATATGCACATACATACAGACTTATATTTATACATACAGACTTATATTCATACATACATACGCACATACATACAGACTTATAGACATACATACATACGCACATACATACAGACTAATATTCATACATACATAAGCATATACATACAGACTTATATTCATACATACATACGCACATACATACAGACTTATAGTCCTACATACATACGCACATACATACAGACTTATAGTCATACATACATTCAGACTAATATTCATATATACATACGCACATGCATACAGACTTATATTCATACATACATACAGACTTATATTCATACATACATACGCACATACAGTACATACAGACTTATATTCATACACATATACATACAGACTTATATTCATACATACATACGCACATACATACAGACTTATATTCATACATACATACGCACATACATACAGACTTATATTCATACACATATACATACAGACTTATATTCATACATACATACGCACATACAGTACATACAGACTTATATTCATACACATATACATACAGACTTATATTCATACATTCATACGCACATACATACAGACTTATATTCATACATACATATGCACATACATACAGACTTATATTCATACACATATACATACAGACTTATATTCATAGATACATACGCACATACATACAAACTTATATTCATACATACATACAGACTTATATTCATACATACATACGCACATACATACAAACTTATATTCATACATACATACAGACTTATATTCATACATACATACGCACATACAGTGCATACAGACTTATAGTCATACACATATACATACAGACTTATATTCATACATACATACGCACATACATACAGACTTATATTCATACATACATACGCACATACATACAGACTTATATTCATACATACATACAGACTTATATTCATACACATATACAAAAAGACTTATATTCATTCATACATACGCACATACATACACTTATATTCATACATACATACACACATACATACAGACTTATATTCATACATACATACATACGCACATACATACAGACTTATATTCATACATACATACGCACATACAGTACATACAGACTTATATTCATACACATATACATACAGACTTATATTCATACATTCATACGCACATACATACAGACTTATATTCATACATACATATGCACATACATACAGACTTATATTCATACACATATACATACAGACTTATATTCATAGATACATACGCACATACATACAAACTTATATTCATACATACATACAGACTTATATTCATACATACATACGCACATACATACAAACTTATATTCATACATACATACAGACTTATATTCATACATACATACGCACATACAGTAAATACAGACTTATATTCATACACATATACATACAGACTTATATTCATACATACATACGCACATACATACAGACTTATATTCATACATACATACGCACATACATACAGACTTATATTCATACATACATACAGACTTATATTCATACACATATACAAAAACACTTGTATTCATTCATACATACGCACATACATACACTTATATTCATACATACATACACACATACATACAGACTTATATTCATACATACATACGCACATACATACAGACTTATATTCATACATACATACACACATACATACAGACTTATATTCATACATACATACAGACTTATATTCATACATACATACACACATACAGTACATACAGACTTATATTCATACACACATACATACAGACTTATATTCATACATACATACACACATACATACAGACTTATATTCATACATACATACAGACTTATATTCATACATACATACACACATACAGTACATACAGACTTATATTCATACACATATACATACAGACTTATATTCATACATTCATACGCACATACATACAGACTTATATTCATACATACATACGCACATACATACAGACTTATATTCATACATACATACAGACTTATATTCATACACATATACAAAAAGACTTATATTCATTCATACATACGCACATACATACACTTATATTCATACATACATACACACATACATACAGACTTATATTCATACATACATACATACGCACATACATACAGACTTATATTCATACACATATACATACAGACTTATATTCATACATTCATACGCACATACATACAGACTTATATTCATACATACATATGCACATACATACAGACTTATATTCATACACATATACATACAGACTTATATTCATAGATACATACGCACATACATACAAACTTATATTCATACATACATACAGACTTATATTCATACATACATACGCACATACAGTACATACAGACTTATATTCATACACATATACATACAGACTTATATTCATACATACATACGCACATACATACAGACTTATATTCATACATACATACGCACATACATACAGACTTATATTCATACATACATACAGACTTATATTCATACACATATACAAAAAGACTTATATTCATTCATACATACGCACATACATACACTTATATTCATACATACATACACACATACATACAGACTTATATTCATACATACATACGCACATACATACAGACTTATATTCATACATACATACACACATACATACAGACTTATATTCATACATACATACAGACTTATATTCATACATACATACACACATACATACAGACTTATATTCATACATACATACAGACTTATATTCATACATACATACACACATACAGTACATACAGACTTATATTCATACACATATACATACAGACTTATATTCATACATACATACGCACATACAGACAGACTTATATTCATACATACATACGCACATACAGTACATACAGACTTATATTCATACACACATACATACAGACATATATTCATATAAACAGACGCACATAAAAGAGCCATAAAATAAACTATACACCAAGTTTTGGCGAAGTTGGTAGAGTGGCTGTGCCAGCAATCGGAGTGTTGCTGGTTACTGGGGTTCAATTCCCACCTTCTACCTTCCTAGTCACGTCCGTTGTGTCCTTGGGCAAGACACTTCACCCTTTGCCTCCGATGGCTGCTGGTTAGCGCCTTGCATGGCAGCTCCCTCCATCAGTGTGTGAATGTGTGTGTGAATGGGTAAATGTGGAAATACTGTCAAAGCGCTTTGAGTACCTTGAAGGTAGAAAAGCGCTACACAAGTACAACCCATTTATCATTTATTATTATTTTCGCTTGTTACCGTCACGCATTAATCAAACAATCAAACTTTGTTTGTAAAGCGCTTTTCATACATAAAAGAAATGCAACACTAAGTGCTTTACAGACTTAAAGACAATACCCCAATGACCCACATCTCCCTTCATCGCACACACACACACACACACACACACACACATACACACACACGCACGCGGGTAAACACTACCACAGGAACCATATGCACCAGGAGGTCCTACACCTTGGCCACCAGGATGGCAGCACGGCTGATAACCCCTGATGCAGATGGCTCCATCTGAGGAACGCTAGGAAGTAAAAATAATAAAACCTTTAAAATAGTAAGAACCATGAGTAGGAACAAAGGATAAAATACAAGTAAAACACATGAAGATTACAAATAATATAGAATGCCGCAGGATTTTAGGGTCCGCGAAGGTTTGTTAGGTAAAAGCAAATCTAAAAGAAAAGAAGGCTCAATACCATAAAAATATTTATAAACCATAAGAAGAACCTGAAAATCGATCCTGAAACAAACAGGTAGCCAATGCAGAGATTTTAAAACTGGTGTAATGTGGGCCCGCCTTCTGGTCTTCGTCAGGACACGTGTCACGGCATTCTTGTGAAGATTTTGAAACCGTAACACCGCGCTATCTACAAAACCGTTACATCCCCAGTACGTACACACATACATTTACAAACCTACACTCAGGCATATAGTCACGTGTCATCACACATTTATTAGCGTTGTCCCCCCGGGGGAAACTGGGTTGAAGCACGGCACACTGATAAAGCTTAACCTATTTTACCATAACAATGTAAAAGGTTAATATAGTTGGCTCCTCTTTGAAATATTATAAATTATAATTAAATAATAGTTTTTTTTATAATGTCCACAAAGTTCAGTGACCATGTCTGTTGGCATTTTGTGTTGGTTGTATTTTGTTTTGTTTTTTCTTTCCCGCCATGACTAGGGAAGGTTGTTTGCATTGGGTCATATAAGTAAATGTTGCTGATCAAGTCTTAATTAAAGGTCATTGACCAGATAATCTCATGTTGTTCACTAGATGTCAACAGTTTAGCAGCATCTGCCGCAGTTTGGACAACTCTGTTCCAGAGTATTTATTAGTAGCCGGCGAGAAGGTATATTTTTGATGTGACACAACACAGGAAATATATTACCCGAGGGGGAGTGGCTAATTTTCTGAGTTCTTTGCATGCATTTGATACAATTTGACATGATAATAATGTTTGTGAATGACCTAAAAATAAGGTGGCACATTACACGGGACACGTAAATGTCATTAAGACAGCCAAAAGAGCTTGGTAGATGAGAATAAGTCTGGAGGTCAAATATAGTGCAGAAATGCACACAATTGCAGAAAAAGTCTTGATTTTCACATTTTTCTTTCAACTTTGTGCCGATAGAAATGTTCCTCTTATTTTCGTTTGTTTTCCTCTTTTTTTCTCAAAGGGTGCTCACATCCTAGAGTTCACTGATGACACAAAGTACAAATTCGGGTTGATTGCAAAGTTAAAAAAAACACACACAAAAAAGACGTGCTTGGCTTCCTGCGTGCGCACACTTTTTTTTTCATTTGTGTAGCAATTTTTTATATATATATATATATATATATATATATATATATACATATATATATATATACATATATATATATATATATATATATATATATATATATATATATATATATATATATATATATATATACATACAGTATATATATACATGTATATATATATATATATACAGTATATATATATATATATATATATATATATATATATATATATATATATATATATATATATATATATATATATATATATATATATATATATATATAGTCAAGGTTTCTGTGGTTTATCCGTTATACAGTGCTCGATACCAGGGTAGAGCGGAATATACGTTAGGTCAGGAAAAAACACAAGCCTGTTTCGCAGGTTTCCCTGCTCTTCAGGGGACTTTTTTTTTTTTTTTTTAATTAAAAATCCCCTGAAGAGCAGGGAAAACTGCGAAACAGGCTTGTAAGGATGAAATAGCCTCTGTGTATTTTCTTGACACAGAGGCTATTTCATCCCTACAAGACTGTTTCGCAGGTTTCTCTGCTCTTCAGGGGATTTTTAATTTTTTTTAAATATATATTTTATTTTTATAAAAATCCCCTCAAGAGCAGGGAAACTTGCGAAACAGGCTTGTAGAGATGAAATAGCCTGTGTTTATTCCTGACCTAACGTATATATATACATATATATATATTAGGGCTGCAACAACTAATCGATTAAATTGATTATAAAAATAGTTGGCGATTAATTTAGTCATCGATTCGTTGGTTCTATGCTATGCGCATGCGCAGAGGCAATTTTTATTTTTTGTTGTAATTTTTTTATTTTTTTTGTAATTTTTTTTTATAAACCTTTATTTATAAACTGCAACATGTACAAACAGCTGAGAAACAATAATCAAAATAAGTATGGTGCCAGTATGCTGTTTTTTTTCAATAAAATACTGGAAAGGATAGAAATGTAGTTTGTCTCTTTTATCGATTATTAATCGATTAATCGAATTAATAATCGACAGATTAATCGATTATCAAATTAATCGTTAGTTGCAGCCCTAATATATATATATATATATATATATATATATATATATATATATATATATATATATATATATATATATATATATATATATATATATATATATATATATATATATATATATATATATATATATATATCCATCCATCCATCCATCTATCCATTTTCTACCGCTTGTCCCTTTCGGGGTCGCGGGGGGTGCTGGAGCCTATCTCAGCTGCATTCGGGCATCTGAGATAGACTCAGATATACAGTATATATATATATATATATATATATATATATATATATATATATGGTAACAGATTAGTATGGGGAACATATTCACCATTAATTAGTTGCTTATTAAAGTAACAAAGACATAATTTAGAGTTATTTGGACACTAGGGGAACATACAAGGGTTAGGGTTAAGGTTAGGGTTACTAATAAGCAATAATTCTGAGGATATTGAGGGAAGACTCGCTTAATGGTTGTATAGTAAGGCCATGCAGAATAAGGCATCTATAAGTACTTGATAATGACTAATTAAGAGCCAATATGTTTCTAATTTGCATGTTAATAAGCAACTAATTAATGGTGAATATGTGTTCCCCATACTAAAGTGTTACCATATAAATATATATATATGTATATTTATATTTATATATATGTATTTATATATAATATATCTATATATATATACATATATATATATATATATATACATACATATATATATATATATATATATATATATATATATATATATATATATGTATATGTATATGTATATATATATATATATATATATATATATATATATATATATATATATATATATATATATGTGTGTGTGTGTGTATATGTATGCATACATATATACATATGTATATATATATATATATATATATATATATATATATATATATATATATATATATATATATATATATATATATATATATATATATATATATATATATATATATATATAAAATAAGAATGAAAAAATGTAAATAAATACAATTAAAAGCCACAGACAACTGCAGTTGGGAATGGCCTCAACATGGTGCAGCAATACACAAAAGAACAAAAAGGCGCATCAATCAGCACAATTCAACCACGTCTCAATTGGGGCCAAACATAAGATCAGTCTCCTTTACATGTCTTAGGAATGTGCGCACTATTTGATACGCCCAAATTTCTACCGGCGTACGTTGTTTTCCGGATTTTCAGCGGGACCGCTATGTACACGAGGGCCCCAGGCGCGGGAGAGAGAGAGCCAAGTTAACTTTCAGTTTGTAGCCTCGACGAGGCGGGAGCGTGCAAGGATGGACAAAAGCGTGAGAGGCGGGCCACCATTTTGGAGTTTGCGGCGAACATTAGACGGATCGGTCCTTCCTCTCCAGCGCTGATACCACGGTTGTTTGTGCTTACTCCTTTTTGAGCAATAAATGATATAAAATGTCAATTCCAGTTTGAGACAGCCTTAGAATAAAAAGGTTCTTCCCTGTTAAAGGGTCGAAATATTTGACCATTTCAATGTGCTGTCTTGCAGATGAAGCGAGCGACTCGACTGCGGGGGCGGGGCCTCATGAGCCGAGTCGCCCCGTTTAACCGGTGAGTCACCCCCGCCTGCCGGCAGGGACATGGGTAGTGTCAGCAGCCTCGTCAGCAGCGACGGGCTCGACGGCAAACACTGCACGGCAACCCGGCTGAAGTCGAGAACCAGAACCGGCGGCGGTTGCAGCCTCGACGCCTTACTGAAGTGCGGCTTTACTCAGGGCCCCTGCTCGCCCCTCCACGCCTCCAGGGGCCTGTACCACTCGCGGTCCGGGCGAAGCGAGGACTTTTTTTACATAAAGGTGGGCTGTTTTTTGTTGTTTTTTTTACAAAATAATGCTCCCACAATGAAGGTTTGAAACGTAAAGGTGCTGTGTGTGGTCCACTTAAGGTGAGCCATAAACCGAGGCCAGTGCATCACAAAGGAGGATCGACGGAAAACGGCGCTCGGAACAAAGCAGAAAAATCTGATGAGCGACCAAAACTGATGCTTGTGTCAGGAACTGATGGGGTGAGATATTTTTCTGTATGGAAGGTGGTAAGCTGGATCCTACATCCTAGCTACATGCTGGACCGATCAGTAGCGTGTCTAAGGGTGTACCTGGAATCTGATAGGCCACGCCCCTCAGAGCCTCCAAATTAATTTGAAAACATTTGCCAGAGTAATTTCTTCAAATGTGCTGCTATCTTGTAGATAATTCAGGTGAGTGACCATGAATTGCACTCTAAACACAGCACAGCATTTACTTATATGGCCCATTACAAACACCCTTTCCCACTCATGGCGCAAATAAACCAACACAAAAAAGTCAACACACATGGTCAAACATAACACAACCTGATTGCTGAACTTTGTGGACATTATAAAAAATGTCCAAGCACAACACATCATTTGAAAATTACTTTTAAATTCTTTTTGTATTCTTTTTGTATTGGTGGGGACGGCGTGGCGAAGTTGGTAGAGTGGCCGTGCCAGCAATCGGAGGGTTGCTGGTTACTGGGGTTCAATCCCCACCTTCTACCATCCTAGTCACGTCCGTTGTGTCCTTGGGCAAGACACTTCACCCTTGCTCCTGATGGCTGCTGGTTAGCGCCTTGCATGGCAGCTCCCGCCATCAGTGTGTGAATGTGTGTGTGAATGGGTGAATGTGGAAATACTGTCAAAGCGCTTTGAGTACCTTGAAGGTAGAAAAGCGCTATACAAGTATAACCCATTTATCATTTATTTATTCAGTTTTGTAAATTCCCCAAAACGTCACCGTGGAGTTATTGAGTCTGTTTAGCTGATTGGAGAGCTAGCTTCCGCAGCCTGTGGGGTCCAGGACGATGACTTCGGTTTTGTTTGATCCGCCGTTTTACTGCCGTGTTACAGACACCGTTTGGAAACAATTAAGGTATAAAAATAAATATTTACATAATATTTCTGTGTAAATAACTAATTTCACAATGTATATATCTGCGGTTTATAGTCCGGTGCGGCTAATATATGGGGGGGGAAAATTTTCTATTAAATTTAGTGGGTGCGGCTTATACACCGGTGCGCTCTATAGTCTGGAAAAATACGGTATATTAATTATTATCCATTACAATAAAATATGTATGTGGAAGTGTGTGTGTGTGTGTATATATATACATATATATATATATATATATATATATATATATATATATATATATATATATATATATATATATATATATATATATATATATATATATATATATATATGTATATATATACATATATATATATATATATATATATATATATATATATATATATATACATATATATATATATATATATGTATATATATGTATATATATATATATATATATATATATATATATATATATATATATATATATATATATATATATATATATATATATATATATATATATATATATATATATGTACAGTATATACAGTGCATATTAGGGTTGTACGGTATACCGGTATTGGTATAGTACCGCGATACTAATGAATCATATTCGGTACTACATCGCCTCTAAAAAGTACCGGTCCAAATGCCATGGGTGGATCTATACCTAACATCCACTGTAATGATACCAAGTACAGTAGCGTATCTAGTTGATAATACTATGATTACATCAATATTTTTTAGCATCACAAAATTTATTTTCGTTTTTTTGAAATGTATATTATGTTTATAAACTCGGGAAATATGTCCCTGGACACACGAGGACTTTGAATATGACCAATGTATGACCCTGTAACTACTTGGTATCGGATTGATACCTAAATTTGTGGTATCATCCAAAACTAATGTAAAGTATCAAACAACAGAAGAGTAAGTGATTATTACATTTTAACAGGAGTGTAGATAGAACATGTTAAAAGAGAAAGTAAGCAGATATTAACAGTAAACTAACAAGTAGATTAATAATTCATTTTCTACCACTTGTCCTTAATAATGTTGACAAAATAATAGAATGAGAAATGACACAATATGTTACTGCATATGTCAGCAGACTAATTAGGAGCCTTTGTTTGTTTACTTACTACTAAAAGACAAGTTGTCTTGTATGTTCAATATTTTATTTAAGGACAAAATTGCAATAAGAAACACATGTTTAATGTACCCTAAGATTTTTTTGGAATAAGGCGCTTTTGGTAGCCATCCAGTTTCTGGTTGAATTTTTGACCACTCCTCTTGACAAAATTGGTGCAGTTCAGTCAAATTTGTTGGTTTTCTGACATGGACTTGTTTCTTCAGCATTGTCCACACGTTTAAGTCAGGACTTTGGGAAGGCCATTCTAAAACCTTAATTCTAGCCTAATTTAGCCATTCCTTTACCACTTTTGTGTGTTTGGGGTCATTGTCCTGTTGGAACACCCAACTGTGCCCAAGACCCAACCTCCGGGCTGATGATTTTAGGTTGTCCTGAAGAATTTGGAGGTAATCCTCATTTTTCATTGTCCCATTTACTCTCTGTAAAGCACCAGTTCCATTGGCAGAAAAACAGGCCCAGCGCATAATACTACCACCACCATGCTTGACGGTAGGAATGGTGTTCCTGGGATTAAAGGCCTCACCTTTTCTCCTCCAAACATATTGCTGGGTATTGTGGCCAAAAAGCTCAATTTTTGTTTCATCTGACATCACATGGACAAAGATAAGACCTTCTGGAGGAAAGTTCTGTGGTCAGATGAAACAAAATTCAAGCAGAAGCTTGTGGATGGCTACCAAAAGTGCCTTATTGCAGTGAAACTTGCCAAGGGACATGTAAGCAAATATTAACATTGCTGTATGTATACTTTTGACCCAGCAGATTTGGTCACATTTTCAGTAGACCCATAATAAATTCATAAAAGAACCAAACCTCATGAATGTTTTTTGTGACCAACAAGTATGTGCTCCAATCACTCTATCACAAAACAAAAAAGAGTTATAGAAAGTATTGGAAACTCAAGACAGCCATGACATGATGTTCTTTACAAGTGTATGTCAACTTTTGATCGCAACTGTACACAAACAAACAGGCCACACTCGTGCGGAGATCGGTTTTTACGCTGCATTGTTTCGGCGCTTCACACGTCTGTAGGTGACTGAAGGTTGACTTTATTTTGAAGATGCGCGGTGAAGCCTCCTTTGTTTCTCACAAAGGAACTATCTTGATTAGAGTAGGTGTGCGCCGTGACAGCTGCCTTTGGAATAATAGCGCGGCGGTACATTGTGTGAGCGGCAGCCTGGGCTAAAGAAGGGACTTCCTGGTGCTCCATTAGGCTCCATTAAGGAGTCGTACTTCATGAGTGCACTCTAAAAAGCTCCCAGCCATTATTCAGGGTAGACCTCTCCCAGCAGGTAGCAGACAGTCTTGAACATCTCCATCTTAATAATTACCCCCTACCAATTGGAATGGCCGGCAAATGCCTTGATCCGAGCGGAAAATATTCCTTGTTTTCAAATCCCAACGTTGACAGGTATTAAAATAGCCCTCTTTAAAAGCCTCCGAGTGCCTCGGGCCAAGGTATAGGATGTAGATTTGAAAGGAGAGAATGGCAGATGGATCAGAGTCCTAATAGAACTTGAGGGCTTGCGAAGGCGATTCTTTTTATTTATTTATTTATTTTCAACAATGGATTTAGGCATCCCACATCCCAGTCATGGAGTCGGTGAGGAGAAATGCTGAGTTCACAAGCTTCCCCCTCTTTACCTCAGCAGCACATTTTATTAATAACACTGTAAAGGGCCATTCATCTTCCCTGTGGCAGCACGTGTGGGAAGGGAGAGGGTAGGATGCAGATGCAGGCCACAGAAAAGGGAAGGAGGTACCGCATGGTACTACTTGTGTCGTTCTCCGACAACACGGATGGAGACCATGTTTGCATCGGGGTAAAAGTCACACAATCACAACATTTTAGGGTTTTTGCATGAGAATGCGGTGGAATCATAAATATATATATATATATATATATATATATATATATATATATATATATATATATATATATATATATATATATATATATATATATATATATATATATATATATATATATATATATATATATACATATATATATATATATATATATATATATATATATATATATATATATATATATATATATATATATATATATACATATATATAGTCCCGATCAAAAGTTTACATACAGTAGACCCATAATAAATTCATAAAATAACCAAACTTCATGAATGTTTTTTTGTGACCAACAAGTATGTGCTCCAATCACTCTATCACAAAAAAATAAGAGTTGTAGAAATTATTGGAAACTCAAGACAGCCATGACATTATGTTCTTTACACGTGTATGTAAACTTTTGATCGCCACTGTATATATAGATAAAGTGTATATATATCTTTTGTTTATTTGAAAAAAGATATACATATATACAAATACATATATATATATATATATATATATATATATATATATATATATATATATATATATATATATATATATATATATATATATATATATATATATATATATATATATATACATACATACATACAGAAATATATACATATATACAGTACATATACACATATACAGTACATTTACACATATACATGTATATATACATATAAACATATATATATATATATATATATATATATATATATATATATATATATATTATATATATATATATATATATATATATATATATATATATATATGTACATATATATAAATATACATCCATCCATCCATTTTATACAGCTTGTCCCTTTTTTGGGTCGCGGGGGGTGCTGGAGCCTATCTTAGCTGCATTCAGGGGGGAAGGCGGGGTACACCCTGGACAAGTCGCCACCTCATCACATATGTATATAAAAATATACATCCATACATACGTATACATCCATCCATCAATCCATTTTCTACCGCTTGTCCCTTTCGGGGTAGCTGGGGGTGCTGGAATATATATATATATATATATATATATATATATATATATATATATATATATATATATATATATATATATATATATATATATATATATATATATATATATACATACATACATACATACATACATATACATATATTTATGCATAGAACGTTCAGTGTCTATTGTGATGTTTATTATTTTAAATATTTTTTAATCTTATACCCTTTTTTTGCACCATTTGTATGCATTTTAACTGTGTTTTATGTATAGAATTTTTAGTATTTGTGATTTTTTTTATTTTAAATATTTTTTTTATCTTTTACGCTTTTTTTGCACTATTTTTATGCATTTTAACTGTGTTTTATGTACAGAACTTTCAGTATTTATTTGGATTTTATTTATTTTTTTAAACATGTTTTAATCTTATATGCACTGTTTTTATGCATTTTAACTGTGTTTTCTGTATAGAATGTTTAGTATTTATTGTGTTTTATTATTTTTAATATCTTTTACGCTTGTTTGCACTATTTTTATGCATTTTAACTGTGTTTTATGTATAGAACGTGCAGTGTTTGTGATTTTTATTATTTTTAATTTTTTTAATCTTATCTGCTTTTTTGCACTGTTTTTATGCATTTTAACTGTTTTATATATAGAATTTTTAGTATTTGTGATTTTTATTATCTGTGATGAGGTGGCGACTTGTCCAGGGTGTACACCGCCTTCCGCCCGAATGCAGCTGAGATAGGCTCCAGCACCTCCCGTGACCCCAAAAGGGACAAGCGGTAGAAAATGGATGAATGGATGGATTTTTATTATTTTTTAATATTTTTAAATTGTTTACGCTTTTTTTGCACAATTTTTATGCATTATTTTAATGCATTTTAACTGTGTTTTATGTATAGAACGTTCAGTATTTATTGTGATTTTTATTATTTTCAATACGTTTTAATCTTTTACGCTTTTTTTGCACTATTTTTATGCATTTTAACTGTGTTTTCTGTATAGAACATTTAGTATTTATTGTGATTTTTATTATTTTCAATATGTTTACATTTTTTACGCTTTTTGTGCACTATTTTTATGCATTTTAACGGTGTTTTATTTATAGAACGTTCAGTATTTATTGTGATTTGTATTCTTTTTAATATTTTTCTATCTTTTACGCTTTTTTTGCACTATTTTCTTTGCATTTAACTGTGTTTTATATATAGAATGTTTAGTATTTGTGATTTTTATTATCTGTGATGAGGTGGCGACTTGTCCAGGGTGTACCCCGCCTTCCGCCCGAATGCAGCTGAGATAGGCTCCAGCACCCCCCGCGACCCCAAAAGGGACAAGCGGTAGAAAATGGATGGATGGATGGATGGATTTTTATATTATTTTTAATATTTTTAATTTTTTACGCTTTTTTTGCACTATTTTTATGCATTATTTTAATGCATTTTAACTGTGTTTTATGTATAGAACGTTCAGTATTTATTGTGATTTTTATTCTTTTCAATATGTTTTAATCTTTTACGCTTTTTTTGCACTATTTTTATGCATTTTAACTGTGTTTTCTGTATAGAACGTTTAGTATTTATTGTGTTTTTTATTATTTTCAATGTTTTAATCTTTTACGCTTTTTGTGCATTATTTTTATGCATTTTAACGGTGTTTTATGTATAGAACGTTCAGTATTTATTGTGATTTTTATTCTTTTTAATATTTTTTTATCTTTTACGCTTTTTTTGCACTATTTTGTATGCATTTAACTGTGTTTTATATATAGAATGTTTATTGTGATTTTTTTTTTTTTTTTTTTTAAAACACCTTTCTGTTTTAATCTGCACAGCACTTTGGGGCAGTAGTCTGTTTTAGAAATGTGCTACATAAATACATCTACCTTGTCCTTGACCTATTCATTATCGAAACATTTTTTTTGTATATTTTTTAGATGACATTTATAGTTCATTTGATCATCAATTTACACCGAAGAATGGGATTTATTTTACCCTTTCAATGTCTATATTTGTATTTGTGTTCCACCAGAAAGGAGTTAGCCAATAGAACAAAGGGGAAGCAATAGCCAGTGTTTCTGATGATGTCGTGTCATTTCACTCTTGCAGACCACCGCTGAGAAGTCACTGGTCCGATCCACTGTCTACAAGCCTTTAATTCCTAGGACTGTATCGTCCACGGAGGGAGAGCGCAACAGCCTGGACTTCATCCAACTGGAGCAGGCAAAGACTCCTGAGGTCCAACACAAGCGAGACACACCCTCCCGTATGTGCAGGAGCCCAACTTATCCCAAACAACTTCAATGGTTCACCTCGGCTTTTCTTCTCAGGCACTCTGTCGGACTCTGGGCGTAACTCTATGTCAAGCCTCCCCACCCACAGCACCAGCGGCAGCCTGAGCGCTTCCACGGGTCCTGTCAGTCACAGCGATGGCCTCTGCAAGGGAGGGCAACCCAATCTGTCCCCGTGGGCGAGGGGCAGTGGCCGAGACATCGGCTCCAGGGAGGCTGGCTCCCCGCCGTCTTCGGATCGGCTTCATCGTCTCTCTGAAACTGCGGGAGGCGTTCGGTCGCCTCTGACAACAGATGAGTCGCTGATTGAAACGTTGGAACAAAGACTGCTGGAGAGCGATCTGCAGGACTTACAGGTATAAAGTTTATATGACCGAGAAAAAGTCTTTTTGAAAGTTACGCTCATGGAGTGAAATTACTGCCAAAACTCCACCAAAATGTTTTTTTACTCACGCCCAACGATTCGCAAGTATAAAGAAAACAATTTTCTGCAATTAAGAAAATGATTTGCGAGTATAAAAACAATTTTCTTCAATCAAAAAAGCAATGTTCAGGTATAAAAACCTTTTTTCAGTTAAAAAAACGATTTGCAAATATAAAACAATTTTCTTCAATTGAAAAAACAATTTTCAACTGTAAAAACATTTGTTTTTTCAATAAAAAAAAGCAATTTGCGAGTAAAAACAAATGCTTTCAATTAAAAAAACTATTTTCAGGTATAAAACTATTTGCAAGTATAAACGACCACTTGCGACCACTAGGCTTAGTGGCCTTGTGGTTAGAGTGTCCGCCCTGAGATCGGTAGGTCGTGAGTTCAAACCCGGGCCGAGTCCTACCAAAGACTATAATAATGGGCACTGCTTGGCACTCAGCATCAAGGGTTGGAATTGGGGGTTAAATCACCAAAATGATTCCCAGGCTCACTGCTCCCCTCACCACCCAGGGGGTGGAACAAGGGGATGGGTCATATGCAGAGGGTCCACACCACATATAGTATATATATATATATATATATATATATATACTGTATATATATATATATATATATATATATATATATATATATATATATATATATATATATATATATATATATACCACAGATAGTCACACCACACCTAGTGTGTGTGTGGCTATCAGTGGTACTTTAACTTTTAACTTTAAAAAAAACAATTCGCAAGTAAAAAAATAAATAAATAAATTATGCATAAAAAAATGATTCACAAGTTTAAAAAAAACTATTTTCTAGGAGTAAAACATTTTATCCAAGTGAAAAAACGATTCGCTACTTTAAAAACATTTTTCTTCAATTAAAAAAAAAAATTTCAAGTATAACAAATTTGTTTGTTTTTTTATTAAAAACAATTTTCTTTAATTAAAAAATGATTCTCAGGTATAAAACATTTTATTTCACTTAAAAAAACGGTTTGCAAGTTTGAAAAAAAAAAATTCCAATAACAAACGATTTGCAAGTAAAAAAAACAAACTGTTTTCTTCAATGAAAAAAACTATTCGCAAGTTAAAAAAAATTCTGCATGAAAAAAACCGATTCACAACTAAAAAAACATTTAAAAAAAAAAATGTTTTGCAAGTAAAAATTGATTCGCAATTTTTAAAAAAAACTATTTTCGAGGAGTAAAAAAATGTCTCCAAGTGAAAAAATGATTCGCAAGTATAAAAATTGTTATCTTCAATTTCAAAAACAATTTTTTTAATACAAAAAAAATGTTTTCAATTAAAAAAACGATTTGCAAGTATAAAAAACTAGTTTCTTCAATTAAAAAAACTATTTTCAAATATTAAAAAAAACGTTTTTAATTAAAAAAAAACAATTTGCAAGTAAAAAAAAAAAAAGTTCTTCAATTGAAAAAACGATTAGCAAGTTGTCTAGGGTGTAGCGCGTCTTCCGCCCGAATGCAGCTGAGATAGGCTCCAGCACCCCCAAAGACCCCAAAAGGGACAAGCAGTAGAAAATGGATGGATGGATTAGCACGTTAAAAAACGATTTTCTTTGTTAAAAAAACAATCGCAATTAAAATAAAACAATTTTCTTCAATTAAAAAAAATATTTGCAAGTAAAAATAAAACAATTTTCTGCATTAAAAAAACGATTCACAAGTATAAAAACAATTTTCTTCAAGTTAGAACTTTTGGCCGTAATATTCCACCCTGCGCGATCCACACACTTGCACGCAGAGCACACGTAATTTGCACTCCACAACGACAGGTGGTGCTGCCGAGTAAATTTTAGGGCCGTCAGAGCTGCTGTTATTTGGGCATGGTGCCGTCCGCACAAAAATAACAAAGATGGTGGTGATTTACAACTAGGGGATGGTCAAATTAATGTGTTAACTTACAGGTTGAGCTTGTTTCTCCTCTCTTCTGTCCGCCATTCTACTCCCCACCCTGCTTCTTCGTACTTGTAAATTGATTTTGACTTGCAGACACTTGGTTTTTTTTAACTTTTGAATCGGGTTTTTTTGAAGAAATTTTTATTTTTTTTACTTGCAATTCATTGGGCGTGAGTAAAAACATTTATATACAGTATATATATATATATATATATATATATATATATATATATATATATATATATATATATATATATATATATATATATATATATATATATATATATATATATGTATATATATACATATACAGTATATATATATATATATATATATATATATATATATATATATATATATATATATATATATATATATATATATATATATATATATATATATATATATATATATATATATATATATATATATATATGTATATATATATATATGTATATATATATATATGTATTTATATATATGTATGTATATATATACATATATATATATATATATATATGTATATATATACATATATATGTATATATGTATGTATATATATATATGTGTATATATGTATACGTATATCTATACGTACATATATATATACATATATGTATATATATATATGTATATGTATGTATATATATGTATATATACATATATATGTATAGATGTATGTATATATATATAGTGTATATATATATATGTATATATATATATATATATATATATATATATATATATATATATATATATATATATATATATATATATATATGTGTGTATATATATATATATATATATATATATATATATATATATATATATATATATACATACATCTATACGTACATATATATACGTATATAAATATATATATATATATATATATACATACATCTATACGTACATATATATACGTACATATATATACGTATATAAATATATATATATATATATATATATATATATATATATATATATATATATATATATATATATATATATATATATATATATATACATTTCCATAGTTTAGTTAGCTAAGGTATATAATGTACAGTGTATTTTGTCAACAACTGTATGTGTGTAACGTATTTTTAGTGCTGAGCGATCATAAATCTGCTGCGGAGACACACTGTGTGAGGCTCGTATCATAACCCCGCCTCCTGGTGCCAAGCATCTACGCCGCAGAATGCACCGCCCGACGGGAGCACCGCGGCCACACCAACCAAAGCCCACACCCAAACCCTCCACGTGCAAGAACGAATCCACCCAAAAAAAGTCACTTAACAAGAAGCCAAAAAGGGCAAAAACAACAATGCTCGCGCTGCAGGAGCCGCGAACGACCGCAGGGACACAACATTAGGTACACCTGCACTGCAGGTTCATATGTTTTTAAATTTGACTGTGATGATGCAGTCGTGCCTCACCAGACATCAACCTCACCGCACGCCACTGATATATATATATATATATATATATATATATATATATATATATATATATATATATATATATATATATATATATATATATATACATATATATATATATATATACATATTTATATATACATATATATATATATATATATTTATATATACATATATATATATTTATATATACATATATATATATTTATATATACATATATATATATTTATATATATATATATATATATATATATTTATACATATATATATATATATTTATTTATTTATATTTTATATATATATATATATATATATACATATGTATGTATATATATATATATATATATATATATATATATGTATGTATATATATATATATACATATATATATATACATCTACATATATATACATCTGTACGTACATATATACATATATAAATATATATATATATACATATATATATTTATATATTTATATATATATATATATTTATACATATGTGTGTATATATATATATATATATATATATATATATATATATATATATATATATACACATATGTGTGTGTATATCTATATATATATATAATATATATATATATATATATATATATATATATATATATTTTTTTTTAATAAATATATTTATGTATATATGTATGTATATATATACATATAGAAATACATGTATACCTCTAAGATGTTGGTCGAGAAGGCCTGGCTCTCAGTCTCCGGTCTAATTCATCCCAAAGGTGTTCTATCGGGTTCAGGTCAGGACTCTGTGCAGGCCAGTCAAGTGCATCTACACCAGACTCTGTCATCCATGTCTTTATGGACTTCGCTTTGTGCACTGGTGCACAGTCATGTTGGAAGAGGAAGGGGCCCGCTCCAAACTGTTCCCACAAGGTTGGGAGCATGGAATTGTCTGAAATGTTTTGGTATCCTGGAGCATTCAAAGTTCCTTTCACTGGAACTAAGGAGCCAAGCCCAACTCTTGAAAAACAACACCACATCATAATTCCTCCTCCACCAAATTTCACACATTTGGCACAATGTAGTCTGGAATGTACCGTTCTCCTGGCAACCTCCAAACCCAGACTGGTCCATCAGCTTGCCAGATGGAAAAGTGTGATTCATCACTCCAGAGAAGGCGTCTCCACTGCTCTAGAGTCCAGTGGCGACATGCTTTAACACCAGTGGTCCCCAATCACCGGGCCGCGGCCCGGTACCGGTCCGTGGATCGATTTCGGGGCGAAATTAAAAAAAAGGAAAAAAAAAAGTTTTATTTTTAAATTTTTTTTATTAAATCAACATAAAAAACACAAGATATACTTACAATTAGTGCACCAACCCAAAACATCTCCCTCCCCCATTTACACTTATACACACTCATTCACACAAAAGGGTTGTTTCTTTCTGTTATTAATATTTATGGTTCCTACATTATATATCAATATAGATCAATACAGTCTGCAGGGATACAGTCCGTAAGCACACATGATTGTATTTTTTTATGACCCCCCCACAACCGGTCCGTGGGACACATTTTCAAGCGTTGACCGGTCCGCAGTTACAAAAAGGTTGGGGACCACTGCTTTACACCACTGCATCCCACGCTTTGCATTGGACTTGGTGGTGCATGCCTTAGATGCAGCTGCCCGGCCATGGAAACCCATTCCATGAAGCTCTCTGCGTACTGTACGTGGGCTAATTGGAAGGTCACATGAAGTTTCGAGCTCTGAAGCAACCGACTGTGCAGAAAGTCGGCGACCTCTTTGCACTATGGGGTCTTGCACTATGACCCCTCTCTGTCAGTTTACGTGGCCTACCACTTGGTGGCTGAGTTGCTGTTGTTCCCAAACTCTTCCATTTTATTATGATAAAGCCGACAGTTGGCTTTGGAATATTTAGGAGCGAGGACATTTCACGACTGGATTTGTTGCACAGGTGGCATCCTATGACAGTTCCATGCTGGAAATCACTGAGAGCGGCCCATTCTTTCACAAATGTTTGTAGAAACAGTCTCCATGCCTAAGTGCTTGATTTTATACACCTGTGGCCGGGCCAAGTGATTAGGACACCTGATTCTCATCATTTGGATGGGTGGCCAAATACTTTTGGCAATATAGTGTATGTCTCCGCTAATTCTGGCCTATTATTGAGAGCTGGCCCTCACTGAGATGTCTTCCCCTGACAACAACAGGTCAGCTGTGAGGCGAAGGAAGCAGCCACCTGCCGGCTGGTTGAGGAGGGACTACAGTATTGCGCTGACGAGACGGAGGACTTAAACCAACACTGCTCCTCCACGATACCGCAAGCCTCTCAGACGGCCGCAAAAAGCCAACAAGCTCTGCAGCTGCAAGTCAGCCGGCTCCAGGTCAGCCCTGCTTCCTCTCAAATATGCCGTCCTAACCATGGCTCACTGGATGAACAAGGTTTGCTTATGATGCAGGCAGAAAACCAGAGGCTCAAAGAGGATCGGGCAAAGCTGAGCCGAGAGAGGGATCTCGTCGACCGGAGACTTAGGTCCTACGAGGAGGAGAGGACGCAGCTCGCTCCAACTCTGGAGGAAACTCAGTGGGAGGTGGGTGACATTTGTGAGAAAAATTAGTCATGAAAACATTCCTGTCCACAGTACAGTCTACAAGTGACACCCAGTGTTCAATAAACTACTGTATTTTCCGGACTATAGAGCGCACCGGGATATAAGCTGCACCCACAAAATTATAGAATAAAAATGCATTTTCCATATATTAGTCGCTCCGGACTATAAACCGCATATATATACGTTGTGAAATTAGTTATTTACACAGAAATATTATGTAAATATTTATTTTCATACCTTAATTGTTTCCAAACGGTGTCTGTAACACGGCAGTAAAACGGATGCTCAAACAAAACAGAAGTCATCGCCATGGACCACACTAGCTAGCTCTCTAATCAGCTAGACTCAATAACTCCATGGTGACAAAACTGAATCAATACAAAAAGAATGCAGTTTGTAAGTTAATAATACTAACACAGACACTCGTAGACGTGTTAGAATATTAGCCAATGCTAACGACGCTAGCTTGATTACATTACGATAGCACGTACAAATATGCATGGAAACACTCCGACAGACATCACACATGGGACAGTTTAGCAAGTAACAATTGTTGTAGTTATATTGTAAAACTTACAAACATCGCGTGGAGTAAAGAATGAAGAATCCATAAAAATAAGAAGCACTACCGATAAATGGAAGGACGCTGCAGCACCTGCAGTGAGCGAATTTGTCCAAAAGATGGCACCACAGCATAAAAAATAAAACACCCTGTCAGTGTTTTTGCTTGTTTTTTTTAATAAAATAATATTTGGTATTGTTGTTTATTTACATACCTTAATTGTTTCCAAACAGTGTCTGTAAAACGGCGCATCAAACAAAACAGAAGTCATCGTCATGGACCACACTGGCTGCGGAAGTTAGCTCTCCAATCAGCGAAACAGACTCAATAACTCCATGGTGATGTTTAGGTGAATTTACGAAACTGAAACGATAGAAAAAAGAAGGTCATTGTAAGTTAATAATACTAACGCAGACACTGGTAAAATTGTTAGCATATTAGCTCATGCTAACGACACTAGCTTCATTACAATACGGTACCATGTACAAATATGCATGAAAACATTCCGACAGACATCAGGCATGGGACGGTTTAGTAAGTAAGAATTGTTTCAGTTATATTGTAAAACTTACAAACGTTGCTTGGAGTGATGAACGAGAATCCATACAGGTAGTATTGCTATGGGTGGCTCGAAGACGGAACAGGCCTGGGACGGTTTAGCAAGTAAGAATTGTTTTAGTAATATTGTAAAACTTACAAACGTTGCTTGGAGTTATGAACGAAGTGTCCATACGAGTAGGAACTCAAGGAGGATCGGGTAAAGCTGAGCCGAGAGAGGGATCTTGTGGTTAGAGTGAGATCGGTAGGTCGTGAGTTCAAACCCCGGCCGAGTCATACCAAAGACTATAAAATTGGGACCCATTATCTCCCTGCTTGGCACTTAGTAACAAGGGTTGGAATTTGGGGTTAAATCACCAAAATGATTCCCGGGCGCGGCCACCGCTGCTGCTCACTGCTCCCCTCACCTCCTAGGGGGTGATCAAGGGTGATGGGTCAAATGCAGAGGATAATCTCATCACACCTAGCGTGTGTGTGACAATCATTGGTACTTTTAACTTTAACTCTACGGACGACTAGAAGACGGAACGGCACTTGTACTTCCAGTTGAAGGCTCAGTCTAAACAGAAGAGGCACTGCACCACATGCAGTGAGCGCCACAGCACAAACAATAACACAACTATTCAGTGGAGTTGCTTGTGTTTCTTGAAAAATCAGAATCAGAATCACAATAGTTTTATTGCCATTGTTTGAGAACGGGTTCACAAACTAGGAATTTTTCTTGGTGCAATCGTGCAACATAAAACACATATAACACATATTTGGTAATAAAATGAGCTGTAACTGAGCTATCAGATAGACTTAGAAGGAATTCAAGGCAATAGCTCTTCGCGGGTGTAAGAGCACCCGGAAACACAATTTATGCACAAAAACAAACAAAAACGTTACGGCCGTCAGTGAAGAAAAAAACGTATTTCGCAGCAAAAAATGTTGCAGCTTATAGTCCGGAATTTATGTTAGGGTTATTGTTCTCTGAGTAATGTCACTTTCCGCAATGCAAAATGATCAAAAGTATGTGTGACGCACGCTGATATCGTATCGGATCAAACTCAGTATCAGCCAACAGTCAAAGCTCCAATATCGGTATCTTATCGGAAGTGATTGAAAAACTAACTAACACGAAATATGCTAAGATGAACTATTTGAACAGATCTCCCCGTCGGGCACGTCCGAGGACGCCCGTGCAGCGTGTTGACAAACGTGTGTGTCCCGGTGCAGGTGTGCCAGAAAGCAGGGGAGATCTCCTTGCTGAAGCAGCAGCTGAGAGACTGCCAGGAGGACGTCAGCCACAAGCTCAAGGAAATAGTCAGCCTGAGGGCGCGGCTGAAGGAAATCACAGCAAAGACCGCCGTGCTGGAGAAGGAGAACAAAGACCGCCGCGACAAGCTGCGTACGCGCAGCGTCGAGGTCGAGGTGGGTCTCCTTTGAAACCGCCATCACACACCAAAGTTCAAACAGATGCCGAGAACATTTGTGTTGATACGACTAAGCACTCAGGAAATAAACCAAAAAAACTCATTATTGTTAAGTAACTGTGAGAACCGATACAAACACAAACTCTGCAACATTTCTTTGAACAAACAATATGTAATATTATAAGTAAATACCTCTCAGTGGTGTCCAAACTACAGCTCGAGGACCAAGTGTGGCCCCCCAGCCTCTTTAGTTTGGCCCGCGAGCATACTTGCCAAAGTTGAAACCTCCGATTTTTGAGGGGATGGCAGTGCAGGCAGCATTCCCCTTCCCCTTCGAGCTGTCCTGGATGAAATTAAATTCCTTTTTTCCAATCATTTTGGAACTTGCAAGCGTATTTCTACTTCTTACTCGTCGTCGCCATGTCTCTTCTTCGTTCTTTTGCTTCGTCTCCTTCTTGTTGTGTGTGCAGTTGTGCACTGAGCTCCAAAAGCCGTAGATGTTATTGTAGCGTCCCGGAAGAGTTAGTGCTGCAAGGGGTTCTGGGTATTTGTTCTGTTGTGTTACGGTGCGGATGTTCTCCCGAAATGTGTTTTTCATTCTTGTTTGGTGTGGGTTGACAGTGTGGCGCATATTAGTAACAGTGTTAAAGGCCTACTGAAATTAAAAAAAATTATTTAGACGAGGATAGCAGATCCATTCTATGTGTCATACTTGATCATTTCGCGATATTGCCATATTTTTGCTGAAAGGATTTAGTAGAGAACAACGATGATAAAGGTCGCAACTTTTGGTCGGTGATAAAAAAAAGCCTTGCCTATACCGGAAGTAGCGTGACGTCACTGGAGGAAGGACTCCTCACATTTCCCCAATGTTTACAATGCAGCGAGAAAGATTCGGACCGAGAAAGCGACGATTACCCCATTAATTTGAGCGAGGATGAAAGATTTGTGGATGAGGAAAGTGAGAGTGAAGGACTAGAGTGCAGTGCAGGACGTATCTTTTTTCGCTCTGACCGTAACTTAGGTACAAGGGTTCATTGGATTCCACACTTTCTCCTTTTTCTATTGTGGATCATGGATTTGTATTTTAAACCACCTCGGATACTATATCCTCTTAAAAATGAGAGTCGAGAACGCGAAATGGACATTCACAGTGACTTTTATCTCCACAACAATACATCGGCGAAGCTCTTTAGCTACTGAGCTAACGTGTTAGCATCGGGCTCAAATGCAGATAGAAACAAAAGAAATAAACCCCTGACTGGAAGGATAGACAGAAGATCAACAATACTATTGAACCATGGACATGTAACTACACGGTTAATAATTCCCAGCTTGGCAAAGCTTAACAATGCTGTTGTTAACGACCCCATTGAAGCTAACTTAGCAATGGGACCTCACAGAGCTATGATAAAAACATTAGCGCTCCACCTACGCACGCCAGCCAGCCCTCATCTGCTCAACACTCGTGCTCACCTGCGTTCCAGCGATCGACGGAAGGACGAAGGACTTCACCCGATCATCCGTGCGGTCGGTGGCTAGCGTCGGCTAGCGCGTCTGCTATCCAAGTCAAAGTCCTCCTGGTTGTGTTGCTGCAGCCAGCCGCTAATACACCGATCCCACCTACAACTTTCTTCTTTGCAGTCTTCATTGTTCATTAAACAAATTGCAAACGATTCACCAACACAGATGTCCAGAATACTGTGGAATTTTGGAATGAAAACAGAGCTTTTTTGTATTGGATTCAATGGGGTACCAATACTTCCGTTTCAACGATTGACGTCACGCGCATACGTCATCATACATAGACGTTTTCAACCGGAAGTTTAGCGGGAAATTTAAAATTGCACTTTATAAGTTAACCCAGCCGTATTGGCATGTGTTGCAATGTTAAGATTTCATCATTGATATATAAACTATCAGACTGTGTGGTCGGTAGTAGTGGGTTTCAGTAGGCCTTTAAAGTTGTTTATACGGCTACCGTCAGTGTGACATGTATGGCTGTTGAACAAGTATGCCTTGCATTCACTCATGTGTGTGTGCTTGAAATTAACGTTATCATTAAGCCAGTTAAAAGATCATCCAACGTGTCAGCATTTCTTGACATCTTCGAGTAAAGACCATTGTTAAACCCGTCCAACGCTACATTATTATATGACTGGGCCGGCACGCTGTTTATATGGAGGAAAAGCGGACGCCTGGACAGCATGCGGCTGTTAAGGGGTGAAGGTTTCAGGTGAGAGAGGACGCTAAAGGCAGTGCCTTTAAGGCACACCCCCAATATTGTTGTCCGGGTGGAAATCGGGAGAAATTCGGGAGAATGGTTGCCCCGGGAGATTTCCGGGAGGGCCACTGAAATTCGGGAGAATGGTTGCCCCGGGAGATTTTCGGGAGGGGCACTGAAATTCGGGAGTCTCCAGGGAAAATCGGGAGGGTTGGCAAGTATGCCCGCGAGACGTCATGAGTTCAACAAAGCTTCGCACCGCGTCTTCAAATTAATATTAAAAACCAAGTGGCCTCTGAATGCTACATACTTGTTGCCAAATTGAGGACAATGTGAGTAAATCGGATCAATGACCCTTAAAAGTGCATTTAAAATAATAGCACAGCATTTACTTATATGACTCAATCCAAACAACCTTCCCTAGTCATGGTGCAAAAAAAAAATAAAAACTGGTGCACTATAAAGGTCAACACACATGGTCACACATAACACAACCTGCTCACTGAACTTTGTGGAATGTTATGAAACACGTCCAAACGCCATAAACATTTTCAAAAATACACCCATTTAAATGCATTAGATGAACTTTAAGTCTTTTTCTGTTACAAACTAAAAACAATGTTGATACAGTTATTTGTTGTAAGTTGATGTACACTATATTGCCAAACGTATATTGCCACCTGCCTTGACTCACATATGAACTTGAAGTGCCATCCCATTCCTAACCTATAGGGTTCAAGATGATGTGGGTCCACCTTTTGCAGCTATTACAGCTTCAACTCTTCTGGGAAGGCTGTCCACAAGGTTGCGGGGTGTGATTATAGGAATTTTCCACCATTCTTCCAAAAGCGCATTGGTGAGGTCACACACTGATGTTGGTCGAGAAGGCCTGGCTCTCCGTCTCAGTTCTAATTCATCCCAAAGGTGTTCTATCGGGTTCAGGCCAGGACTCTGTGCAGGCCAGTCAAGTTCATCCACACCAGACTCTGTCATCCATGTCTTTATGGACCTTGCTTTGTGCACTGGTGCACAGTCATGTTGGAAGAGGAAGGGGCCCGCTCCAAACTGTTCCCACAAGGTTGGGAGCATGGAATTGTCCAAAATGTTTCACTGGAACTAAGGAGCCAAGCCCTTCTGAAACTTCTGAAAAACAACCCCACACCATAATTCCTCCTCCACCAAATTTCCCACTCGGCACAATGCAGTCCGAAATGTACCGCTCTCCTGGCAACCTCCAAACCCAGACTGGTCCATCAGATTGATTCATCACTCCAGAGAAGGCGTCTCCACTGCTCTAGAGTCCAGTGGACTTGGTGGTGTATGACTTAGATGCAGCTGCTCGGCCATGGAAACCCATTCCATGAAGCTCTCTGCGTACTGTACGTGGGCAAATTGGAAGGTCACATGAAGTTCGGAGCTCTGTAGCAACTGACTGTGCAGAAAGTCTTTGCACTATGCGCTTCAGCATCCACTGACCCCTCTCTGTCAGTTTACGTGGCCTACCACTCGGTGGCTGAGTTGCTGTTGTTCCCAAACTCTTCCATGTTCTTATAACAAAGCCGACAGTTGACTTTGAAATGTTTAGGAGTGAGGAAATTTCATGACTGGATTTGTTGCACAGGTGGCATCCTATGACAGTTCCACGCTGGAAATCACTGAGAGCGGCCCATTCTTTCACAAATGTTTGTAGAAACAGTCTCCATGCCTAAGTGCTTGATTTTATACACCTGTGGCCGGGCCAAGTGATTAGGACACCTGATTCTCATCATTTGGATGGGTGGCCAAATACTTTTGGCAATATAGTGGTATTTCTTTATTTGTTTTCTTTGATGTTAATATGGATACGACAATATGCAGAGGTATAATCCTCAAAACTTGGCAACTTTTGCCTCTGTGGCGACCAAGGCAAGGAAAAACCTCGAACAGAGACAAATACAGTGCCTCAAGCGATCCAATATATTTTATTATAAAGTTTGGTGTGTTTTGTTTTTAATTTAGGTTTGCCAAAACGAACTTCAGCGCAAGAAGAATGAAGCCGACCTGCTCAGAGGGAAAGTGGGCCAACTGGAGAAGGACATTCAGGGACAGAAACGAGACTTGACTGCGGCCAAAGACCAGGAGCGGCATCAACAGACCTCTCCGCAGGAAGCTTGTGGGCAGACCGTGGAGAGAGCCGCCACCATCCAGAACCAAACAGACCGCCCTGGTGGAAAAGTCTCCGTTGACCTCCTCCAAAAAGAAACCGAGGGACTGAGGCAGCAACTCCGCCAGGAAAAGGAGGCTCAAGAGAAGCTTGTGGCCAACTTTGAGCAGGAGAGGCGCATGTGGAACAAGGAGAAGGACAAGGTGATCAAGTACCAGAAGCAGCTGCAGATCAACTATCTGCAGATGCATAAGAAGAACCAGGAGCTGGAGAGGGTTCTGAAGGAGCTGACTGCTGAGCTGGACACCAGAGCAGAGCTGGGCTTGAACCTCCACTACGGCTCAGGGTTACAAACCTACGATGATGTCATCGCCACTGAGATATGACGGCCTGCCTTCACAGTGGCGGTCATTACTAACCACTGTTACTCTAGCACTCAGACATCAATTAGCAGATGGGAGCTTTAGTGACTTTTAGAAGAAGAGTAATCAAAATCTATTTTGTGCTGCATGATATTAATTTATTGAGGGCTTTTTTTTTATTCATTGTCTTTGTACTTACACAGCCTATAGGAGGATCCCTCATTAAAATGATGTACGATGCTCTATATTACCTCATTAATCTGTCAAACTGGGAAAAAAAAGAAAGTTTATTAACATTGAACAATTAGAATTGTGATAATATATATATATATATACAAACCCCGTTTCCATATGAGTTGGGAAATTGTGTTAGAAGTAAATATAAACGGAATACAATGATTTGCAAATCCTTTTCAACCCATATTCAATTGAATGCACTACAAAGACAAGATATTTGATGTTCAAACTCATAAACTTTATTTTTTTTTTGCAAATAATAATTACCTTAGAATTTCATGGCTGCAACACGTGCCAAAGTAGTTGGGAAAGGGCATGTTCACCACTGTGTTACATGGCCTTTCCTTTTAACAACACTCAGTAAACGTTTGGGAACTGAGGAGACACATTTTTGAAGTTTCTCAGGTGGAATTCTTTCCCATTCTTGCTTGATGTACAGCTTAAGTTGTTCAACAGTCCGGGGGTCTCCGTTGTGGTATTTTAGGCTTCATAATGCGCCACACATTTTCAATGGGAGACAGGTCTGGACTACAGGCAGGCCAGTCTAGTACCTGCACTCTTTTACTATGAAACCACGTTGATGTAACACGTGGCTTGGCATTGTCTTGCTGAAATAAGCAGGGGCGTCCATGGTAACGTTGCTTGGATGGCAACATATGTTGCTCCAAAACCTGTATGTACCTTTCAGCATTAATGGCGCCTTCACAAATGTGTAAGTTACCCATGTCTTGGGCACTAATACACCCCCATACCATCACAGATGCTGGCTTTTCAACTTTGCGCCTATAACAATCCGGATGGTTCTTTTCCTCTTTGGTCCGGAGGACACGACATCCACAGTTTCCAAAACAATGTGAAATGTGGACTCGTCAGACCACAGAACACTTTTCCACTTTGTATCAGTCCATCTTAGATGAGCTCAGGCCAAGCGAAGCCGACGGCGTTTCTGGGTGTTGTTGATAAACGGTTTTCGCCTTGCATAGGAGAGTTTTAACTTGCACTTACAGATGTAGCGACCAACTGTAGTTACTGACAGTGGGTTTCTGAAGTGTTCCTGAGCCCATGTGGTGATATCCTTTACACACTGATGTCGCTTGTTGATGCAGTACAGCCTGAGGGATCGAAGGTCACGGGCTTAGCTGCTTACGTGCAATGATTTCTCCAGATTCTTTGAAACCTTTGATGATATTACGGACCGTAGATGGTGAAATCCCTAAATTCCTTGCAATAGCTGGTTGAGAAAGGTTTTTCTTAAACTGTTCAACAATTTGCTCACGCATTTGTTGACAAAGTGGTGACCCTCGCCCCATCCTTGTTTGTGAATGACTGAGCATTTCATGGAATCTACTTTTATACCCAATCATGGCACCCACCTGTTCCCAATTTGCCTGTTCACCTGTGGGATGTTCCAAATAAGTGTTTGATGAGCATTCCTCAACTTTATCAGTATTTATTGCCACCTTTCCCAACTTCTTTGTCACGTGTTGCTGGCATCAAATTCTAAAGTTAATGATTATTTGCAAAAAAAAAAAAGTTTATCAGTTTGAACATCAAATATGTTGTCTTTTTAGCATATTCAACTGAATATGGGTTGAAAATGATTAGCAAATCATTGTATTCCGTTTATATTTACATCTAACACAATTTCCCAACTCTTATGGAAATGGGGTTTGTATATACATACATACATACATACATACATACATACATACATACATACATACATACATATATATTAGGGCTGTGAATCTTTGGGTGTCCCACGATTCGATTCAAAATCGATTTTTTTTTTTCAATTCAACACGATTCTCGATTCAAAAACAATTTTTTTTCCCGATTCAAAAGGATTCTCTATTCATTCAATACATAGGATTTCAGCAGTATCTACCCCAGTCTGCTGACATGCAAGCAGAGTAGTAGATTTTTGTAAAAAGCTTTTATAATTGTAGAGGACAATGTTTTATCAACTGATTGCAATAATGTAAATTTGTTTTAACTATTAAATGAACCAAAAACATGACTTATTTTATCTTTGTGAAAATATTGGACACAGTGTGTTGTCAAGCTTATGAGATGTGATGCAAGTGTAAGCCACTGTGACACTATTGTTCTTTATTTTTTGTTTTTATAAATGTCTAATGATAATGTCAATGAGGGATTTTTAATCACTGCTATGTTGAAATTGTAACTAATATTGATACTGTTGTTGATAATATTCATTTTTGTTTCACTACTTTTGGTTGTTCTGTGTCGTGTTTGTGTCTCCTCTCAATTGCTCTGTTTATTGCAGTTCTGAGTGTTGCTGGGTCGGGTTTGGTTTTGGAATTGGATTGCATTGTTATGGTATTGCTGTGTATTGTTTTGTTGTTTTTTTAAATAAATTAAAAATAAAAACAAATCGATTTTTTAAAAATGAGAATCGATTCTGAATCGCACAACATGAGAATCGCGATTCGGATTCGAATCGATTTTTTCCCACACTCCTTCTGTGACGGAAGGAAACACCTCCTAGGTAACACATGAGCCAATCACCACGCCCCTACGACTGGCTGTACTTACCCGTTCTGAGCCCTATATAAACCATGGTATGTGAATGCTTCTATTAAAATCTCCTGATGATTGAGGGAACCCCTCATGAAACAGGCCTGTAGAGATGAAGTAGTCTTGTGATTTTTTTTCCACACATACATATATGTATATATCCTTCCAGCCATCCATTTTCTACCGCTTGTCCCTTTTGGGGTCGCAGGGGGTGCTGGAGCCTATCTCAGCTGCATTCGTATATATATATCTACATACATACATACAGTCATGGTCAAAAGTTTACATACACTTGTAAATAACATAATGTCATGGCTATCTTGAGTTTCCAATAATTTCTACAACTCTCCTTTTTTTGTGCTAGATCAGGGGTCACCAACCTTTTTGAAACCAAGGGCTACTTCTTGGGTACTGATTACTGCGAAGGGCTACCAGTTAGATACACACTTAAATAAATTGCCAAAAGTAGCCAATTTGCTCAATTTACCTTTAACTCTGTTATTATTAATAATTAATTATATTTATCTTTGTGGAAACACTGATCATCTTAATGATTTCTCACAATAAATATATATAGAAACAGATAAATATCAATATGCAACTCTTTATTTTTATATTTTCTCTAAGTGCACATTTTTCAAATTGAACATTTTCAAATGATCACTTCTAAGACAGTCTTGTGAAATCACAATATCCCATTTTAACTAGCTAGCCACTAACATTTTTTTTAACAAATCATGAATTACTTTGCACCATGTTTGTACAAATAATAACTCATGTAAAATACAAAAGTAAACTCTCAAATTTTTAAATCATGTCACACTTTGAACTGGACACCAAATCTGTTATCTGTTTCTTTGTCAGTTAGTGGGAAGCCTGGCATTGCATGCTGTTAACTAGTGTGTTGTACTCTGGTGTGTAACTTGACACTGCAACTCTGAGTGAGTCTTGCAGATGTGCATCAGTGAGGCGTGTTCTGTGTTTGTTCTTGATGAAGTTCATGTCAGAAAAGGCCGATTCACAAAGATAAGATTTTTCCTCATTGTTTGCGGAACCTTCTTAATCGTTTGGACATATTTTCACAGCAATCTGGCCTTAAGCTTAATTATGATAAATGTAAAATGTTAAGGATCGGAAATCTAAAGGGAACGTCCTTTCGAATGGAATGCAAAGTGCCTGTTTTGTGGACAGATGGACCAGTTAACATACTTGGTGTTGTTGTCCCAGAAAATCTGGAAGATCTAGGCTCAGTAAATTATGATAATCGACTAAGAAAGCTGGACAAAATTATGCAATTATGGAAAGGGAAATCCCTAACCTTGTATGGTAAAATGTCTATTGCCAACTCGTAAATTATTCCTCAATTTATTTATTTGTTTTTGTCATTACCAGCTCCATCACAAAACTTTTTTAAGATTTATGAGCGGAGGGTCTTCGATTTTGTCTGGAACGGCAAACCAGAAAAGATTAAAAGAAAGGTTTTGTACAAAGAGTATGATATGGGGGCCTGAAACTTCTCAACCTTGAAGCTATGTGTCTGTCTTTAAAAGCATCAATTGTTCCAAAGATGTATTTAAACATTGAGTGGTACACAAATGTCCTGTTGGACAAAGAACATGTACTGTATCAAAAGAAATTGTATCCTTTTTTACAAGTGATCCCCTCCCAGAGAGTCTGCTGGGAAACATGGCGGGGTTCATAAAGGAAACAATCCACTCATAGTGGTGTTTTCAATCTTATGTGCCAGAAAAAAGAGACAATATTTTGCAGCAGTTAATATGGATGAACTCTAATATTGTAAAGCCTTTCTTTTGGAAAAATATGTTTGAAAGAGGAATCATTTTTGTCAATGATATTATCAATGAGAATGGTAAAATTATGAAGTATGATGAATTTAGAGCTATGTATGCTTGCGCAAGCTTTTCATTTTATCAACTAACTGGAGTAATTGGGAAAAGATGGAAACAAATAATTAATTATGGAACTACTAAATTATTAGTTTGTAAACCTCTAATAAGAAATTCTAGTTGGCAAAAAGGAACTAAAATAAATAGAAAAATATATTATTTTTATTTAATAAAGAAATCTTTGAAGGCTGCCTCATACAACACAAATGGAAAATTGGAGGACTTTTTTGACTGCCCGTTGCCATGGGATGCCATATTCAAACTAATCTATAAAACCACTATCGATGTGCAAAATCGTTATTTTCAAATTAAAATTATTTATAACTTCTTACCCACAGGGAAAATGTTAAAATTATGGAATATGACAGAGTCAGATGATTGCCGATTTTGTTGTCAGGAGCCTGAATCCACCCTGCATTTGTTTTGGTATTGTCATATTGTGTCTTTGTTTTGGGTGGAAGTTGAAAAAATGTGTTTAAGGATTGGTTTGTTTATGAAGCTTAATGTGGTTTCTGTTATTTTAGGAGAGTTCATTGACAATCATGATTTAGTCAATTTAATTATAGTACTCGGTAAAATGTTTATTTTTAAGGCCAAAAACAGATATTCACGTAGTATTACTTTCTTTAAAACATTTATTCAGTATTTTCTAACTTTAGAAAGTTACATGGTTGAAAACGATAATGATGCCAAAAAACATTAAAAAAAAGATGAGAAGTCCTCAAAGGCTTATTTTGAAAGTATAATTATGTTTATAGATTATATGATATCTGTTGTTGTGTTCCCTAATTTGAGTGACCTGGACATAATCTGGACTGTACATAAATGCTTATTTTGAAAATGTAATTTTGTTTATAAATTATATGCAATCTGTTGTGTTCCCTAATTTTTTTCTGTGTACATGAATGAAGGTGTGTGTTGCTGAGTCCGACTTGGACATTATCTGGACTGGGCCTGGTTTAAAAAACCCTTTAAACAAATTTAATTTCATTGACAACCTGGTCTGTTGAAGATAAGGCCCTTTTTTAAAAAATAAAATAAAATAAGATAAATAAATAAAAAACATTTTCTTGGATAAAAAAGAAAGTAAAACAATATAAAAATAATTACATAAAAAATAGTAATTAATGAAAATGTTAGTGGACCAGCAGCCTATACAATCATGTGTGCTTCAGGGACTGTGTCCCTTGTAGATGTGTTGTCTATGTTGTGGGAACCAGAATATTGGTAGCAGAAAGAAATAACCCCTTTTGTGTGAGTGGGTGTGGATGAGTGTGCATGGGGGAGGTTGTTTGGGTTGATGCACTGATTGAAAGTGTATCTTGTGTTTTTTTCTATGTAGATTTAATTTTTTTTATTTTTTTTTTTATTTTTTTTATTTTTTTTTAAACTTTTTTTTTTCTTTTTTTAGAACAGGCCCGCAGACCTGGTGCCCGCGGGCACCGCGTTGGTGACCCCTGTGCTAGAGTGATTGGAGCACATACTTGTTGGTCACAAAAAACATTCATGATGTTTGGTTCTTTTAAGAATTTATTATGGGTCTACTGAAAATGTGACCAAATCTGCTGGGTCAAAAGTATACATACAGCAACATACAATATACATTTTTGGGATGTAGAAAAGTTACAATCAAATCAAATTATCTTCATGGCATGGCCTCTTAACTTCATGTGAGTGATTATGATTGACGACACCTGTTGACTTCTCTGAGCCCATTTAAATAGGGCTCATGGGATGCAGTCATTAGACTCGGTTACAAACGCGACAACGGGAAAGTCAAAGGAACTCAGCACATATCTGAAAAAATGAATCATTGACTTGAACAAGTTAGGAAAGTCACTTGGAGCCATTTCAAAGCAGCTTAAGGTCCCAGGAGCAACTGTGCAGACAAACAGCTCAATTTTTGTTTCATCTGACCACAGAACTTTCCTCCAGAATGTCTTATCTTTGTCCATATGATCAGCAGCAAACTTTAGACTAGCCTTAAGGTGTCACTTCTGGAGCAAAGGCTTCCTTCTTGCATGGTAGCCTCTCAGTCCATGGCGATGCAAAACACGCTTGACTGTGGACACTGACACCTGTGCTCCAGCAGCTTCCAATTCATTCCAGACCTGCTTTTTGGTCGTTATTCTTTGACTCTTGATCTTCCTGACCAGTTTTCTCTCAGCAGCAGGTGATAACTTGCGTTTTCTGCCTGATCATGGCAGTGACAAAACTGTGCCATGCACTTTATACTTAGGAACAATTGTCTACACAGTTGCTCTTGGGACCCAGTCAACAGGTGTCATCAATCATACACACTCAAATGAAGTTAAGAGGCCATGCCATGAAGCTAATTTGATTTGATTGTAACTTTTATACATCACAAAAATGTATATTGTATGCTGCTGTATGTATACTTTTGACCCAGCAGATTTGGTCACATTTTCAGTAGACTCATAATAAATTCATAAAAGAACCAAACTTCATGAATTTTTTTTGTGACCAACAAGTATGTGCTCCAATCACTCTATCACAAAACATAAGAGTTGTAGAAATTATTGGAAACTCAAAACAGCCATGACATTATGTCCTTCACAGGTGTATGTAAACTTTTGACCACGACTGTAAATAAATATATATATATTTTTTAAAGAGCCTTTCAAAAAACTTAAGGATTTACCAATTAAAATTATTATCATTATTATTGTTGATAAACCAGGGTTGTCCAATCCAACGTTTTTCCACTGAGCGCCACAGACTGAAAAATCAAAATATGCGTGGGCCATTTCGTTGTTTTTCACTTTCAAAAGCAGGACAATATATAGATCTTTTTATTTATTGATATTCGTCATGATCCCTCATGACAGTTGTCAGTTTCTGGTATTTTGTTTTATTTCCTGTCCGGCGCGCTTATTTTTGTTTCTTCCTTTTTGGCTCCATTTGCATTCACGTTTGCTTGTCTGAGCGCTGGCTCCCTCACCTGTCCCTGGTTGCCAATCAGGACTCACCTGTCCCCGGTTGCCACTTAAGACCCACCTGTGCCTGGTTGCCAATCAAGACCCACCTGTCCTCGGTTGCCAATCAAGACCCACCTGTCCCCGGTTGAAAATGTTGACTTTAAAATCTTTTGAAACCCTTGAATTTTATGCAAATGCGCCGGGACTGAGACCTACTAGAAATTTGGAGGATGCGAGTAATATTGTGTTCACGTTAGATATTGCATTTTTGTTGTAAAAAGATCGGGATTGACAAAAAAATATGAATTGACAAGACACACCTATTCCTGGTTGCCAATCAAGACCCACCTGTCCCCGGTTGACAATCAAGACCCACCTGTTCCCGGTTGACAATCAAGACCCACCTGTCCCCGGTTGCCAATCAAGACACACCTGTGCCTGGTTGTCAATCAAGACACACCTGTCCCTGGTTGCCAATCAGGACACACCTGTCCCTGGTTGCCAATCAGGACACACCTGTCCCTGGTTGCCAATCAGGACACACCTGTTCCTGGTTGCCAATCAGGACACACCTGTCCCTGGTTGTCAATCAAGACACACCTGTCCCTGGTTGCCAATCAGTACACACCTGTCCCTGGTTGCCAATCCGGACACACCTGTCCCTGGTTGCCAATCCGGACACACCTGTCCCTGATTGTCAATCAGGACACACCTGTCCCTGATTGTCAATCAGGACACACCTGTCCCTGATTGTCAATCAGGACATACCTGTCCCCGGTTGCCAATCAAGACCCACCTGTCCTCGGTTGCCAATCAAGACCCACCTGTCCCCGGTTGCCAATCAAGACCCACCTGTCCCCGGTTGCCAATCAAGACACACCTGTGCCCGGTTGTCAATCAAGACACACCTGTCCCTGGTTGCAAATCAAGACACACTTGTCCCTGGTTGCAAATCAAGACACACCTGTCCCTGGTTGCCTATCAGGACACACCTGTCCCTGGTTGCCAATCAGGACACACCTGTCCTTGGTTTCCAATCAGGACACACCTGTTCCTGGTTGCCAATCAGGACACACCTGTCCCTGGTTGTCAATCACTACACACCTGTCCCTGGTTGCCAATCAGGACACACCTGTCCCTGGTTGTCAATCAAGATACACCTGTCCTCAGTTGCCAATCAAGACACACCTGTCTCTGGCTGCCAATCAAGACACACCTGTCCCTGGTTGCCAATCAGGACACACCTGTCCCTGGTTGCCAATCACTACACACCTGTCCCTGGTTGCCAATCAGGACACACCTGTCCCTGGTTGTCAATCAAGATACACCTGTCCTCAGTTGCCAATCAAGACACACCTGTCTCTGGCTGCCAATCAAGACACACCTGTCCCTGGTTGCCAATCAGGACACACCTGTCCCTGGTTGCCAATCAGGACACACCTGTCTCCTGTTGCCAATCAGGACACACCTGCCCCTGGTTGACAATCAGGACACACCTGTCCCTGGTTGTCAATCACTACACACCTGTCCCTGGTTGCCAATCAGGACACACCTGTCCCTGGTTGTCAATCAAGATACACCTGTCCTCAGTTGCCAATCAAGACACACCTGTCTCTGGCTGCCAATCAAGACACACCTGTCCCTGGTTGCCAATCAGGACACACCTGTCCCTGGTTGCCAATCAGGACACACCTGTCTCCTGTTGCCAATCAGGACACACCTGCTCCTGGTTGACAATCAGGACACACCTGCCCCTGGTTGCCAATCAGGACACACCTGTCCCTGGTTGCCAATCAGGACTCACCTGTCCCTGGTTGCCAATCAGGACACACCTGTCCCTGGTTGCCAATCAGGATGCTTTTCATTTTCCACGAATATAAGTGTTTGTTTTACACGTAGTAATCATTTGTGGTCGGACGAAGTCCCAGCAATGCAGCTTTAGCAAGCATGCGCGCTCACACGGCATTAATCCATTTTCGTCAGGGGCCCCTTGAAAAAATGTAATTCCCCCTCTCTTAAATGTTTTGGGACTGGTGCATATTTTCAACCAAAAGTATATTTTTTATTGAGTTTTTAGGATCAACCAATCACAGCTTTTGAAATGACTGATACCTTGCAACGGGGTCAACCACACCTCCTCACTAAGATTGACGTTTCTGTCCATTCCTTGCTTAGAGTTCTCTGAGAATGTTCTAATCTAAGACTCGGTTCTAGGAATGTTTAGATTAAGTTAGGAGCTCTCTGAGAGGATTCTTAGGATCTTTAGGAATACGGGCCCAGATAGGTGTCCAATGCGCCTGCGGTCTGAACGCTCCAGTCGCGTTCATCAGGCCAAAGCGCCATCAAAAAGCGATTAGCGTCTTAATTATTCGCCAAAATATACAGTTGCAAAATAAATAGTTGAAAAATGAGCAGAAAACAGGTATATTGTTTTAGGAACTCACGTGAATGTTCCAACACTCCTGTCTCCAACTGCTCGCCCGCACGTTCTTTGAAGCAAACGTCCCACAAACTGTCAGACCTCTTCCTTCTTGATCTTCTACGCAATCTTTTGAAACCCCTGAATTTGCCGCATATGCGCCAGGACTGAGACCTCCTAGAATTTGGAGTATGCGAGTAAGATTGCGTTCACGTTAGATATTGCATTTTTGTTGTAAAAAGATCGGAATTGACAAAAAAATCTGAATTGGACATCCGACCCTGCAGTGTGAACATAGCCTAAAGGTGAGACTATATGTGTGTTAATTCAGTTAAGAGGGCTCTAATAATGTTTTAAAAAAAAACATATTTATGTCATTAACAGTTTTTTATTGCTCTGACTATGAAAATATTCGATTTAATAATAATAATTGTACTTTACGGAAATGCGTGTACCACAGTTAGCCGCGACAAACAAGGGATGACTGTATTCTTAATGGGGATTCATGTTGTGACCCTTGCGTGTGTGTGTGTGTGTGTGTGTGTGTGTGTGTGTGTGTGTGTGTGTGTGTGTGTGTGTGTGTGTGTGTGTGTGTGTGTGTGTGTGTGTGTGTGTGTGTGTGTGTGTGTGTGTGTGTGAGAGAGAGAGAGAGGGAGAGATTAATGGGGTCTCGAGAGAATAAAATGAAATAAATTCCAGAGATTGTGGAGAAGAAATTGAAAAAGTGTAATCTCTCGCTGCATCTCTATTCTCTTCAACTTTCTCTCCAGCGCACATCCAACTTTCTCCAACTGAGTTGGAAGTCATCCAGTTGGATCCTTCCTAAAAGCTGCAGTCATAGAAAGTACTGTGCTGGTCTATAATGACTTTGTGATAAGGTTACTTAGATCATTCAACTGTCTAACAAGGATGGTCCAAAAGAATCTGCCAAATCTGGTGCAAACAAAGCAACAGGTATAAAAACAAAGCAATCTGGCATCATATGTTTTCCAAATAGTTGTATGTATACAGTATATGTATATGTATACAGTATGTATACATATACAGTCATGGTCAAAAGTACATATACTTGTAAAGAACATAATGTCATGGCTATCTTGAGTTTCCAATAATTTCTACAACTATTATTTTTTTGTGATAGAGTGATTGGAGCACATACTTGTTGGTCACAAAAAACATTCATGAAGTTTGGTTCTTTTATGACTTTATTATGGGTCTACTGAAAATGTGACCAAATCTGCTGGGTCAAAAGTATACATACAGCAATGTTAATATTTGGTTACATGTCCCTTGGCAAGTTTCACTGCAATAAGGTGCTTTTGGTAGCCATCCACAAGCTTCTGGTTGAATTTTTGACCACTCCTCTTGACAAAATTGGTGCAGTTCAGCTAAATGTGTTGGTTTTCTGACATGGACTTGTTTCTTCAGCATTGTCCACACTTTTAAGTCAGGACTTTGGGAAGACCATTCTAAAACCTTAATTTTAGCCTGATTTAGCCATTCCTTTACCACTTCTGACGTGTGTTGGGGGTCATTGTCCTGTTGGAACACCCAACCTCCGGGCTGATGATTTTAGGTTGTCCTGAAGAATTTGGAGGTTTTCATTGTCTCATTTACTCTCTGTAAAGCACCAGTTCCATTGGCAGCAAAACAGGCCCAGAGCATAATACTACCACCACCATGCTTGACGGCAGGCGGGATTAAAGGCCTCACCTTTTCTCCTCCAAACATATTGCTGGGTATTGTGGCCAAACAGTCAATTTTTCTTTCATCTAACATCACATGGACAAAGATAAGACCTTCTGGAGAAAAGTTTGGTGGTCAGATTAAACAAAAATTTAGCTGTTTGGCCACAATACCCAGCAATATGTTTGGAGGAGAAAAGGTGAGGCCCTAAATCCCAGGAACACCATGCCTACCGTGGTAGTATTATGTATAGTATTATGCGCTGGGCCTGTTTTGCTGCCAATGTAACTGGTGCTTTACAGAGAGTAAATGAGACAATGAAAAAGGAGGATTACCTTCAAATTTATTAGGACAACCTAAAATCATCAGCCCGGAGGTTGGGTCTTGGGCACAGTTGGGTGTTCCAACAGGACAATGACCCCAAACATACATCAAAAGTGGTAAAGGAATGGCTAAATCAGGCTAAAATTAAGGTTTTAGAATGGCCTTCCCGAAGTCCTGACTTAAACGTGTGGACAATGCTGAAGAAATAAGTCCATGTCAGAAAACCAACAAATTTAGCTGAACTACACCAATTTTGTCAAGAGGAATGGTCAAAAATTCAACCAGAAGCTTGTGGATGGCTACCAAAAGCGCCTTATTGCAGTGAAACTTGCCAAGGGACATGTAACCAAATATTAACATTGCTGTATGTATACTTTTGACTCAGCAGATTTGGTCACATTTTCAGTAGACCCATAATAAATTCATAAAAGAACCAAACTTCATGAATGTTTTTTGTGACCAACAAGTATGTGCTCCAATCACTCTATCACAAAAAGATGACATTATGTTCTTTACAAGTGTATGTAAACTTTTGACCACAACTGTATATATATACACTACCATTCAAAAGTTTGGGGTCACCCAAACAATTTTGTGGAATAGCCTTCATTTCTAAGAACAAGAATAGACTGTCGAGTTTCAGATGAAAGTTCTCTTTTTCTGTCCATTTTGAGCGTTTAATTGACCCCACAAATGTGATGCTCCAGAAACTCAATCTGCTCAGGAAGGTCAGTTTTGTAGCTTCTGTAACGAGCTAAACTGTTTTCAGATGTGTGAACATGATTGCACAAGGGTTTTCTAATCATCAATTAGCCTTCTGAGCCAATGAGCAAACACATTGTACCATTAGAACACTGGAGTGATAGTTGCTGGAAATGGGCCTCTATACACCTATGTAGATATTGCACCAAAAACCAGACATTTGCAGCTAGAATAGTCATTTACCACATTAGCAATGTATAGAGTGTATTTCTTTAAAGTTAAAACTAGTTTAAAGTTATCTTCATTGAAAAGTACAGTGCTTTTCCTTCAAAAATAAGGATATTTCAATGACTTTTGAACGGTAGTATATATATATATATATATATATATATATATATATATATATATATATATATATATATATATATATATATATATATATATATATATATATATATATATATATATTATATTATTAATTATATATTATGTGTGACCATGTGCGTTGACTTTCTGTTTGGATTGGGTCATGTAAAAGTGCAATCCATGGTCATTACCCCCAATTTATCTACGCTGTCCACAAAATGGCAGATAATGTGCAGCAATGATCCTGTCAGGTATTTAAAATGAAGTGGGCCAGACTCCTTATTAAATTTGCGACGTCTCGCGGACAGACTGAGCACGCCGGCGGGCTGCACTTGGTCCACATGCCGTAGTTTGGTCAACCCCTGCTCTACGCAGCCACGTTAAGGTTGCAGACAACCACCAGCAATACTCCAAGCCACGCGTCATAAGGGATGTTCGTGTCTCCGCCTGCTGCTGCTGATTATTGTTTCACGCCACAATAAGTCCTACTATTTTTTTGTTATTCGCCCCGTTTTGATTTTCACGAATAAAGAAGTAGGATTTTTTTCCCCCCCCTCTTGTCTAATCATCTTCTTCTCCAGCCTGCATTGTCGTAACTGGGCGGATCGGACCGAATCAGGAGTGAAATCAAATTAACACCCATTGGCGGCACACAGGCCTCGTGTTAATGACATGCATGGAAGACCGCACAAAATGATATCAGGACACGTCCAGAGTCAGCTAAACAGAGCAGAAAGGGCCAACAATGCACATGTATATAAATATATTATGATTCATATACAGCCTTCAGTTGTTAGTTAAGTATATAGTTGGTTTTCTCAAAAAGCGTTGACCTAAGAAGAAGCCGTTAGATTTCTGTAGATCTGAATTAAAGGTGAAAGAACAATTTATGACATTTTCCTTCACTTCTCAATGAGGAATTTATGCAAATTTGGGCCAAGACAGACATAATTGTGCTCGACTTAGTGCTAAACGTTTTGTCCTTGCCAGGTAAGGAGCCATATTTGTTCATTTGAGTGGTCAAAACAGAGCCCACATGACTTTGAGACTGAACTGCACATTATCCCCAAGCCAAAAATAATAATAGTAATAACGCACTGACCCCAATGTAAGACGGTGTTTTTCTGCAGAAAAGCCTGACAATCTTTACTGGAAAAAAAATCTGTAGATTTTACAGTAAAAAACTGGCAGCTCATTCGACGGAATTTTACCGTAAAATTTACGTTATTTGTTTGTTTTTTACTCTACTTTAAATGTAAACAAGTTGTCACTGTCATTTTTACATTTACATTCTGGCGACTGAGCTGCCAGTTTGTTTGTTTTTTAACCATAACATCTGCGAATGTTGTTTTTACAGTGCATTACTGTAAATGGAAAAACCTTACTACCGTTACTGTTATGGTAAAATTCTGCCGACTGAGCTGCCATTTTTTTTAAATCGTGAAATCCATTGTCGCCGTTTTACAGTGCACTAATATAAATAGAAAAACTGTACCACTTTTCTTTCACGGTAAAATTCTGGCAACTGAGCTACTCCTTTTATTTCCCATTAAATATACGATCTTTGTTTTTACAATGCTTTACTGTAAATGGAAAAATGGTACCACATTTATTTTAACAGTAATATTCTGCTGACAGAGCTGCCCTTATTTTATCGTGTCAACGTTTTACAATGCATTACTATAAATGGAAAAATGGTACCAATTTTATATTTATGGCAAAATTCCGGCAACTGAGCTAAGCTTTTTTTTTTACTGTAAACTCTATGTTCGTTTAGCATTACAGTAAATGGAAAAACGGTACTACTGTTATTTTTACAATAAAATTCTGGCAACTGAGCTGCTAGTTGTTTACCTTAAAATCTACGGTTTGTTTCTACAGTACGTTACTGAAAATGGGAAAACGGTACCAATAAGCCCTTTTCCACCGCGTGAACTTTTTCAGGAACTTTCCCATTTACCCAGGTAAATAAAGTTCCCCCTGTGTTTCAACCAAAAACTACCCAGGTAGATTTAGTTCTTAAGGTTCCTGGAAATTTCGAGGGGGCGGCTGATTGGTTGATCACAGTCGGGGGCATTGCTAAAAACTTCTATTTCTAACATGTGGCCGCCATTACGGAGCATGCGAGGGCGACTTGTTTATTTACCTTTTCTTGTGTATTTCTGTTACAACAAACTTGAAAACGGCAAGAAAAAAAAAGGAAAGTAACTTTCGACTTGCAGGAACTTTTGTGGGGCATCTTTGTGCTGAACAATAGAACTATCTTGCAGTGTTTTTACTCAGCCGTAGTCTTTAAACCATATGCAGTTTATCGTTGTTTATTATTTTTTACAAACTTAATTTCAATACGCAAAGCTACGAGAAGAAACTTAAAGTTTCTGAACTTTTGGTGGAAAAAGGCCTATTGTTATTGTCGTGATTTCCACAAGCGTCTGTACAGACGGAAGGAAAAACACGGGCATGTCTGGATGACTCGCCTCCATATTTCCAGTGGTTACCTCCGAGTGACGAAACCGCTTTATTATGAAGCTGGCTATTGCGCGTTCTTTCTGGCATCACTTCCTGTGTGGGGCGCGGTCTTTCTGGCGTCACTTCCTTTCCAAACTCAGTTTGTAAACGATCAATGAGTCCATGCAAAGCTAAGAGCCGGAGATTCAAGAAATACACGGCGGACTTATCCGTGTAAAAATTTGTCCGAGGAGGGGAACCTTAAACGCCGGTTTAGTGTGGCTGAAACGGGGCTCAGGCTAAATAATTATTCGTTTAAGGGGTTAAACGACTTAGTGTAGACATGGCCTAAGTCGCGTTGCAGAGGGGGATGAGGGGGTCTTTAACGACCATTGTGTGTGTGTGGACAAGAATAAGGTTAGGTGGGATTTACCCTGGATAGCCTTGTGTAGAAGGGGCTTAAAGGCCTACTGAAATGAATTTTTTTTATTTAAACGGGAATAGCAGATCCATTCTATGTGTCATACTTGATCATTTCGCGATATTGCCATATTTTTGCTGAAAGGATTTAGTAGAGAACAACGATAAAGTTCGCAACTTTTGGTCGCTGATAAAAAAAAGCCTTGCCTATACCGGAAGTAGCGTGACGTCACAGGAGGAAGGATTCCTCACAATTCCCCGTTGTTTACAATGGAGCGAGAGAGATTCGGACGGAGAAAGCGACGATTACCCCATTAATTTGAGCGAGGATGAAAGATTCGTGGATGAGGAACGTTAGAGTGAAGGACTAGAGTGTAGTGCAGGGTGTATTTTTTTTCGCTCTGACTGTAACTTAGGTACAAGCTGGCTCATTGGATTCCACAGTCTCTCCTTTTTCTATTGTGGATCACGGATTTGTATTTTAAACCACCTCGGATACTGTATCCTCTTGAAAATGAGAGTCGAGAACGCAAAATGGACATTCACAGTGACTTTTATCTCCACGACAATACATCAACGAAACACTTCAGCTACGGAGCTAACGTGATAGCATCAGGCTCAAATGCAGATAGAAACAAAATTTTAAAAAACCCTGATTGGAAGGATGGACAGAAGATCAACAATACTATTAAACCATGAACATGTAAATACACGGTTAATAATTTCCAGCTTGGCGAAGCTTAACAATTGAAGCTAACTTAGCTACGGAGCGGCGGCGGGCGCTGTAGCTTTCGACGACACCCCGGCCGCCATCAGAGTCGGCAAGAAACATATATTTCCCCAAAGTTACGTACGTGACATGCACATAGCGACACGCACGTACGGGCAAGCGATCAAATGTTTGGAAGCCAAAGTTGTACTCACGGTAGCGCGTCTGCTATCCAGCTCAAACAGAACACAACCTCCTGGTTGTGTTGCTGTAGCCAGCCGCTAATACACCGATCCCACCTACAACTTTCTTCTTTGCAGTCTCCATTGTCCATTAAACAAATTGCAAAAGATTCACCAACACAGATGTCCAGAATACTGTGGAATTTTTCGATGAAAACAGAGCAGTTTGTATGGTGACACATTGGGTCCGAATACTTCCGTTGTCGTCGTGACGTCACGCGCATACTTCATCATACATAGACGTTTTCAAGCGGAAGTTTCCCGGGAAATTTAAAATTGCACTTTATAAGTTAACCCGTATTGGCATGTGTTGCAATGTTAAGATTTCATCATTGATATATAAACTATCAGACTGCATGGTCGGTAGTAGTGGGTTTCAGTAGGCCTTTAAGTCTAAGTCTAAACCCGCATCCACTCTGAGACATTCTTGGTAGTAGCGTCAATCCAAGATAATTTCTTGATGCTGTCCTCTATTTAACATCAGCATAGACAGAGATTTAATATTTGTAATCTGCGCCAACATTACTGCGGACATCAAGTAGTACAGATCTAGGTTGTTGATTAAGGAGCCGCAGATGCCTTGTTTTGGTGTGACGTCTCAGGTCAACCGGGAAGGCAATACATTAATCCGCGCTAAAAGGAATTAAGCGCCCCCCAGTGTACGCGAGCCACTCGACCTACGACCAATAGTCACATTAAACGGAGTGCATGGACACTGGGACTTCACATGTAGGTGTGGCAATACAAAAAAACGAACTATTCGACAAATCAGACTAATTCAGCACATGGAAACGTAGTCAGTGAGCGTTCCATGTTAGAGAGTCGTGGTCCGACAGGCGCCTCGGTGTCATTGGACGGCCGTGAGAAGACACCGGCTGAGAGATTAGCGCTGCCCTGCAGTGACATGACAATGACACTCTCATATCCTGCTGTGATTCTCCTGATCGGCTGACAGTCGCGCACAAAGGGGCCTGAATGTATTAGTGCCGGACGGAATCATATTTACATCAGAAAATACCCCGTTGTACCTCATGACCACAGAAAGAACATTCCACACCGGTGAATAATAGATGAGTCAATAACATTGTATCAGTTGTTACCTTGCCCTCATTACTCATTACACTCGCATACTCAAATGTGCTATATCGCGGTCGTACCCCTGAGCAATTAGTTGCTCCGAAAATATCAGGGGGCTTGTTATTTAGGAGTGTATTTTACACTTTTATTGGTTTATTTGGAGGAGCGTGCTACAGCAAACACCGCCTCAGCAAGTCCCCGAGCTCCTCTGCAGTCAGCAAAGTAATTGGGGAGGGAGTCCCAGAGGGTCCTCGCACACTGCGCAACCTGATAAGATGACATGGCAGTGGAGGTAGATAGGAGGGTAGTGAACGTGTGGCAGTGTGTGTGTGTGAGAGAGAGAGAGAGAATAGGCCTGCAGTCTTCAGAGACTTGCCGGTTGGCTGGGAAACCATCTGGTTCCCCCAACCCCCAGTTGCATCACCCGTGGTCCCCCTATTTCTATGGGGGATGTCAATATCTGCACATGGGGGTCTGTCCAGATGCCAGTTCAAGCCTGCCTTCCTTCTGCTGGAAATTAGTTAATTAACTGTGTCTCTAAGAGAGAGTGAGCGAGAGCGATGCCCTTTGTATTTGTGCTGTTCGTCATAATCCAACTCTTTTATTCTAAAGCTTTGCCAAATTAGCAGAAGCAGATGAAAATGGTCTCTGAAGTAAATCCCTATCTTTAATTAATTTGGGTCGAAGCAAATGGAAAATGTTCACGCCGCATTCAAAACTATCTCCCGTGCGGCAATGCATCTTTTTTCTGCCTGGAAGTTATTTGGAATGCAATTTGTCCACATATTATTAGAACATGCTTATTACACTGGCGATCACTGTGTGCGTGTGTGTGTGTGTGTGTTCTTGTGTTTCTACCCTCCTTGAGACATCAACAAGGAAAAGTACCTTCCATATGAGGAGGTGTGAACAAGTTAGTACGTAAATCATGGTCCCAATACGGAAAACCATTGCATCTAACAGAGAATGTCTCATTTGCACCCCTGGTGGTGAAATCTATCAAAATTAGGGCAGTCCCAAAAAGGAGGGATTTTTCAAATTGACTGTGTGTCGGTTTTAAAAGTGCTCCCCCTCTGGTCAACATATGAAATACGCAATAAGTGTTCAACTTCAGCCTAAACCCTGTCGGTCTGCAACATTTTCATTTTCAATTAATGAATGTACAACTGTTTGTTTATTTTGTTGACGATTGACCGAAGAATAATAAATTTAAAAAAAAAAATAAAAAAAAAGAATTGTAAAAAAATCACTAATCCGTGTCTCCATGGCGACAAATAAAGTAAGTTTCTTACAAGTATCATCCCTGCAGGACGAGGAATAGCTAAACATGCTTCATTACACACCGTAGCTCACCGGCATCAAAATGTAAACAAACGCCATTAGTGGATCGACACCTGACATCCACTGTAATGATACCAACTACAGGAGCATATATTGTCGATACTACTATGATTACGTCGATATTTTTTGGCATCACAACATCTTCTTTCGTTTTTTGTTTTTTTTATTTATATTATGTTTATAAAATCAGGAAATATGTTCCTGGACACATGAGGACTTTAAATATGACCAATGTATGACCCTGTAACTACTTGGTATCGGATTGATACCCAAATTTGTGGTATCATCCAAAACTAATGTAAAGCATCCAAACAACCGAAGAATAAGTGATTATTACATTTTAACAGAAGTGTAGATATAACATGTTAAAAGAGAAAGTAAGTAGATATTAACCGTAAATGAACAAGTAGATTAATAATTCACTTTCTACCACTTGTCCTTAATAATTTTGACAAAATAATAGAATGAAAAATGACACAATATGTTACTGCATACATCAGCAGGCTAATTAAGAGCCTTTGTTTGTTTAGTTACTACTAAAAGACAAGTTGTCTAGTAAGTTCACTATTTTGTTTAAGGACAAACTTGCAATAAGAAACATATGTATATTGTACCGTGGGATTTTTTGTTAAAATAAAGCCAATAATGCAATTATTTGTGTTCCCTTTTATTTAGAAAAGTATCGAAAAGTATCGAAATAATTTTGGTACCGGTACCAAAATATTTGTATAGGGACAACATAATATAGTATAGTATTTCCCCAGCAATGGTCATGTGGTGACAAAAATTATGGTATTTTGAGAGGTATTCTTTGAAGTCGGACATCACTGAAGGCCTAGGTGGGAAACGCACGGCCCGCCACTGCTTCACAACATGTTCAAAAAGGAGTAGGAAGAAGCCAAGCTTATTTAATCCCACCCTTTTTCCATTTTGTTGCAATTACTGACACATATATTCACTTCCTGTCCTCATCTTGCAACACAATTTACATCAATCAAACACAACAAATCTCTCAATTGTAGTTATGATTCACATCTGAGATGAAAAATATCTCATTTTATAATCATCAAAATTTGTCTTCCTAGTTTTGAACAGCCTCTTATTGCGTGTCCAAAAGATAAAAATGTTAAACTGGAGTTAAAGTACACAATTTTCATTGGACAGTGACAATAAATCCAAAATAACATGTAATGTGTGAGTGTGTTGACAATGCTGAGCATACCAGCAAAAGCGCGTGTCACTTCTGCACACTGACTCTGTGCACCGAGACAAAGTGATCATATCCTGAGGCGATGATAAAGCGAAGGTGAGTTGCAGTGGTTCCGTTTAGCTGGGGGGAAAAGTGAAAAAAAAAGCAAACTAGTTCAGTTAGGAATTTGCCTCCTGGTTCATCCCATTTAAAACTTGATTATTCATTTTCAGCCTACCGAAATAGAATTTGACTGAAGATGTCCCTCGGTGTGTTTGAACTCTAAGGAGAAAGTTCATTATGCTTTAAAAAAATAAACTAACAAGCGGGTGACTAATAGCACACGTCAACATTCATTATCCCTACCTTTCTCCGCCACAAACTCAAAGTGAGAGGCATTCTCTGATGTGTTCTTTTCCACTTGTAGGTGTTGGACTGCAAGAAAAGATGGGGAGGGGAAGAGAGAGGAAGAGTCATCGGCCCTGTCCGGGAGAGTTAATTATCACACCACGTAATGCAGAAGACCTGTCACTGAAATGAAATGAACAATGGCTATTATTCGGATGAGGACATAAAGGCCTTGGAGGAACATTCTAACAGGAAGTAGGTGAGTCATGTGTAATTGCAATAAAGACTTTTTTTCGCTCATTTATGAAACGCACCTGAAGCCTTAAAAATAAACTAACTCTGTTTAGGCAGACGTGGGCCGGCACTTAGTATGTTAGTTAAGTTAAGTTTTTGGAATTTTGCCACTATAGAGACGATAACACACATGTCTTTATTTTATTTTAAAGATGTTAATATTAATACTTTATTGCAATGGTTCCACAAAATAATATAATATGTGGTCCTTTAACATTGCACTTTTTGAAAGAATTAAACAGTGAATGTCATGTATTAAAAATAAATAAATAAATAAAATAAAATAAAAATAAGTAGAGATAAACAATTAATAATTAAATATTGGGAATACAAAACAAGAAAAAAACACTCAGATCTGTATACTCGCATACATACAGATGAAACAAAAATTGAGCTGTTTGGCCACAATACCCAGCAATATGTTTAGAGGAGAAAAGGTGAGGCCTTTAATCCCAGGAACACCATGCCTGCCGTCAAGCAGGGTGGTGGTAGTTCTATGCTCTGGGTCTGTTTTGCTGCCAATAGAACTGGTGCTTTACTGAGAGTAAATAGGACAATAAAAAAGGAGGATTACCTCCAAATTCTTCACGACAACCTAAAATCATCAGCCCGGAGGTTGGGTCTTGGGCGCAGTTGGGTGTTCCAACAGGACAACGACCCCAAACACATATCAAAAGTAGTAAAGTAATGGCTAAATCAGGCTAGAATTAAGGTTTTAGAATGGCCCAAAGTCCTGTCTTAAATGTGTAGACAATGCTGAAGAAACAAGTCCATGTCAGAAAACCAACACATTTAGCTGAACTGCACCAATTTTGTCAAGAGGAGTGGTCAAAAATTCAACCAGAAGCTTTCCAGAAGCTTGTGGATGGCTACCAAAAGCGCCTTATTGCAGTGAAACTTGCCAAGGGACATGTAAGCAAATATTAACATTGCTGTATGTATACTTTTGACCCAGCAGATTTGGTCACATTTTCAGTAGACCCATAATAAATTCATAAAAGAACCAAACTTCATGAATGTTTTTTGTGACAAACAAGTATGTGCTCCAATCACTCTATCACAAAAAAATAAGAGTTGTAGAAATTACTGGAAACTCAAGACAGCCATGACATTATGTTATTTACAAGTGTATGCAAACTTTTGACCACGACTGTATATATATATATATATATATATATATATATATATATATATATATATATATATATATATATATATATATATATATATATATATATATATACACACACACACACATAAATATACTGTATATATATATTTTTTTCATCTTTATTTATGCTTAGTAGCTAAAATAACCCTGCTAATTTTGCTAATGTTTGATTCCGTAAAGATATAAGCAATACATTAAGTTGTGTGCTTCTTGGGGCAAACACAGCTCATTAGCTTCAAAGCTGCAGACACAAAACGGTGTGTTCTGTTAGGGGAATATTTTCTAACTTTGGGACAGAGGGAACTGTACATGAGATCTCATCTCATTATGTTCAAGGACATGACAATGAATGTACCCTGTGTTTTCTATCTTTGAAAATACGAACATGGTAGCTCATTTAAGTCTCGGAACAAGAGGTACCAGGGACGAGACAAAGGCAGAGTGGACAGATGTGTGTGTGTGTTTCCAACAACCCTGCCAAGCTAACTTTCGGTTTCGATCCCTGCCAAGGCTGGCTGCATGATGGACAAAGGCATATGAGGAGACTGGCCATTTTAGGGAAGGCTCGGGTCCTCTCTCTAGCGCTAGTATTGCTATTGTTTGTACTTACTCCTTTTTGCAGAATAAATTGTTCATCTTCATTTCTAGTTACCACTCTTTATTTAGACAGCCTTCGAATAAAATAATCTGGGAGCACTCTTCTCTGCAAAAGGGAGGGTCCCAATAATTCCCAGTAGGTCTTATTAAAATCCCTTTCTAAATTTCCAGCATCAGGGCTAGACTTTGGGCAACAGACTTTTAATACGCTCTGGTGGGACCTTTAGTATTTATTTAAAAGAGTACAAGCTGAAAAGTAGCATAATAGATCATATTTAAAATAAATATTTGTGAAGGTGTATGCATGAAGACAAGTTATATGAAGGTGGTTTGTCAATTCTCAAGGGGGTTTGTGAAATAGGAAAACAATTTGTACCAAAAAGTAGGGTACAACATATAGAAAACACCTGATACAGGCAGTTTGTGGACCCTCTATTATGGAGGTTAATTTGTGTCTTTATTATGAAACCTTTTTTTGAGACTGATTTTATACAACTTAATTTTTTGCGTTTGAATTTTGTGCAAATTATGAAATTATGCTGACAATTTCATTCAAAACAAATTCAGTGTAAAAAAAATCAGTGTATAAAAATTCAGTCCATAAAAAATCATCGTATAAAAATTCAGTGTATAAAAATTCATTGTATAAAAATTCAGAGTAAAAAAAAAAATTCAGTGCAGAAAAAGTCAGTGCCGGAAAATTTGCTGCTTCAAAAAACAAGCCTAACTTCGGGTAAATTAAGGATGAAGCAGACAATTCTGTCTCAGAACCAGCCAGTGACGTGTCAAGTTTAAAGTCATGTGACAGGGGTCTTGCAAAACAGCATAAAAAGGCAGTTAACTGGGCTACTTGGGCATAAACTGTGTCACAAATAGGGTTGCAAAGGGGTGGAAAGTTTCCGGCAAATTTCCGGAAACTTTCCGGAAATTTACCACGGGAAGTTAATCTCGGGAAGTTTGGAAATTTTGACCATTTTTTGATTATTCAAAGTTGGACACTGTCCATGTTATTCTGTAGAATAAGATGAGAAGCTTGTAAAACACTAATGCAATGCCACATACAGATATAAATAGTCAGCTAAACAATTGGAGTAGTCTTTAAAAATATTTTACTGATGGACAAATGAATAGAAATAGGCTAGATGAATAAATGAACACTCCATCAGCATGCTAAATCAAACTATAACCTACATTCTTGTATGACAACAGAAAGGCTAGCAGAACAGAAGGCAGAGGAAACTGCACGTTTTGATTTAGTATTTGCTAGTTGAACTTTACAGATCACAAAAAATGTAAATTCGGATCGCTAACATTGTTAGCATAAATGAATGGGATTTAACGTAGAGAACATTAGCATCACAGCTAACGGAGAAATATTTTCGGTTCATTATGAGACTGTGGTGGTACATAAACCTAGCTAGCTAGAGATATTGGCCCCAAAATCATTTAACAAGTACAGGAACAGCTAGCTAGCTTGAGTGGAAGTCTGCTGGAGTAGCCTACAGTCATACAGTAACAAGCAATAACACCGCTATTAAACTTAAATACCATAGATCAAATATATTTACCCCAGTAATATCATCAAAACTTTCCTGACTGGATGAAGTCCTTGGGCTCAAATACTAGTGTGGCCTCAATAGCCCTGCTGTAGTGTGTAGCATGCTGGGAATTATCTGTGCATGTGATGGAAGAATGCACTGCACATGTGATGGAGGAATGCACAGTGCAGGGTTGAAATTCAACTGAATTTGCATTAAATCAGGTTGTTTTAGCTTATAATCATGCTGTAAGATCTAGCATGTTGCATTCAATGTTTATTCCCATTAATTTGCCATTAATTCTCTTTCATTCCCGTTAATTCCCATGGAAAGTTTCCAACTTTGAATATTCCCGGAATTTTGCAACCCTAGTCACAAACATGAAGAAACACATCTTTTACACATTAAGCATGCAGGAAAGGAAAGACATCAACTGAGTGGTAAGGAGCGAGATAAGGGAAGCTAAAAGAGTTTATAGGGAAAAGGTAGAACAGAAATATACTAGTGGACATCTTCGTGCAGCTTGGAAAGGAATAAAAGCAATGACCTCCATCTCTCCGGGAAGTAGTAATCCTCTAAGAATTGAGGGAATAAATATGACTGACCTCCTAAATGGATTAAATAGTTTTTATTTTTGCTTTGAAAATAATAACATTTCCGATAATATTTCCCTCCTTAGAGTCTCTTACCCCTGATCCAAACATTATCATCAAGCAGGAGCCTGTTAGAGAGCTTTAAAAACGAGTCAAAATAAGTAGGGCCCCTGGTCCAGACCTTATTTAGGGGTGCATGCTCCAATATTGTGCTGACCAACTTTGCAGTGTCCTCGGAACATATATTTCAAATGTCACTGAACTGTAACCAGATTCCTGGCATTTGGAAATCTTCTACTGGGGTCCCCATCCCAAAAACATGTAAATCTAAACAACTTAGCGATTTTAGACCAGTTGCATTAACGTCATTACAGGGCTCTAATTTAACCGCGGCAACAGCCGCAACCGCCCTCGTCACTTGCCATAATGCCCTAAAAAATTGACCAACATCGACGGCAAGAACATGCCGTGACCACCCTTGACTTTTTGCTTGTTAATGGACTAGGGATGTAACGGTAAACAGTTTAATGATAATTTGCGATAAAATTCCCGACGGTTAGTAATACTGTCTAATTTTCTAACTACCGAAAAAACGTCATTTATTAATACACTTTAGGCAACACGAAGTCAGGCGCATGTGCACTAGCGTCCTTTGGCTTGATAATCATGGCGGTATAACTACACAGACTTTGATCCGGAGATTTCCCCTCGGAGTAAACGGAGCCAAGCGCTTGGTTTAACGTAATTTTCCCCTCGCTTCCCGGCGTGTGTTTAAGAGCGCACTGCTGTCTTTAGATGGAGACAGGTGTGGACAATATTGGAGACAGACACACTTGTCCCCACCCTAAAAGTAAACAGCGAAAGGAGAAAACTATTTGATGTTGCTTTTATTTTCTCAATACAGCGTCCATCAGATGCTGTGACTGAGAGTTAATGAGGTGAGGAAACATGCAGCAGGTGATGTGTTGTGAACGTTGTCCCAACTTGTTTATAAAGTCTTTAGTTTGTTGACTGGGATGTTCACTCGTGCCTTATTTAACTGCAAACTGGATCAGTGTTCAAATAACATCAGTACTAGCTCAAATGTTTTGTCATCTCATCGAATTGAACGCAGATTATGTATGAGGTGTGAGAGGTGTCACTCTTTGTTTTTGTTGCACTGAACCACAAGCAGGCGTTGTTGGAGAAGAACAAAGCTTGTTTATTAGACTTTATCTTCATTAGCCAAACTGCTTTGAGTTTTATATTTATATCAAAAAGGAAACACCACTGTTTTTTTTTACATTACTTGTGTTTTTTTCATGTCACAAGTAGTACTTCAAAGACCATTCACGTGACACAGCATTTTGTTAATGTATTATTGTGTATTTTTCGGACTATAAGTTGCAGTTTTTTTCATAGTTTGGGTGTGACTTATACTCAGGAGCGACTTATGTGTGAAATTATTAACACATTACCGTAAAATATCAAAAATTATTATTTAGCTCATTCACGTAAGAGACTAGGGATGGACCTTGTTCACAAGGGATGGACCTTGTTCACTTCTGGAGTTGCTCAGGGTGTGAGGGCACAGGCGGGTGTGGGGATACTCACGAGTCCCCGGCTGAGTGCCTGTACGTTGGAGTTCACCCCGGTGGACAAGAGGGTCGCCTCCCTTCGCCTTAGGGTTGGAGGGGGGAAAACTCTGACTGTTGTTTGTGCATACGCACCAAACAAGAGTTCAGAGTATTCTGCCTTCTTGGATACCTTGCATGGGGTCCTGTATGGGGCGCCGGCAAGGGATTCCATAGTCTTGCTGGGGGACTTCAACGCGCACGTGGGCAATGACAGTGATACTTGGACTGGCGTGATTGGGCGGAACGGTCTCCCTGATCTGATCCTGAGTGGTGAATTGTTATTGGACTTCTGTGCTAGTCACGGACTTGCGATAACAAACACCATGTTCAAGCATAAGGATGCTCATAGGTGTACCTGGTACCAGAGCACCCTAGGCCAGGGGTCGGCAACCTTTACCACTCAAAGAGCCATTTTGGCAAGTTTCACAAATTAAAGAAAGTAATGGGAGCCACAAAAAAATTTTTAAAATTTAAAATGAAAAATACCGCATACAAAGCTTAAATGCTTTGTGCTTTGTTAACTAGGGGTCTCCGACACACGCACCGGCACGCACTTTAATGTGGAAATTTGATGTTAGTGCAGCCCGCGAGTTTTGAATGAATGGCGCTTGATAGCGTCATACTTGCCAACCCTCTCATTTTTCCCGGGAGACTCCCGAATATCAGAGCGTGATGACACTGCATTTGGCGCCCTCTACAGTCTGCCCTAACAGTGTACCTGCTCGACCACACGTAGAATGCAATTTCAGCTTGCTCACGTAAGTGACAGCAAGGCGTACTAACTCAGCAGCCACACATCTTACACTGACGGTACCAATACCCAGAATCCCATGCAGCCCTAACTCTTCCGCTCAACCAACGCACGGAGAGGGGGGGGGTTGATGTGTGGGGGGATTTGGTGGTAGCGGGGGTGTATAATGTAGACCGGAAGAGTTAGGGCTGCATGGGATTCTGGGTAATGGTTGTGTTGTGTTTATGTTGTGTTACGGTGGGATGTTCTCCAGAAATGTGTTTTTCATTCTTTTTTGGTGTGGGTTCACAGTGTGGCGCATATTTGTAACGTAACAATGTTAAAGTTGTTTGATACGGCTACCGTCAGTGTAAGCTGTGTGGCTGATGAGTAAGTATGCTTTGCTGTCTCCTGTGTGTGCAAGTAATAACAACATGCAACATGTGGCTGGACTGGCACGCTGTATGTAAATGCTATAGAGGACAATTACTGCAGTGCAATTAGGGCACGCCCTTTATTTAGTAATTAGAGTGTAAATAGGATTATTTTTTCCCTGGGAGTAATATATGAGGGACACTGAGATCCATAAGTCTCCTGGGAAAATCGGGGGGGTCGGCATGTATGTAGCTGAGCCGCATCAGAGTGGTCAAGGAGCCGCATGCGGCTCCGGAGCCGCGGGTTGCCAACCCCTGCCCTAGGCCAAAGATCAATGATCGATTTTGTAATCGTATCAGCTGATCTGAGGCCGTATGTTTTGGACACTCGGGTGAAGAGAGGGGCTGAACTGTCAACTGATCACCATCTGGTGGTGAGTTGGGTCAGATGGCGGGGGAACCTCTGGACAGAGCTGGCAAACCCAAGCGTGTAGTGCGGGTGAACTGGGAACGTTTGGAGGAGTCCTCTGTCCGGAAGGACTTCAACTCCCACCTCCGGCGGGACTTCTCTGCCATCCCTGTGGAGGTTGGAGACATTGAACAGGAATGGGCAATGTTCAAAGCCTCTATTGCTAAAGCTGCAGCTGCGAGCTGTGGCCAGAAGGTCTTAGGTGCCTCAAGGGGCGGTAACCCTCGAACACCCTGGTGGACAGTGGTGGTCAGGGAAGCCGTCCGACTGAAGAAGGAGTCCTACCGGGGTATGTTATCCCGGGGGACTCCGGAGGCAGTTGCAAGGTACCGACAGGCCCGAAGGGCAGCGGCCGTGGCTGTGGACGAGGCTAAGCAGAGGGTGTGGGAGCAGTTCGGGGAATCCATGGAGAAGGACTATCGGGCGGCACCAAAGCTGTTCTGGCAGACCATACGGCACCTCAGGAGGGGGAAGCAGGGAACCATCCAAGCTGTGTATGGCAAGGATGGGACTTTGCTGACTTCAAGTGAGGAAGTCGTAGGGCGTTGGAAAGAGCACTTCAATTACATCAGACACACCCTCCCTGATAGGAGCAGGGCTTGAGGATGATGGGGGCTCAGCGTTGATCTCTCGGAGTGAAGTCACTGAGGTAGTTAGACAACTCCACAGTGGCAAAGCTCCGGGGGTTGACGCGATCCGTCCAGAAATGCTGAAGGCTCTGGGTGTTGAGGGGATGTCTTGGTTGATATGCCTTTTCAACATTGCGTGGAACTCTGGGACAGTGCCGAGGGAGTGGCAGACTGGGGTGGTGGTTCCCCCTTTCAAAAAGGGGGACCAGAGGGTGTGTGCTAATTACAGGGGTATCACACTACTCAGCCTCCCTGGGAAAGTTTACGCCAAGGTACTGGAAAGGAGGGTCCGGCCGATAGTCGAACCTCAGATTCAAGAGGAGCAATGTGGATTCCGTCCTGGTCGTGGAACAACTGACCAGCTCTTTACTCTTGCGGGAATCCTGGAGAAGGCCTGGGAGTATGCCTATCCAGTCTACATGTGCTTTGTGGATTTGGAGAAGGCGTATGACTGCGTCCCCCGGGAGATCTTGTGGGAGGTGCTGAGGGAGTACGGAGTGAGGGGAACCCTGCTCAGGGCCATCCAATCTCTGTACAACCAAAGCGAGAGTTGTGTCTGGGTGCTTGGATGTAAGTCGGATCCGTTTCCAGTGGGGGTTGGTCTCCGCCAGGGCTGCGCTCTGTCACCTATCCTGTTTGTGATTTTCATGGACAGGATTTCTAGGCGGAGTCGTGGCCATGGCGGAGAGGGTATACGTCTTGGGGGGATAAAGGTTGCGTCACTGCTCTTTGCAGATGATGTGGTCCTGATGGCACCTTCGGTTCGTGACCTTCAGCTCTCACTGGATCGGTTCGCAGCAGAGTGTTCAGCGGCTGGAATGAGGAGCAGCATCTCCAAATCTGAGGCCATGGTTCTCAGCAGGAAACCGATGGATTGTACAGTCCAGGTAGGGGACGAGACTCTGTCCCAGGTGAAGGAGTTTAAGTATCTTGGGGTCTTGTTCACGAGTGAGGGAAAGATGGAGAAGGAAATCAGCCGGAGAATCGGAGCAGCTGGGGCAGTATTGCAGTCTCTCTGCCGCACTGTTGTGACGAAACGAGAGCTGAGCCAGAAGGCAAAGCTCTCGGTCTACCGAGCTATCTACATTCCTACTCTCACCTATGGTCATGAAGTGTGGGTCATGACCGAAAGAATAAGATCGCGGATACAAGCGGCCGAAATGAGTTTCCTCAGAAGGGTGGCTGGCATCTCCCTTAGAGATAGGATGAGAAGCTCGGTCACCCGAGAGAGACTCGGAGTAGAGCCGCTGCTCCTTCGCTTGGAAAGGAGCCAGCTTAGGTGGTTCGGGCATCTCGTGCGGATGCCTCACGAGCGTCTCCCTAGGGAGGTCCTCGTTGCACGTCCCACTGGGAGGAGGCCCCGCGGCAGGCCAAGGACCAGATGGGGGGATTACATCTCCTCTCTGGCCTGGGAACGCTTCGGGATTCCCTAGGAGGAAGTCGCTAATGTTGCTCTGGAGAGGGAAGTCTGGGGGTCTCTGCTGGAGCTGTTGTCCCCGCGACCCGATTCCGGATAAGCGGTTGAAGATGGATGGATGGATGGACGTAAGAGACTAGACGTATAAGATTTCATCGGATTTAGCGATTAGGAGTGACAGATTGTTTCGTAAACGTATAGCATGTTCTATATGTTATAGCTATTTGAATGACTCTTACCCTAATATGTTACATTAATATAGCAGGCACGTTCTCAGTTGGTTATTTATGCGTCATATAACGTACACTTATTCAGCCTGTTGTTCACTATTCTTTATTTATTTTAAATTGTCTTTCAAATGTATATTCTTGGTGTTGGGTTTTATCAAATAAATTTCCCCCAAAAATGCTACTTATACTCCAATGCGACTTATATATGTTTTTTTCCTTCTTTATTATGCATTTTCGGCCGGTGCAACTTATACTCCGGAGCGACTTATACTCCGAAAAATCCATCCATCCATCCATCCATCCATTTTCTACCGCTTATTCCCTTCGGGGTCGCGGGGGGCGCTGGAGCCTATCTCAGCTACAATCGGGCGGAAGGCGGGGTACACCCTGGACAAGTCACCACCTCATCGCAGGGCCAACACAGATAGACAGACAACATTCACACTCTCATTCACACACTAGGGCCAATTTAGTGTTGCCAATCAACCTATCCCCAGGTGCATGTCTTTGGAGGTGGGAGGAAGCCGGAGTACCCGGAGGGAACCCACGCAGTCACGGGGAGAACATGCAAACTCCACACAGAAAGATCCCGAGGCCAGGATTGAACTCACGACTACTCAGGACCTTTGTATTGTGATGCAGACGCACTAACCCCTCTGCCACCGTGCTGCCACTCTGAAAAATACGGTAGTTAATTCCTATATGAAATATTTTTGCTCAAACTCTTAATGGATCTGTCCCAATACATCATCTACATGTTGTAGATATAAATGTACATAACTTAAAAATAATAATATATTTTTTTTTTTTTTTTTTAAATATATATATATATATATATATATATATATATATATATATATATATATATATATATATATATATATATATATATATATATATATATATAATGCAGTCATGCTTTGGAGCCTATGCCTCGAAAGAAAATAATGTTTGCCTTTGTGCCCTTCCAACTTGCCTTGGTGCCCTAAAACATGTGCACTCCTTTAAGGCAACACTTACCTTGACCTTAAAAAGGTAAAATTCGAGGCCTGTCATTAATCACGAAAATCTTTGAAAAAATAGTTAAAAGCCTGGTCTTGTCTTCTATAGAGGGACTTGATCCACTACACTTTGCCTATCAAGCAGTGAGAGGTGTAGATGATGCCAAGCTTTTTATACTCAACCACCTCTACAAACACTTACAGAAGCCACAAGGCTCTTTTTTGCTGATTTCTCTTCAGCATTTAACACAATGCAGCCACAGCTCTTAATAGAGAGGCTTGTGTCTACATTAGAATTGTCTCACCAGCTTGTGCTATGGATTTTAGACTTTTTAACTGGCAGAGAGCAAAGAGTCTCTGTAAACAGCTGTCTCGCTGACTCTGTAACCAAATCCCCGGGTCCACCCCAAGGATGCGTCCTTCCTCCCTGACTTTTTATGATGTATACTGATGAATGCAGGAGTAGGCAGGAGGACACCTATCTGAATACATTTTCTGATGACACGACATTGCTGTCCCTCCTCCATGGTTCACAATCAAAGCAAGAGAGCGCCCTAATGGATTTTATCTCCTGGTGTGACTTTTTGGATTTAAATGTACCTAAAACCAAATAATTAATTATTGATTTTAGACGTAAGAAGAAAATTTCTACGGAGTGCATCATACATAACAAAAAAGTTTACATTATTTCATTGTATAAATCGTGGGTCCCCAAACTTTTTGACTGGGGGGCCGCATTGGGTTAAAACAATTTGGCCGGGGGCCGGGCTGTATATACGTATATATAAAAATGGATTAGAAAGGACAGATTGTAAAAGGAATTGCGTGTGAATGCTCCAATGCTAAAGTTGAACTGAAATGCTGACAGAATGTAGTATGAATTTAAGAAGAATTGTGGAAGTTTGAAGAATGTCCCATTGATTTCAATAGGAATTTCCCAAAGATTTGGGAATTTCGGGAAGTGTGGGAATATTTTTTAAAAAAGGTAAAAAAAACGTGAATGTGTTGAAATGGTTGGTGTTGGAATTTTTCAAATCGGTCGAGAAATGTTGAAGTAGTAACATGTTGAATTGAGAAATGGTATTACGGAATTCCTGGGATTTGGGGAAAACTGGGAATTTTTCCAGTTAAAAAAAAAACTTCTTTTTTTTTTTCCTAATTAAGAGGATTGTTTTGACGATGGAACGGTTGAAATGCGTTCAAAAATGTGGAAGGAGTAGTCGCCAGAAAAAAGGGTGGGGAATAGGGCTTTGGAAAACCAGGAATTCTGGAAAATCCTGGAATTTTTTTGAACTTGGAAAAAAGGTAGTTTGAACTTCTAGGATGAGTGGAATATGTCGAAGGTGGAATGGTATGAATCGGTTGAAAAATGTAGAAGTTTGAAAAATGGCCGATTCATTTTGAATAGGAAAAAATGTCCCGGAAAAACCTGGAATTCTGGGAAATCTGGGAATTTTTGGAATTTGAAAACCCGCAATTCCCCAATAGGCTGAACAGTTTGAAGTTGGAACGGTTTGAATCGGTTGAAAAATGTGGAAGTTTGAAAAATGGCCAATTCATTTTCAATGGGAAAAAATGTCCCAGAAAAACCTGAAATTCTGGGAAATCTGGGAATTTTTGGAATTTGAAAACCCGCAATTCCCCAATAGGCTGAACAGTTTGAAGTTGGAACGGTTTGAATCAGGTGAAAAATATGGAAGGTAGAGCGCGACAAAATCTGGAGAAGAAGAAGAACAAATAGATGAATGTTGGTGTAGAAAACCATATGTATGAATGTTTGGAGAATTCACACAATAACAAAAAAAAAAATTATTATTATTAATTTTTTTAAGATGGATTTTGGACGCTGGCGGGCTGTATTCAGGCGGGCTGTAGTTTGGGGACCCCTGGTATTAATACTTGGGGGCCTTTTTTGACGACCAGCTGGAGTTTGATGTGAACACAGATTTTAGAGTGAAGCGAGCACAACAGAGAATTCATCTTCTCTGGAAACTAAATTATTTCTCTGTCAGGCCTATCATACTCCTATGTGTTTTTCTTTCTTTTGTTGTTGGTTTCACTGACTGACTAGTATTGTTAAGTCTTGCTGTAAGATTACCGGAGTAAAACTTAAGAGACTTAAACTTCCTCTGCGACCAGCAAATCATCTAAAAAGCAAAGAGCATTTTAGCCTCCCAGAGCCATGTCCTTGCAGGTGAATTCTCTCTGCTGCCTTCAGGGCGACGTTATGTCCTTCCATTGAGTAAAAACAAATAGATTTTCCAAATAATTCGTCCCCTCTGCACTCAGACTCTTAAACTTTAACATTTTTCACAGTGTTATATTGTTGTACTGTTTATGCATTTATTGAGTATCTATTTATTGTGGGCTTTTCGAACCTCGACAACCTGCTGCTCAAAATTAATTGCCCCTTGAGGGTTTAATAAAGTTATTTTATTTGATTTGAATAATACAACATAAACCCTTTTTTTTTGTTTGTCCTGTCCAGCCACTCATATTGTTGATGTAGATGATCATATTTTCTGTACATATTTACTTTACAAAAGAGAAGTGTGGGATACATCTCTTGTTGCCTTATTTGTATTTGACTTTATTAAATTGATTAATATTCATGTTTGGCGCAGCCGGACCGGAGCAGGAGGGGATAGAAAGATAATAAACACTTCTGACCGCCAGGTGTGACGTCACACACACTAGCACTTGACCACCAGGTGTTAGACCGAATTTGTATACACTGAATTTTAAAACACTGATTTTTTTTTATATAAAAATAAAATCCAAACGTTAAAAATGTTGTTACATAAATTCAGTGTCAAAACAACGCATTTGTAATAAATACACAAATTGACCGCCATATTTATTCAGTTTTCTGTGTGCGTAATTAGACTGGACTGGACTGGTTATATGCACTCTAGACTAAAACCCCATACCTCTCTGGTACTGTCAACAAAATCTCATTTATGACATAGCAGATTGAAAACCCACTTTTGTGCCAAGTTAGTGTATATTACATTTAAATAAATGTTTTTAATAGTGTTTGGACATCTATGGTCTGCCATATATAAAGCGTTCAATGTTGAAAGAGTTTTTCAGAGTACCGTAATTGAAGACTTTATTGTTTGATGGACACCAACTTACCGTTGTAGCTGTCAAATGTCACCGAAGAAACATTTGTCATTTCAGCAAAGCGAATGATGAACTCTTGAGGAAACATCCCGGTGGACATCCAGAAGGTTTTTGTGTTTCTGGTTCAAACAAAACGAAACAAAATCAGTTATTGTAGTGCAAAAACATAAGAATATATAGACCGCAACTAAAGCCACAAGTGTGATCTACTGTGCAGCCTTAGAAAACTCCAAAAATAAAAATAGCTTTGCGTATAATTGATGAATTAATGAACTAATTATTAATGATCTAGCACCAGTCTCCTCTCAAGAACTTTGTAAGAAGAAATGCCAACTGGACAATTGGGTCTCTTTAGAAAAATGGGGTTGAGCAACTCTCATTTTCTTATTGAGCGTAGGGCTGGGCGATATGGCCTTTTTTTAATATCTCGATATTTTTAGGCCATGTCACGATACACGATATATATCTCGATATTTTGCCTTAGCCTTGAATGAACACTTGATGCATATAATCACAGCAGTATGATGATTCTATGTGTCTACATTAAAACATTCTTGTTCATACTCCATTAATATATGCTCATTTTAAACTTCCATGCAGAGAGGTAAATTACAACTAAGTCAATTGACCAAAACTGTATTTATTAAACAGTTATTTAGCAGTGGCACAAACGTTCATGTCATTTCAAAACAGAAAGTGCAAGATTGTCAGAGACATTTTAAAACAAGCTATGAGTGCACTTTTGTGCATGATGTCACTAATATGACATATCAAAAACCACACTAAATTAAAGTGCACGTTTTGTACAGAACGCCACTACAATAGTTTAAAACAAATAAAGTGCACTTTTGTGCATGATGTCACACAAGATATTTCAATAACTGTCAAATAAAAATGAGCTGCATAATAGGAAATCAAATAGTGTACACCCTTCGGTATGTGGTAGGTCACTGCGGATGTTATCTCCTTCTGTTGTTGACTATTTTTTTCATACGGTGTTGATGTGGAAATGGTTGCCTCGGCATTTTGTTGGTGTGGCACCGAACGATGTTGACATGCAGAGTTTCAAGCACTCTTCATTCTCTAGCGGGTGACTTTTCAAATGATGCTACTTATTAGCAGTAATGCTACTTTTTGTAGCAACGCTTTTGCCCCACACTTGACAAATTACGGTTGTCTGTTCGACATATTCCCACTTGAAGCCAAACCACCGCCAGACGATGGACCCCCTGCTGTTTTTCTTGGGAATTAATTCTTCCTTTATTTGTTACCAGATTCGCACCTTCTTTCTCTCGTATTACCACTCGCACCACAGCTAACGTTACCCATGTCGCTACCTCTCTGCTCCGCGAGGGCATATACGTATGTGACATATGTAAGAAGGTGCGCTTGTTTTACGTCTCTGTGAGAAGGAGAGACAAGAAAGAGTGACAAGAGCCTGTAGTGTAATGCCCGAAGATAAAAGCAACTACGTCTGCGTGAGAACGTATACTCGAATATCACGATATAGTCATTTTCTATATCGCACAGAGACAAACCCGCGATATATCGAGTATATCGATATATCGCCCAGCCCTAATTGAGCGTGTCAAATATGGAACACGATACATGTAATTAGGGGTTTCATGGTCCGATAATGACATCAGAAATCGGTCGATATCAGCAAAAAATAAATACAAAATTAAATTTAAAAAAACAAGCATCGGATTATATTGGCAATCTCCCATATAAACTTCGGTACAAGCAGTGTTGTAGCACATTTACTTGTATGGCCACTTAATATCTAATTTGTTCTCCAATAAGCACACAATGTTGGTCTTTTCTTTTATATTAGTCATTTACAACAGGTCAACATGCTCAGCTAAAAGCTACAAGGAACCAGCAGCTACACAACAGCTAAGCACACAATAGCACACAAGCCAAACATACGTAATAAAGTGTCCTTAGTTGAACAACAAACAGCACATGTGTCAATTTAAACAAATACCAAATAATTATAGTTGCATATTATTTACTTATACAAAACATCCTCATTCAATTTACTGCGTCGTGAGCTTCACTTTATAAATTGTTGTGGCCACTAGGTGTTGCCAAAAAGCAATTACCACTCCACATCAACTTAAAAACAGCATTAGTCCATTTCAGATGGTTAACAATAAATAAGTTAGTGATGTTGTGGTCTGTTTGACTTGTTTTCCTTGATCAAAATGTTTGTAACATTTCACACTACGAAAATATGTATGATCAGTGCAGTTACAGTATCGGATTAATATCCGTATCGGCCAATACTCAAGGCTCCACTATTGTTACCGTTTCGGAACTGGTTAAAAGTTGTATACAAGTTTTAAAGTTGTATATAGTCTGCAAATATGAAAAAATATAGCAACACAAGCATCATTTAATAGGGCCGTGACAAAAATGGCTGCTGAGAGTGAATATTGTAATTCTAGTTGATACTGTAGACTACTGGTATAAATAAGAAGTGCTAAAGAGGTCAGATTATGATTTTTTTCTACATGCAAACAACTTCCTTGTGGTCTACATAACATGTAATGCTGGTTCTTTGGTCCAAATGTTGCCTTAGATTATGTTTTACAGACCATTTTCAAGCTCAGTATGCGCCGTTTTGTGGGCGGTCTTATTTACGTGCCTCCACTTCGACTGCATTTTTTCTCCGCCATCCTTGTTGAAGTGAAGTGAATTATATTTATGTAGCGCTTTTTCTCTAGTGACTCAAAGCGCTTTACATAGTGAAACCCAATATCTAAGTTACATTTGAACCACTGTGGGTGGCACTGGGAGCAAGTGGGTAAAGTGTCTTGCCCAAGGACACAACGGCAGTGACTAGGATGGCGGAAGCGGGGACCGAACCTGGAACCCTCAAGTTGCTGGCACGGCCGCTCTACCAACCGAGCTATACCGCCCCAGTTTTGTTGTTGTTGTAGTTTTTTAACCTTCCATATGGAGTCTAGACAAATATAAGTTCAAATTATACGGTACTTTGTATTAGAAATGGCAACAGCGGAGGATGCATGTGCATGTGCGAGCCAGTCTGCCGCACAACAAGAGGATCGAGAAAAAGAAGGAACTAATTGATTACAGTTTTGGACTACACAGCTCTTCGGGTACATTTCTACCATATATGGATAATCCGCTGACATTACAACTGGGGAAAATGTCACAAAATGGGCAAATTACAGAACAGCTGCTTTGGAGGGAGTATGAAGGAAGGCAAGTGTTATGTTTTTTCCCTGCCTTCTCTTTTGTTGTGATTTGTTTCCTCAGCTCATTAGTCTCCAGCGAGGGGCGGACACTAAGGCACACCTGCAACCTATTTTCTACCAAGGAGTATTTAAGCTCGTCACCCACAGCTGGTCAGGAGCGCCCTAAGTGGCTGATCCGTTGGCGGTCCCGTCAGCGGGATTGTGCCGAAAATGTAATTTCAGTTCTTATGTGTCTTGTACATGTTAAGAATGGACAAATAAAGCTGCTCTAATGCTCTTGTCGGTTAATTTATCCTGCACCTTCCACGTGCATGCGTCTGCTTCGTCTCGTCAGTCCCGGTACGTTGCTTTTCCTTTATCCTGTATGTCCTAACGTTGTTTTGTTTGTTTCCTAGCCTCCTTGAGGCCGCAAGGACTTTTACCCTGTGCGTAGTACGCCCTGGCTTTTCCCCTGACGACCACTGAGAAACCTGTTCCATTTAGTATTTCATGGTGTGCACTTCTGCCCCATCGCTTTTTGTTAACACTTTGTGGACTCATTAAATTTATTCCTTTTTGTTATTCAAACTTGCCTCCCGTCTCTGCATCCCGGGGTCACCCCCTTGACCAGTTCCTAACAGCAAGGTTGTTTTATAAATATCTCCGCTATGCCTCTACGGTTTGATTTCAAATTTGCAGGTCTTACAGTATGCAGATCCCAAATACACAACAGCAAGTACCCATATACAGTAGGTAAGGAAAGTTTTTTTGCATAATAGGTATTATTATGAAATGTGTATAACTTTTGTATTTTTTCCATTGGTTGATGTATTCGTCTAATGCGGGGGTCGGCAACCCACGGCTCTAGAGCCACATGTGGTTCTTTAGCGGCTCCCAAGAGCTTTTTCTAAAATGTATGAAAATGAAAAAAAGATGAGGGGGAAAATATATTTTTTGTTTTAATATATAGGAGGACAGACATGCCACAACCCTTCGTAATTGTTAGAAATCCCAGTGTTTGTATTAAACATGCTTCAATGATGACATTATTTGACAAGTGCCGTTTTGTCCTACTAATTTCGGCGGTTCTTGAACTCACCGTAGATTGTTTACATGTCCAACTTTCTCCGACGCTGCCACAGAAAGACGTGTTTTCTGCCACTCCTTCTTCGTCTCGTTTTGTCCACCAAACGTTTTATGTTATGCGTAAATGCACAAACGTGAGCTTTGTTGATGTTATTGACTTGTGTGGAGTGCTAACCAGGCATAATTGATCAGTGCATGACTGCAAGTTAATCAACGCCAGCATGCTATTTAGGCTAGCTGTATGTACATATTGCATCATTATGCCTCGTTTGTAGGTATATTTGAGCTCATTTAATTTCCTTTACTTATGTCCTCTGTGTATTTAATTTATATTTGCATGTCTCATGACACATTATCTGTATGTAATATTGGCTGCATTTCTGATAGTTGTCTGTGTGCCATGTTGTTCCAGACCACAGCAAACTTTAGCCAGTTTGCAAAGATTGTAATAAATCCATTAGAAGAAGACAGCCTGCCATTTCCTTTAACTTGAACACACACATCTATACCTTTGGCCATTCTAAGCCAGTCATTTCCAGGAGTTATCTCATCCTCTGAGAAGTTTTACTAATGTTTTCCAATGTTACAGAAATGTTGTATAATAAATATAAAATTTGAACATTTCTGTCAACAAATTTTTGCATCAGCCTGCGACACATTATCATTTTGATAGTAGGCTAAAATAGCTAATATAGACACTTACATCATGTGTTGTCTTCATTATAACACTTATATAAGGTTTTTCATTTTTTGTGGCTCCAGACAGATTTTTTTTGTATTTTTGGTCCAATATGGCTCTTTCAACTTTTTGGGTTGCCGACCACTGGTCTAATGTAGAAGATAAAATTGTGGCAGTGGATGATTTACAACAGTGGAATTTTACATTTTAGTGTTTAGTTTGTGTACTGTTTCGTATGGGTTTGCTTTTTTTTTAACATCAACTTTCCGAGGGACTAGTGATGGAAATTAGCAATTAGCTGTTGTCGCATACTCTCATTCGTGGTCAAAAGTTTACAGATATTTGTAAAGGACATAATGTCATGGCTGTCTTGCGTTTCCAATCATTTTTACAACTCTTATTTTTTGTGATAGAGTGAATTCATGAAGTTTGGTTCTTTTAGAATTTATTATGGGTCTACTGAAAATGGGACCAAATCTGCTGGGTCAAAAGTATACATACAGCAATGTTAATATTTGGTTACATGTCCCTTGGCAAGTTTCACTGCAATAAGGCGCTGTTGGTAGCCATCCACAAGCTTAGTCTACTCAGTGGCCTAGTGGTTAGAGCGTCCGCCCTGAGATCGGTAGGTTGTGAGTTCAAACCCCGGCCGAGTCATACCAAAGACTATAAAAATGGGGCCCATTACCTCCCTACTTGGCACTCAGCATCAAGGGTTGGAATTGGGGGTTAAATCACCAAAAATTATTCCCGGGCGCGGCACCGCTGCTGCCCACTGCTCCCCTCACCTCCCAGGAGGTGATCAAAGGGATGGGTCAAATGCAGAGGACAAATTTCACCACACCTAGTGTGTGTGTAGACAATCATTGGTACTTTAACTTTAACTTAACTTGACTTCTGGCAAGCTTCTGGTTGGATTTTTGACCACTTCTCTTGACAAAATTGGTGCACTTCAGCTAAATTTGTTGGTTTTCTGACATCAGCATTGTCCACATGACATCACATGGACAAAGATAAGACCTTTTGGAGGAAAGTTCTGCGGTCATATGAACCAAAAATGTAGCTGTTTGGCCACAGTACCCAGCAATATGTTTGGAGGAGAAAAGGTGAGGCCTTTATTCCCAGGAACACCATTTCTACCGTCAAGCATGGTGGTGGTAGTATTATGCCATGGGCCTGTTTTGCTGCCAATGGAACTGGTGCTTTACAGAGAGTAAATGGGACAATTAAAAAGGAGGATTACCTCCAAATTCTTCAAGACAACCTAAAATCATCAGCCCGGAGGTTGGGTCTTGGGCACAGTTGGGTGTTCCAACAGGATAACGACCCCAAAGAAACGTCAAAAGTGGTAAAGGAATGGCTAAATCGGGCTAGAATTAAGGTTTTGGAATGGCCTTCCCAAAGTCATGACTTAAACGTGTGGACAATGCTGAAGTCCATGTCAGAAAACCAACACATCTAGCTGAACTGCACCAATTTTGTCAAGAGGAGTGGTCACGTGCATACATACGTATGTATGTATGCACGTATATATGTATGTATGTTGTGAGTATATACACGTATATATGTATGTATGTTGTGAGTATATACACGTATATATGTATGTATGTTGTGAGTATATACACGTATATATGTATGTTTGTTGTGAGCGAACTGTGGTGCTGAATTTCCCCCAGGGATCAATAAAGTACTTTCTATTCTATTCTATTAAAAAATTCAAGCAGAAGGTTGCCAGAAGCTTGTGGATGGCTACCAAAAGCGCCTTATTGCAGTGAAACTTGCCAGGGACATGCAACCAAATATTAACATTGCTGTATGTATACTTTTGACCCAGCAGATTTGGTCACATTTTCAGTAGACCCATAATAAATTCATAAAAGAACCAAACTTCATGAATGTTTTGTGTGACCAACAAGTATGTGCTCCAATCACTCTATCACAAAAAAAATAAGAGTTGTAGTTACAAGTGTATGTAAACTTTTGACCACGACTGTAGATGTCAGAGGTGCATTAGTAAGAATTGTAATGTGTAGTTTGATTAAAGAAAATCTACAGCTGGAGAGAGAAATTGAGAAATCGATTCACTCTGACAAGACACGCACAAGGATATACTTACCCGTCAATTATGTTTTCTGATGGGTGGTTCTCATCGTTGGAGGTCGCCACGACCACTTTCGCACCCAAAGAGCGAAGGGGGGCATCAAACATCGTCAATGAATACTAAACAACACAGATGCCAACCTCTGGAGAAGTCTAATACGCAGCAAAGCTACAACAACCTAGCGTTGCCAGGCCAACCCTCGGCGTCGCATAATATAGACGTCACGTCGCTGTTGTTACGTCATCAGGCTAGTTGACGCCCACCGACGCCATCCTCCATGCATGGAGCTACGAACGTTGGTTAGCGCCTGTCTTTGAAAAGTAATGTTTTCCTAATGGCTAATGAATGCAAAGAAGAGTTATTTAGGCGGGGGAGTGGACAGGTAAGTCATGCCGGACTGTGAAAGACTAGAATCAAAATAACAAATGTTGAAGTATTTTCAGACGCTGTGGTTTTTTTTGGTGTGGAAGGATGAGCTAGCTTGCTAAGTTAGCAGACAAAGCTCAAACCAATATGGACAGAAAATAATGAATATTAGTGTAGTGGTGTAGGTACTATTTAAAAGATAAGAGAGGTGGGCATATTTATTTATTTATATATATATATATATATATAAATATGTGTGTGTGGGTATATATATATATACGGTATATATATATGCATGTGTGTGTAATATACATATGTATGTATATATATAGATATATGTACGTATATATGTATGTATATATATATATATGTGTGTGTGTGTGTATATATATGTATATGTATGTGTGTATATGTATGTATGCATGTATGTATATATGTATGTGTATATAAATATGTACGTGTATATACGTATGTGTATATATACATACTGTATGTGTGTATATATATATATATACGTATGTGTATATATGCGGAGTGGCGGAGTTGGTAGAGTGGCCGTGCCAGCAATCGGAGGGTTGCTGGTTACTGGGGTTCAATCCCCACCCTCTACCATCCTAGTCATGTCCGTTGTGTCCTTGGGCAAGACACTTCACCCTTGCTCCTGATGGCTGCTGGTTAGCGCCTTGCATGGCAGCTACCGCCATCAGTGTGTGAATTTGTGTGTGAATGGGTGAATGTGGAAATACTCTCAAAGCGCTTTGAGTACCTTGAAGGTAGAAAAGCGCAATACAAGTATAACCCATTTATCATTTATACTGTATGTGTGTATATATATATATATATATATATATATATATATGTATGCGTGTATATATATATATGTATGCGTGTATATGTATGTGTGTATATATATGCATGTATGTATATATGTATGTGTATATAAATATATACGTATGTGTATATATACATACTGTATGTGTGTGTATATATATATATACGTATGTGTATATATACGTGTATATATATACATACTGTATGTGTATATATATATATATATATACGTATGTGTGTATATATATACACATATATATTAGGGGTGTAACGCATACTTGCCAACCTTGAGACCTTCGATTCCGGGGGTGGGGGGTGGGGGGTGGGGTGGGGCGGGAACATACTTGGGTGTTAAAATGTCATATTTGCTGTCAGATTAACTTCTGTGTCCACCTGTAAACTGTTATTTTCCAGAGTGAAGACTCGGATATTTGGGACGACACCGCCTTAATAATTGCCTACGATAAAGCTGTTGCTTCATTTAAGGTATCCAGAGTGAAGTCGTGTTGAAATACGGCTAGTTTTGGGTCTGTTGCTCACACTGTCTTTTCTTGCCGACAGTCCGCCCTGAAGGGTGAAGAAGAGCCTCAGTCTATGGACCAAGTTCCACCAGGTAAGAAGCGAAGAAACAACAGAAGGACAAAAGCCAAAGCATCAACAGATAAAGAGGTATGAATATGAAATCGGCGTTCATAGAATCCTTCCATTTACAGAGTATTCACAGCGCTTTACGTTTTCCACATTTTGTTATCCAAAATAGAATCGATTAATAAATCCTCAAAATTCTGCACACAATACCCAATACCTTTTTTTTTTTTTTTTAGAAATTTTGGAAATGTAACATGACTAAATGCTGTTAATGCTTCCCGGACACACTTTATTTATTAAGGATGGGATTTATGGCTCTTTGAAGAGAGCCGGATCCTAAGGAGCCGTTAAAAAGACTGGCTTGTTTTTATAATTAAAAAACAAAAAATTTCAACAACGAAACAATTGATAGTATCAGTTTTATGATAAGACAGAGATCTGAATGATTGAATTTACACGAATATTATTACGTTGGTGGGAATTTACACGAATATTATTACGTTGGTGGGAATTATTCGGAAATATTGGCTATCATTTTATTAGTTGTTTTCATTGTAAACATTTCATAAGGTGCTGCCGTATTTCCATGTTTTTGAAAAAAATATTCAAGTATTAAGAGCATTAAAGTGTAAATAATACTACAAAAAAAATTAGGATGTAATAGAAATGTGAGTATAAAATTATTCTACCATACATAGTGTATGTACGCTTAAACTACAAAAATACCATTTATGTATGCGTAAATATTCGCGGCGTGGCGAAGTTGGTAGAGTGGCCGTGTCAGCAATCAGAGGGTTGCTGGTTACTGGGGTTCAATCCCCACCTTCTACCATCCTAGTCACGTCCGTTGTGTCCTTGGGCAAGACACTTCACCCTTGCTCCTGATGGCTGCTGGTTAGCGCCTTGCATGGCAGCTCCCGCCATCAGTGTGTGAATGTGTGTGTGAATGGGTGAATGTGGAAATACTGTCAAAGCGCTTTGAGTACCTTGAAGGTAGAAAAGCGCTATACAAGTATAACCCATTTATCATTTATTTATTTATATATGTTTGTATATATATCAGGGGTGTGGGAAAAAATCGATTCAAATTTGAATTAAGGCTGAAACAACGCGTCGACGTAGTTTTTGTGCGGATGCCACCCGAACGCCTCCCTAGGGAGGTGTGTAGGGCACGTCCAACCGGTAGGAGGCCACTGGGAAGACCCAGGACACGTTGGGAAGACTGTCTCCCGGCTGGCCTGGGAACGCCTCGGGATCCCCCGGGAAAAGCTGGACGAAGTGGCTGGGGAGAGGGAAGTCTGGGCTTCCCTGCTTAGGCTGCTGCCCCCGCGACCCGACCTCAGATAAGCGGAAGTAAATGGATGGATGGATGGACGCGTCGCATATTTACGTCACACTACCGTCATGGCGGAGCGCAAAGCAGACGGTGCGAGCGAGGGGGAAAAAGCACGCCAAAAGTGTGGGAGTATTTCAATACACGGCCTAATAATATTGTTGTATGCACACTGTGTCGAGCGGAAATGGCCTATCATAGCAGCACAACGGCTATGAACGAACATTTGAAAAGAAAACCATCAACTAGTCAATCGTCCGCGTGAGTATACGTTGTCATCATTACACAAAAACATGAATGTGTCATTTGTATCTGCTAGGGGTGTAACGGTACGTGTTTTGTATTGAACCGTTTCGGTACGGGGCTTTCGGTTCGGTACGGGGGTGTACCGAAAGAGTTTCTAAGCTAAAGTCTTAACAAGCTGCTTTGCTCCTTCTGCCTCTGTCTCAGCACCCAGCATTGTCCCACCCACACAACCATCTGATTGGTACACACAAAGCGTTAACAGCCAATCAGCAGTGCGTATTCAGAGCGTTAACAGCCAATCAGCAGTGCGTATTCAGAGCGCATGTAGTCAGCGCTTCAGCGTCGAGCAGATAGGTGTTTAGCAGGTGAGCATCAGGCAGCGTACTCTCCCCAAATGATAATAAACACCTCCCAGTCAACTACTAGTAACATCACTATGAGCCCGTTCACCTTCTAGAAATATAAACTGCAGCTCAGCTCACTCGCAGTCCTGGCTTGAGGTGAAGGCTAATTACCTCTCAGTTCCAGCCACATCGACCCCTTCTGAGCGCCTATTTTCAGTTGCTAGGGATATTGTAAACAAGAAAAGAACCAGAGCATGTAGACATGCTAACTAGAGCCGATATTATCGGCCGATATATGCGTTAAAATGTAATATCGGAAATTATCGGTATCGGTTTTTTTATTATCGGTATCGTGTTTTTTTTTTGTTTTTTTTTATTAAATCAACATAAAAAACACAAGATACACTTACAATTAGTGCACCAACCCAAAAAACCTCCCTCCCCCATTTACACTCATTCACACAAAAGGGTTGTTTCTTTCTGTTATTAATATTCTGGTTCCTACATTATATATCAATATATATCAATACAGTCTGCAAGGGATACAGTCCGTAAGCACACATGATTGTGCGTGCTGCTGGTCCACTAATAGTACTAACCTTTAACAGTTAATTTTACTAATTTTCATTCATTACTAGTTTCTATGTAACTGTTTTTATATTGTTGTACTTTCTTTTTTATTCAAGAAAATGTTTTTAATTTATTTATCTTATTTTACTAATTTTTTTAAAAAGTACCTTATCTTCACCATACCTGGTTGTCCAAATTAGGCATAATAATGTGTTAATTCCACGACTGCATATATCGGTTGATATCGGTATCGGTTGATATCGGTAATTAAAGAGTTGGACAATATCGGAATATCGGATATCGGCAAAAAGCCATTATCGGACATCCCTAATGCTAACCTTTCTTCATTACAACTGTTAGTCACTCACTGGAATGAGTATAATTGGTTATTGTGTACTGTGTTGGACTGGATGTTTATTTTGCACATTTTAAAAGCAATACTTAATGTTTACAGTGCTCCAGGATATTTAGATTGGCACTTTTTTGTATTGGATGTTCAAGTTCAAGTTCAAGTTTATTATTCTTCGGTCAATCGTCAACAAAATAAACAAACAGTTGTACATTCTTAAATTGAAAATGAAAATGTTGCAGACCGAAAGGGTTTAGGCTGAAGTTGAACACTTATTGCGCCTAACCCTATAAACAATGTCAAGTACAAAATAAACTTCCGAAAATGATTGAATGTCCATTGTACAACATATTATAAATACACATTATACATAACATGAACACAGTTCAATTATATACACAGTAAAGGCATGTGAAATATCCTTGTAGACATGTTAAACCTTTGTACCAATTTATATACTATATACAAACAATTGTACTTCCATTATTATTTATAACCCACATTTAGTATTTGAATTAACATTGATCATAGTATTAACTACTGTGTTGATTCTAGAGTGATATATTTTTTCAAGACATTGGTCTTGAAGTGTTTTTTAAATGTGTGAATAGAACTGGAACATTTTAAGGAATAATCCAAGCTGTTCCACAGTTGAACCACCCTGACAGAAACACATCTACTTTTTAAGCTTGTTCTTATCTTAGCTTTCTGGAAGACAGCTGAACCTCTGAGGTCATAGGGATTCTCTCTGGGTTTAAACCTCTCCTGTAGACACCCAGGCAGCATGTGGTTATGAGCTTTGTACGTCACAATAGCAGTGTTGAGGTCAACAAGATCGTGCAGTTTTAATGTTTTTAATTTAATAAACAGAGCATTGGTATGGTCATGATAATCTGCATAATTTACAATTCTAATCGCTTTCTTTTGAAGTAAGAATATAGATTTAATGTTTGTTTTGTAATTGTTACCCCAGATTTCGACACAATAATTAAGATAAGGGAGTACAAAAGAATTATATAACATGATAAGAGCCTTTTGATTTACGGAGTTTTTTATTTTATGTAACATAGCAATATTTTTTGCCATCTTTGTCTTAAGTATATTTATGTGCAGTTTCCAATTTAATTTATCATCTATATGGATTCCCAAAAATTTTGTTGAATACACCCTTTCTATCTCCATATCATCAATTCTTATATGACACTGTTTGTTATTTTTCCTATTTCCAAAAATTATGTATTTTGTTTTATTTAGGTTGATTGATAGTTTATTGGCATCAAACCATTGCTTTAGTATGTGGAGTTCACTCTCTACAGTCCCTAAGAGATGGTCTTGCCCAGAACAGTACAGACTTGTATCATCAGCAAAGAGAATACATTTGAGTTTTTTAAAGATTTTACAGATATCATTAATGTACAATAAAAACAATTTTGGTCCCAATACAGAACCTTGGGGTACTCCATGTGTTATAATCTTTTTATCTGAATCTACATTATTCATATGCACGTACTGTTCTCTGCCACCAAGATAACTTTTCAACCAATCATGAGCAAGACCTCTAAAATGTTTATGATGTTTATCTTTATTTTTGCACATTTTAGCAAATAAGCAATACTTTCACTTTTGTTGAAATGTTTACACTGTTGTTACAGAATATTTCGTTTTGCACTTATTTGTATTGGATGTTTATCTTTATTTTTGCACATTTTAAAGCAAAATAAGCAATACTTTTACTTTTGAAATGCTTATACTATTGCAGAATATTAAGATTTGCACTGGATGTTTACTTTTATATTTGCACATTAAAAAGCAAATAAGCTTCTTTTAATTTTGTTAAATGTTAAAAGTTTTAAATGTTTACATTGTTACAGAATTATTTGTCATGTTGTTGTCAAAGTTGACTGAGTGGCCATACTTTTTTTTTTTTGTAAATAAAAGCCATGCCTTTTGAAAAAACTGGCCTACATTTATTTTTTCATCTTCATTTTAAATAAAAAAATAATCCATCCATCCATCCATCTTCAACCGCTTATCCGGAATCGGGTCGCGGGGACAGCAGCTCCAGCAGAGACCCCCAGACTTCCCTCTCCAGAGCAACATTTGCGACTTCCTCCTGGGGAATCCCGAAGCGTTCCCAGGCCAGAGAGGAGATGTAATCCCCCCATCTGGTCCTTGGCCTGCCGCGGGGCCTCCTCCCAGTGGGACGTGCAACGAGGACCTCCCTAGGGAGACGCTCGTGAGGCATCCGCACGAGATGCCCGAACCACCTAAGCTGGCTCCTTTCCAAGCGAAGGAGCAGCGGCTCTACTCCGAGTCTCTCTCGGGTGACTGCACTTCTCACCCTATCTCTAAGGGAGATGCCAGCCACCCTTCTGAGGAAACTCATTTCGGCCGCTTGTATCCGCGATCTTATTCTTTCGGTCATTACCCACACTTCATGACCATAGGTGAGAGTAGGAATGTAGATAGCTCGGTAGACCGAGAGCTTTGCCTTCTGGCTCAGCTCCCGTTTCGTCACAACAGTGCGGCAGAGAGACTGCAATACTGCCCCAGCTGCTCCGATTCTCCGGCTGATTTCCTTCTCCATCTTTCCCTCACTCGTGAACAAGACCCCGAGATACTTAAACTCCTCCACCTGGGACAGAGTCCTGTCCCCTACCCGGACTGTACAAACCATCGGTTTCCTGCTGAGAACCATGGCCTCAGATTTGGAGATGCTGATCCTCATTCCAGCCGCTGAACACTCGGCTGCGAACCGATCCAGTGAGAGCTGAAGGTCACGAACCGAACACGACACAGAACAAACCAAAAGTAGTGAAACAAAAATGAATATTATCAACAGTATCAATATTAGTTACAATTTCAACATAGCAGTGATTAAAAATCCCTCATTGACATTATCATTAGACGTTTATAAAAAAAAAAAGAACAATAGTGTCACAGTGGCTTACACTTGCATCGCATCTCATAAGCTTGACAACACACTGTGTCCAATATTTTCACTAAGATAAAATAAGTCATATTTTTGGTTCATTTAATAGTTAAAACAAATTTATATTATTGCAATCAGTTGATAAAACATTGTCCTTTACAATTATAAAAGCTTTTTACAAAAATCTACTACTCTGCTTGCATGTCAGCAGACTGGGGTAGATCCTGCTGAAATCCTATGTATTGAATGAATAGAGAATCGTTTTGAATCTGGAAAAGACTTGATTTGTTCACGAATGTCCCATCTCTATTATTTATACCAAACATGAGGACCTTACATTTCTTTGGTTAGTAACCTCATGATGGACCATTTTTGTCACAGTGGCGGGTTGGAGATTCCTGCTCTGCCTACTGGTCGGAGGATGGCCAACTATACTCAGCGACCATCTCCTCTCTGGACGAGAAAAAGGGAACATGCGTAGTTGTCTACACGGACTACGGCAATGAGGAGGAGCATAACCTCGAGGACTTGCTTTCAGAGATCTCTGAGGGGGATGACGAAAGCAATTACAAGGTAAAGCATCGTATATATTAAAAAAATACTTGTATTGCAAGCGTAAAAAGATGTTGGCAACTGTGAAACATAAAAAAAGAAAGCACTAACTTTTGCTAACAAGTGCTGACATGCATGATGAGGACAAAAGTATCAGGACTCTTTTTACTGCTTGTGTCACTTCCTGTAAATATTATTCTCATGTTGTCATTCTTTTAACAATCCTTTATTGAAGAAGTCTTGCAAAGAAAAGCCTGTTCATATTTTGCTACAAACTGAGTAGGGCTGCGCTATTGATTATTTTAGTAATCCGTCTACCGTATTTTCCGAGCTATATGAACCGCACCCACAAAATTTTAGAATTTTTTTTTTTTCCATATATTAACCGCATCAAACAATATATATGTTGTGGAAGTTAGTTTTTTACACAAAAATATTTTTATAAATGTTTACTTACATACTTTAATTGTTTCCAAATGGTGTCTGTAACACGGCAGTAAAACGGTTGATCAAACAAAACAGAAGTCATCGTCATGGACCCACTAGCTGCGGAAGCTAGCTCTCCAATCAGCTAAACAGACTCAATAACTCCACAGTGATGTTTTGGGGAATTTACTGAGGAATTTGTGAAACTGAAACAATACAAAAAGAATGCTGTTGTAAGTTAATAATACTAACACAGACACTCATAAATGTGTTAGCATATTAGCTAATGCTAACCATGCTAGCTTCACTATTTTACAATAGCACATACAAATATGCATGAAAACACTCCTACAGACATCACACATGGGACGGTTTAGTAAGAGAGATTTGTTTGAGTTATATTGTAAAACTTACAAAAGTTGCTTGGAGTGATGAATGAAGCATTCACACGAGTAGAAACACTATGGGCGATTAAAAGACACACTACTTGGGGACGGCGTGGCGAAGTTGGTAGAGTGGCCGTGCCAGCAATCGGAGGGTTGCTGGATACTGGGGTTCAATCCCCACCTTCTACCATCGTAGTCACGTCCGTTGTGTCCTTGGGCAAGACACTTCACCCTTGCTCCTGATGGCTGCTGGTTAGCCCCTTGCACGGCAGCTCCCGCCATGAATGTGTGTGTGAATGGGTGAATGTGGAAATACTGTCAAAGCGCTTTGAGTACCTTGAAGGCAGAAAAGCGCTATACAAGTATAACCCATTTATCATTTATTTACTTCTTCCGGTTCAAAGATAAAAACAGCAGGAATTCAAATTCAGCCAGCTGCACCTGCAATGAGTGAATTTGTCAAAAAGATGGCGCCATAGCACAAACAATAACACACCATTTAAGTGTCCTTGTACGGGTTTAATTAAAACTATTTACATTATGGCCGTCAGCGAGAAAAATCCATATGTTAGCCGCACTGTTTTATAAATTGCAAGGTTCAAAGCGTAGGGAAAATGGCAGCTTTTCATCCCGAATTTACGGTAATAAATAGTTTGATCAAATAAATAAGTAAACCCCAATTTTTTAGCCTGAATGCGTTTTTTAGGGAAAATAGTTTAAATAGAAAAATGTTCTATTGGCCTTTTATTCTTTGTTCCTAAATGTGCACATACCATTGAAGTAGCTCTTTTACCACGGGAGCATCACTATATTACTTATATTTGTAAAAGCCTGTATGGCCTAAAACCAGACACAGTAATAAATAATAAAGGACCAAACTAAACAAAAAGACAACGTATGACAAATTGGGTGAGGATGTATTTAACAATTTAACACATACACATTAGAAAAGGTAATAATTGGAGGAGTACGGTTTGCTTGTTGGACAAACCGGGATTAAAGTCCTCACCTTTTCTCATCCAAACATATTGCTGGTTATTGTGGCCAAACAGCTCAATTTTTGTTTCATCTGACCACAGAACTTTCCTCCAGGAAGGTCTTATCTTTGTCCATGTGATGTCAGATGAAACAAAAATTGAGCTGTTTGACCACAATACCCTGCAATATGTTTGGAGGAGAAAAGGTGAGGCCTTTAATCCCAGGAACACCATGCCTACCGCCAAGCATGGTGGTGGTAGTATTATGCTCTGGGCCTGTTTTGCTGCCAATGGAACTGGTGCTTTACAGAGAGTAAATTGGACAATGAAAAAGGAGGATTACCTCCAAATTCTTCAGAACAACCTAAAATCATCAGCTCAGAGGTTGGGTCTTGGGCGCAGTTGGGTGTTCCAACAGGACAATGACCCCAAACACACGTCGAAAGTGGTAAAGGAATGGCTAAATCAGGCTAAAATTAAGGTTTTAAAACGGCCTTTCCAAAGTCCTGACTTAAACGTGAGGACAATGCTGAAGAAACAAGTCAGAAAACCAACAAATTTAGCTGAACTGCACCAATTTTGTCAAGAGGAGTGGTCAAAAATTCAACCAGAAGCTTGCCAGAAGCTTGTAGATGGCTACCAAAAGCGCCTTATTGCAGTGAAACTTGCCAAGGGACATGTAACCAAATATTAACATTGCTGTATGTATACTTTTGACCCGGCAGATTTGGTCATATTTTCAGTAGACCCATAATAAATTCATAAAAGAACCAAACTTCATGAATGTTTTTTGTGACTAACAAGTATGTGCTCCAATCACTCTATCACAAAAAAATAAGAGTTATCGAAATTATTGGAAACTCAAGACCAGCCATGACATTATGTTCTTTACAAGTGTATGTAAACTTTTGACCACGACTGTATGTCCGCATACATTACTCCTTTTACGAATCCTCCAAGCAACAAAATACAAATCCAAGCTTTTTTTCTAATTGATTTTTTCGATGAATCGTTGCAGCCTTAAAACGGAGATGTAACTTGAAACCTCCCGGTTTTGTGTAACCTGAAGGCTTTTTTTTCTTCTGACAATCTGCTAAATGCAAACATATTACTGTGTAATCTGTGAATCGCTAATTCCGTTTGTATTCGCATTGTTCACCGTGGAATATTTTCACGGTTATTGGGGAGAACGTTTGAAGATCTGTCCAGGAACCGGAGATGAAAAATAGCATTTATGCTAATTCTGTTGCATTTGCAGCAATGTCATATAATGCACATTGTCCCTATCGAATAAACTAATTAATACATACTTTAATATCGGGGTGTGCTTTTTTTAAGCTCTATTTTTGCCACATTTCAGACACGCGAGGTAGATTCATCAACAGAGGAGAGCGGCAGCAGGTCTCCACCAGAACTGCCCCAGTTCAAACCGCAGCCACACAGTAAAGGCCAAAAGGCCAGAAACCACAAAGGTCCCCCTCCTCCTATGTGGGGTCCAGGATTCCCACCTGGCTTGCCTCCTATGCCGCCATTCAGACAGGTGAGATGCCATCTCTTCCTTTGACACCTCGCCATGTTGGCAAAGCCACAGTCTCTTAACGGCTCTTTTCCTTATTACTTTTATTCCAGGGTGGGAAAAGGCAATCTGGTCGTCATGGACCTGTGCCGCCCCCTTGGCATCCCATGATGCACTTTGGCCCACCGGTGAGTTTTGACAGATTGAAGTAAATCCAGGGTTTCCGCGGGTCATTTAAAAAGGATTTTGAGAAAACGATGACCTTAAATGACATTAAAAATAATCAAATGTGATGTCCAAAGACATTTAAAAATCATACAATTGCAAATGGCAACAAAAAAGACAACAAAACAAACCACCCAACCCAGTTTTTTCAACTGGGCAGGAAAAACTGCACTTTAAGATGTTCAATATTTATTAAAGTGCAAATTCAACTAAGAAATATTGAGTCCATTTTATTTTGATGTTTGTTTACCTATTTAGCATAATTACATTATTCATAAAATAGCGTTAAAAATAATTAAATGTGATGTCTAAAGACATTTTACAAAAAGCATACAGTTGCAAATGGCAATTTTAAAAAAAATCATGTAATTGTAAATGGCAACAAAAAAGACAACAAAACAAACCACTCGACTCAGTTTTTCAAATTGGGGGGAAAAAACTGCACTTCACAATGTTCAATATTTATTAAAGTGCAATTCTTGCTAATAAATATTGAGTCCATTTTGTTTTAATGTTTGTTTACCTATTTAGCATAATTAAATTATTAATAAAATGGCATTAAAAATAAATGTGATGTCCAAAGACATTTAAAAAACAAATAATGCAATTGCAAATGGCAACAAAAAAGACAACAAAACAAACCACCCGACCCAGTTTTTCCAATCGGGGGGAAAAACTGCACTTTAAGATATTCAATATTTATTAAAGTGCAATTTTTGCTCACAAATATTGAGAGACCATTTTATTTTGATGTTTGTTTACCTATTTAGCATAAATAAATTATTCATAAAATGGAATTAAAAATCATAAAATTTGAATGTCCAAAGACATTTTTTTAAAATCATGCATTTGCAAATGGCAACAAAAAACACAACAAAACAAACCACCCGACTCAGTTTTTCCAATTGGGGGTAAATAAAAAACTGCACTTCACGATGTGCAATATTTATTAAAGTGCAAATTCAACTAAGAAATATTGAGAGTCCCATTTTATTTTGATGTTTGTTTACCTATTTAGCATAATTACATTATTTATAAAATAGCGTTAAAAATAATTAAATGTGATGTCTAAAGACATTTTAAAAAAGCAAACAGTTGCCAATGGCAACAAAAAAGACAACAAAACAAGCCATCCAACCCAGTTTTTTCAATTGGGGGAGGGAAACTGCATTTTAAGATGTTGAATATTTATTAAAGTGCAATTTTTGCTAACAAATATTGAGTCCATTTTATTTTGATGTTTGTTTACCTAATTAGCATATTTCAATTATTCATAAAATCGCATTAAAAATAATTAAATTTTAATGTCAAAAGACATTTAAAAAAAAATCATGTAATTGTAAATGGCAACAAAAAAGACAACAAAACAAACCACTCGATTCAGTTTTTCGAATTGGGGGGAAAAACTGCACTTCACGATGTTCAATATTTATTAAAGTGCAATTCTTGCTAATAAATGTTGAGTCCATTTTGTTTTAATGTTTGTTTACCTATTTAGCATAATTCAATTATTAATTAAATGGCATTAAAAATAAATGTGATGTCCAAAGACATTTAAAAAACAAAAGTGCAATTGCAAATGGCAACAAAAAAGACAACAAAACAAACCACCCGACCCAGTTTTTCCAATCAGGGGAAAAAACGCTCTTTAAGATGTTCAATATTTATTAAAGTGCAATTTTTGCAAACAAATATCGAGAGTCCATTTTGTTTTGATGTTTGTTTACCTAATTAGCATAATTAAATTCCACTTACAATAGTACAAAATACCACAGTATTGAAAAATATGTTTATTGCATATTAAAAAAGTTACCTACATTCTTATTTGTTACATAATTTTATTGTTTTGTTCTGCTTACATTAGCTCTTAATCTGGCCAGAATTAATATAAACTTTTCAACTATTCAACATTATTGTTGTCAGTTGTGTGCTTTTAATTGTATATAATGTCTGCAGTTGGACATGGGCATTACATTAGTTTTAAGTTGCGGTGTAAAGGCACTAGAAAGCATTGAATTAGATTTGCTGACACCTGCAGAAACCCTGAAATCAGCGCTATGTCAAAAGTCAGGACAATTTTACCTCAACTTACAAGTGGTTCTGTTTTTGGCTCCGAATCAAAACTCTTGTATCGCACATCGTCTTCCATTAGAACCAATTTGATTGGTGTTTGGTCCTCTCAAAAGTGCACCTTTTTACACGGAACATGACTTTTGGATAATAAATGTTGTATGAAAACAACACCCTAGACCGGGGGTCGGCAACCCAACATGTTGAAAGAGCCATATTGGACCAAAAATACAAAATACTAATCTGTCTGGAGCCGCAAAAAGGTATAAGCCTTTGTAAGTGTTATAATGAAGGCAACACAATAAGTTAGTGTCTCAGAGGGTGAGATAACTCCTGGAAACTATTGGCTTAAAACTGCCAAAGGTATAGATGTTTGTGCCCAAGTTAAAGGAAAGGACCGGCTGTCTTCTTCCAATGGATTTATTACAATCTTTGCAAGCTGGGTAACGTTTGCTGTGGTCTGGAACAACATGGCACACAATCAGAAATGCAGCTAATATTACATACAGATAATGTGTCATGAGACATGCAAATATAAATTAAATAGACAGAGAACATAAGTAAAGGAAATTACATGAACTCAAATATAGCTACAAACGAGGCATAATGATGCAATATGTACACACAGCTAGCCTAAATAACATGTTAGCATGGATTATTAGCACTCCACGCAAGTCAGTAACATCAACAAAGCTCACCTTTGTGCATTCACGCACAGCATAAAACATTTGGTGGACATAATGAGACAAAGAAGGAGTGGCATAAAACACGTCTCTCTGTTGCAGTGACGGAGAAAGTTGTACACGTAAACCAACTACTGTGAGTTCAAGGATCGCCAAAATTAGTAGGACAAAACGGCGCTCACCAAATACTGTCATCAATGAAGCATAAACACAAACATAAAACAGTGGGCTTTCTAACAATTAGGAAGGTTTTTGTCATGTTTGTCCTCCTACAGAAACATTATTAAAAACAAATACATTCTGTGTTGGCCCTGCGATGAGGTGGCGACTTGTCCGGGGTGTACCCCGCCTTCCGCCCGAATGCAGCTGAGATAGGCTCCAGCACCCCCCGCCATCCCAAAGAGGACAAGCGGTAGAAAATGGATGGATGGATATTTTTCCCCCATCTTTTTCCATTTCCACCCAAAGCTCCAGGGAGCCACTAGGGCGGTGCTAAAGAGCCGCATGCGGCTCAAGAGCCGCGGGTTGCTGACCCCCGCTCTAGACTATGAAGTAATGTAGTCATAATATGCAGAATATACCTTGGAGAGTGGACTTTTACAGTATTTCCTTCCCGCTGCTTCTACGTCAGCAGCTTCTTCATATTTTCATGTATAAATGTCCACCTTTTAGATATTATGATAACATTCTTGGACTCATTCTGCTTCAGCATGGTGCAGACCAGCAATGATGCGCTTGATGATTTTATTATATTTTTTGAATTCAGTATCCTCCACTCATGTCAGCACACTCGCGGGTGGAAATCAAACAAATGTTTATTTCCTCCCCCAGATGATGCCTCCGCCTCCACCCATGAGTGCGGACATGGGCGATGACGAGGCCATGGGCAGCATGCTCATCTCCTGGTACATGAGTGGATATCACACGGGCTACTACTTGGTGAGTAAGGGTCGTCACACAAACAACACTTTGGAGAGTTACTCCGTTTGTTCACATTTCATCTTTGTCCAGGGTTTAAAGCAAGGACGTAAAGAAGCTGCTAAATGGACCAAACCCGATCAGAAATAAGATTTGAGTTTGTTTAGGACACTTTTGTATTCTCTGTACATAAATAACATAAAGGATATTAAAAGCGCTCTGGTAATGTACTTTTTGCCACAATGCAGCACTGACTTTATTAATTATTCACACACGACGTATTACTGATTACACTGCCTGGGCAACAGACCCACTTCTAAATTCAGTTGGTACATATTTTAGGTCGGGGGTGTCCAAACTTTTTGCACTGAAAAATCAAAATGTTGATATTTTTCCTGGTCAAAACCAACACAATATATAGATTTATTTTCTTCAGGGCTTCCCTCAAGTTTGTGCGCAGAGACACAGAGAGGTCTGTCGAAAAAATGTTAGGTCATATATTATTTTTTTCCCCACGCTTAATTAGGTAAATTAAAGATTTGTCGATATAAAGTGTAAATTGTTATGCCCTTTTTATTAAAGAAAACACGTTTTTATGGCAAAAACACAAAAAAATGCAACATTTTCCTACAAAAAAAATCAAAGTGCAATATTTTTTGTAAAGTAATTGGTGCCTTAAATAGGTCAATAATTTTTTGGAGCAATGAGGTTTTTTTGTTTTTTTTTAAAGCATCCCACAAAAATGTTTAGGTGTTAAATGATAAAAATAAGGCATGCATTTTTTTTCTTTTATCTTATTTTTACTTTCAACACTTAATTCTCTAGATCAGGGGTGTCAAACTCATTTTAGCTCAGGGGTCGCGTGGAGGAAGATCTGTGCACACGCAAGCCGGACTATTAAAATCATGGCATTAAAACTAAAAAATAAAGACAACTTCAGATTGTTTTCTTTGTCTTACTTTGGCCAAAAATATAACAAACGCATTCTGAAAATATTACAATAAAAATTTCGAAAAAAATACCGGCAGCGGTAAAGTTTATATCCATGCAGGAAAGAAGAAAGTGAATTAATATTTATAACTGAATACATTTACATATGCATAAAAGTTAGTTTTCTTTTGTATTATTGTTTTTAATTAATTAACGTTTATGACGACCTTTTTCCAAAACACAATGTATCATGTGAGATATAACGGGATAATGCATACATTTATCATTTGTTTTCAAAGCGGTTACAAAAAAGTGGAAACCCAAAAATTTATTGTGGGACCCCATTTTTATGACTTGATGGGGTCCCTGGTGCATGCAAAACAGCAGCAGGCGGCTAATCAAATATCATTCCAGGGGCCATAGATCATTAATTTGCGGGCCGGACTTGGCCTGGTGGCCTTGACTTTGACATTCCTGCTCTAGATCAACTTAAGATCTGTTGATATAACGTTTATATTTTTATGCCTTTTTTGTTCAAGAAAACCTTTTTTTTTTGGCTAAAAACAAAAAAAATTGCAACATTTCCCCACAAAAAATAGGTCAATAATTTTTTTGCGCAATAAAATTATCAGGTGTTAAGTGTTCAAAATAAGTCATACATTTATTTTATTTTTACTTTCAACGCTTAATTCTCTAGATAACTTCGGATCTGTCGATATAAAGTTAAAATGTGTATGTATTTTTTTATATATATATATATTCTATAACCTTTTTGTTAAAGAAAACCAATTTTTATGGCAAAAATGCAATAGTAATTTGCGCTTTAAATAGGTCAATAATGTTTTTGAGCAATGAGGTTTTTTGTTCTTAAAAAAAACCAACATCCCATTAAAATTCCAAAGTGTTAATTTTTTTGTTACTTTCAACGCTAAAATCTTTAGATCAACTTCAGGATTTATCTGTTGATTATGCGTTTGTTTTATGTTTTATGCCCTTTTTTTAAAGAAAACCCAGTTTTTTTTATGGGAAACAAAATATATGCAGTATTTTTCACAAAAACTATTTAAAAGTGGAATGTTTATGTGAAGTAATTGGAGCCTTAAATAGGTCAATAATATTTTGGAGCAATGAGGTTTTCTGTTTTTTTCAAATAACATCCCACTAAAGTTCTCAGGTGTTAAATGATAAAAATAAATCTTACATTTTTTTAAATATTTTTTATTTTATCTTATTTTTATTTTCAACGCTCAATTCTCTAGATCAACTTAAGATCTGTTGATATAAAGTTTACATTTGTATGCCCTTTTTGTTAAAGAAAACCTTTTTTTTGGCAAAAAAAAATTTATTGCAACATTTTCCCACAAAAACTAGGTCAATAATTTATTTGAGCAATGACTTTTTTTGTTTTTTATAACAAAAAAACATCCCAATAAAACGATCAGGTGTTAAGTGTTAAAAAATAAATCATACATTTATTTTATTTTTACTTTCAACACTTAATTATCAACTTAAGATCTGTCGATATAAAGTTTAGATTTGTATGTATTTTTTTTAATATTCTATGACCTTTTTGTTAAAAAAAACAAAAACAATTTTTATGGCAAAAATGCAACATTTTCCCACCAAAAAATTCAAAGTGTAATATTTTTTGTGAAGTACTTTGCGCTTTAAATAGGTCAATTTTTTTGAGCAATGAGGTTTTTTTAAAAAAAACATCCCACTAAAATTCCAGTGTTCATTTTTTTTTCAACTTTCAACGCTAAAATCTCTAGATGAACTTCAGGATTTATCTGTTGATTATAAGTTGTTTCTTTTATGCCCCTTTTGTTAAAGAAAACCCAGTTTTTTATTGGGAAACAAAATATATGCAGTATTTTTCACAAAAACTATTTCAAAGTAAAATGTTTGATGTGAAGTAATTGGAGCCTTAAATCGGTCAATAATTATTTTTTTGACCATAGACAATTAAAAGGAAAAAAACAACTCCAAAATGATCAGGTGTTATTTGTTAAAAATAAGCCATACATACTTTTTCTTTTTTCTTTTTTTACTTTCGAGGCTTAAATCTTGAGATCAATTTCAAGATCTATCTGTTGATTTTACATTTTTAATATTAAAAAAAAAATGTAGCCATTGTTTTAAGGACAACTCATTTTTTTTATGGCAAACACAAAATATGCAGTGCCGGGAAAAAAATATTTCAAAGTGTAATATTTGATGTGAAGTAATTGGAGCCTTGAATATGTCAATAATTCATAACAACATTGATTTTGATTCATTATTATGTTCTGAGCAGTGACAGTTTTAAAGAAAAGCATCTTTTGTGTTTTTAGAGTCAACATTGCAACTTCTTCTTGTCACATTTCACCTGCATAATCTTTTACTCTACTTTTTAAAGTTATTTTGTTGTAATAGTATTTTTAACTTTGGGCACCCCGCCTCTCGGTTAGCATATTGTGCAGGTGTACCTAATGCTGTGGCCGGTGGTTGTAATGGCACGCGTTGTCCAGCAGGAGGCAGACTCGCACAGAGCAGCCCAGTCATGATGAGGAGCTCTGCTGAGAAGACAATGAAGAAGAGGTGGAGAGACATTTTAGCATCACCTGGTCTAAAATGCATGGATGAAAACTCTATCACCATAAGTTTCGTATCGCTCGATATCGATGATTATTGATATTTGTTATGACCTATGGAAAATATTGACCAGGAGAAAAATATATAAAAATGTTTTCCTCTGATTATAATCCCCTCAGCTATCAAGGCAGAAAGGGAAATGTCAACAAAATAGTAAAATCTCATTGAACACGTAACAATAAGGTGCAAAAGTAAGGAATATGCGGGAAAAAAATAAAGTGTAAGAAAATAGTGTGGAAAAGGTAAACATGAGAGGTTTAGTGCCAGGAAGTTACAGCTGTGCTCTAAAGGGTGAGCGCGGTCTTGCATCATTTACATGACCACGGGGCCGGTATATCTTGATTGGTGGAGTGGCCGTGCCAGCAACTTGAGGGTTCCAGGTTCGATCCCCGCTTCCGCCACCCTGGTCACTGCCGTTGTGTCCTTGGGCAAGACACTTTACCCACCTGCTACCAGTGCCACCCACCATACTTGCCAACCCTCCCGATTTTCCCGGGAGACTCCCGAATTTCAGTGCCCCTCCCGAAAATCTCCTGGGGCAACCATTCTCCCGAATTTTGCCCAATTTCCACCCGGACCACAATATTGGGGGCGTGCCTTAAAGGCCTACTGAAAGCCACTACTACCGACCACGCAGTCTGATAGTTTATATATCAATGATGAAATCTTAACATTATAACACATGCCAATACGGCCGGGTTAACTTATAAAGTGACATTTTAAATTTGCCGCTAAACTTCCGGTTCGAAACGCCTCTGAGGATGACGTATGCGCGTGACGTAGCCCGGCGAACACGGGTATGCCTTCCACATTGAAGTCGATACGAAAAAGCTCTGTTTTCATTTCATAATTCCACAGTATTCTGGACATCTGTGTTCGTGAATCTGTTTCAATCATGTTCATTGCATTATGGAGAAGGAAGCCAAGCAAGCAAAGAAGAAAGTTGTCGGTGCGAAATGGACGTATTTTTCGAACGTAGTCAGCCACAACAGTACACAGCCGGCGCTTCTTTGTTTACATTCCCGAAAGATGCAGTCAAGATGGAAGAACTCGGATAACAGAGACTCTAACCAGGAGGACTTTTGATTTGGATACACAGACGCCTGTAGAGAACTGGGACAACACAGACTCTTACCAGGATTACTTTGATTTGGATGACAAAGACGCAGACGTGCTACTGTGAGTATGCAGCTTTGGCTTTTTTTTGCGTATGTACGTAACTTTTTTAAAATATATAAGCTTTATGAACCTTGGGTTAGGTGAACGGTCTTTTGGGCCGAGTGATTGTGTGTGTTGATCATGTGTTTGAATTGTATTGGCGTGTTCTATGGAGCTAGGAGCTAGCAGAGGAGCTAGCATAACACATACCGTACCTACGTGCGCGTCACGTACGTAACTTTTTAAAAATATATAAGCTTTATGAACCTTGGGTTAGGTGAACGGTCTTTTGGGCCGAGTGATTGTGTGTGTTGATCATGTGTTTGAATTGTATTGGCGTGTTCTATGGAGCTAGGAGCTAGCAGAGGAGCTAGCATAACACATACCGTACCTACGTGCGCGTCACGTACGTAACTTTTTAAAAATATATAAGCTTTATGAACCTTGGGTTAGGTGAACGGTCTTTTGGGCCGAGTGATTGTGTGTGTTGATCATGTGTTTGAATTGTATTGGCGTGTTCTATGGAGCTAGGAGCTAGCAGAGGAGCTAGCATAACACATACCGTACCTACGTGCGCGTCACGTACGTAACTTTTTAAAAATATATAAGCTTTATGAACCTTGGGTTAGGTGAACGGTCTTTTGGGCTGAGTGATTGTGTGTGTTGATCAGGTGTTTGAATTGTATTGGCGTGTTCTATGGAGCTAGGAGCTAGCAGAGGAGCTAGGAGCTAGCATAACAAACACGCAGGTGTTATTATGCAGGATTAATTTGTGGCATATTAAATATAAGCCTGGTTGTGTTGTGGCTAATAGAGTATATATATGTCTTGTGTTTATTTACTGTTGTAGTCATTCCCAGCTGAATATCAGGTACCGTGAGTATGCAGCCTTGGCTGCTAAACATTCGATAACTTGACCGTATGTGCGCGTCACGTACGTAACTTTTTAAAAATATATAAGCTTTATGAACCTTGGGTTAAGGAAACGGTCTTTTGGGCTGAGTGATGGTGTGTGTTGATCAGGTGTTTGAATTGTATTGGCGTGTTCTATGGAGCTAGGAGCTAGCAGAGGAGCTAGGAGCTAGCATAACAAACACGCAGGTGTTTTTATGCAGGATTAATTTGTGGCATATTAAATATAAGCCTGGTTGTGTTGTGGCTAATAGAGTATATATATGTCTTGTGTTTATTTACTGTTGTAGTCATTCCCAGCTGAATATCAGGTCACCCCCGGCTCTCACAGCATCTTCCCTATCTGAATAGCTTCAACTCCCCACTAGTCCTTCACTTGCACTTTACTCATCCACAAATCTTTCATCCTCGCTCAAATTAATGGGGAAATTGTCGCTTTCTCGGTCCGAATCTCTCTCACTTCATGCGGCCATCATTGTAAACAATAGGGAACTTTGCGTATATGTTCAACTGACTACGTCACGCTACTTCCGGTAGGGGCAAGCCTTTTTTTTATCAGATACCAAAAGTTGCAATCTTTATCGTCGTTGTTCTATACTAAATCCTTTCAGCAAAAATATGGCAATATCGCGAAATGATCAAGTATGACACATAGAATAGATCTGCTATCCCCGTTTAAATAAAAAAAATTCATTTCAGTAGGCCTTTAAAGGCACTTCCTTTAGCATCCTCTCTCACCTGAAAAGGAGACTATTATATATGTCTCAGTTATCCATAGGTTTATCTATAACCCATAAAGTGTATGTATGTATATATATATATATATATATATATATATATATATATATATATATATATATATATATATATATATATATATACACTACCGTTCAAAAGTTTGGGGTCACATTGAAATGTCCTTATTTTTGAAGGAAAAGCACTGTACTTTTCAATGAAGATAACTTTAAACTAGTCTTAACTTTAAAGAAATACACTCTATACATTGCTAATGTGGTAAATGACTATTCTAGCTGCAAATGTCTGGTTTTTGGTGCAATATCTACATAGGTGTATAGAGGCCCATTTCCAGCAACTATCACTCCAGTGTTCTAATGGTACAATGTGTTTGCTCATTGGCTCAGAAGGCTAATTGATGATTAGAAAACCCTTGTGCAATCATGTTCACACATCTGAAAACAGTTTAGCTCGTTACAGAAGCTACAAAACTGACCTCCCTTTGAGCAGATTGAGTTTCTGGAGCATCACATTTGTGGGGTCAATTAAACGCTCAAAATGGCCAGAAAAAGAGAACTTTCATCTGAAACTCGACAGTCTATTCTTGTTCTTAGAAATGAAGGCTATTCCACAAAATTGTTTGGGTGACCCCAAACTTTTGAACGGTAGTGTGTATATATATATATACATATATATATATATATATATATATATATATATATATATATATATATATATATATATATATATATATATATTAGGGCTGCAACAATTAATCCATTAAATCGATTAAAATCGATTATAAAATATTGGCGATTAATTTAGTCATCGATCCATTGGATCGATGCTATGCGCATGCGCAGAGGCAATTTTTTTTTTTAAATAAACCTTTATTTATAAACTGCAACATGTACAAACAGCTGAGAAACAATAATCAAAATAAGTATGGTGCCAGAATGCTGTTTTGTTTCAATAAAATACTGGAAAGGATAGAAATGTAGTTTGTCTCTTTTATCCGATTATTAATCGATTAATCTAAGTAATTATCGGCAGATTAACCGATTATCAAATTAATCGTTAGTTGCAGCCCTAATATATATATATATATATATATATATATATATATATATATATATATATATATATATATATATATATATATAAGAAATACTTGAAAATATATACACCCCTCGCCCCCTCCCCACCCAACCTCAACTCTGCCCACATCTCCCGAATTCGGAGGTCTCAAAGTTAGATGGATAGATAGTACTTTATTGATTCCTTCAGGAGAGTTCCCTCAGGAAAAGTATGTCAAGTATGCCACCCACACTGGTTTAAATGTAACTTAGATATTGGGTTTCACTATGTAAAAGCGCTTTGAGTCACTAGAGAAAAGCGCTATATAAATATAAAAATATAACTCCCATTGGTCTGACTACGGTCAATTTTTATAAAACGAAAAAAACTTCCATTCTGTCCAGGTGACTTTTCCTCTTTAATCCACAATTTCTCCGTTTTGACTTTCTCTTCCCGCTCCGTGCAAAGAATCAACCAAACGTGATAGTTGATACTGTTACCTGATTGGCTATTAGCATGTCCCGCCCACTGAGCAGTGATCACTTCCTGCATTGCTCGGTTACCTTTGTTCATGCAACCAACCTTGCTGCGCTACATCCGCTTTCTTCCGACAAAGATACAAATTTCCAAACGTTTTATCAAACACATTTTTTTTATTGATATCAATTACAAGTCTATCACGATTAGGGTTGTCCTGATAGCATCATTTTGGTACTGATGCCAATACCAAATACCAAGTAGATACAGGATGATACTTTGGTCTTATTTAAAGTTCTCATGTGGCCAGAGACGTATTTACTGACTTTATAAACAATAAAAAAGACAAAAGATTGTGTAATAATAAAAAATATCGATGTAATCATTGTAGTATCGACTATATACGGCTCTTGTACTTGGTGGCGTTACAATTGATATTTTTATAGCTCCACCCATTTGTTTACATTGTGGAGCGCTAGCGGTTAGCTATTGTATCCTCCTAGCATGTTTAGCTATTCCTCGTCCTGCAGGGATGATACTTGTAAGAAACTTACTTTATTTGTCGCTATGGAGACCAGGATTAGTGATTTAGAAGTAGCTAAAACACCATGAAGAGACGTTAGCCGCGAGCTAGCTATGTTTTAAAGCACCGCTCAGTGTTTATAGCTTCATCTTTATCGTTAGTTTTGAAGCCAAAATACGTCCATTCTCCCTCTCTTGTCTCCACACTGTTTCTGCTTGTAAGTGGACGTTATTTGATGTTTTGTTCTGTTGTGTTTTTGTTGTTAGCTGAGGATTTGAGCATATCTTAACGCTTTGTTTTAAAGATTATACTAAATATAAAAAAACAAAACATTTTTAAGGCAAAAATGCAACATTTTCCCACAAAGAATTCAAAGTGCAATATTTTTTGTGAAGTAATTTGCGCCTTGAATAGGTCAAAAAAATTTGGGGCAATGAGGTTTTTTTTTTAAATTTCCCACTAATATTCTCTTTTTTTAATCTTATTTTTACTTTCAACGCTTAATTCTCTAGATCAACTAAAGATCTGTCGATATAAAATTTACATTTTTATGCCTTTTTTGTTAAAGAAAACCTTTTTTTTTTTTGGCAAAAAAAATTAATCAAATTTTCCCACTGCTGGAAATGGGCCTCTATACACCTATGTAGATATTGCACCAAAAACCAGACATTTGCAGATAGAATAGTCATTTACCACATTAGCAATGTATAGAGTGTATTTCTTTAAAGTTAAGACTAGTTTAAAGTTATCTTCATTGAAAAGTACAGTGCTTTTCCTTCAAAAATAAGGACATTTCAATGTGACCCCAAACTTTTGAACGGTAGTGTATATATATACACAGCCAAAATATACAATATAATGTATTATAATACAAACCCCAAAAGCAGTGAAGTTGGCACGTTGTGTAAATGGTAAATAAAAACAGAATACAATGATTTGCAAATCCTTTTCAACTTATATTCAATTAAGTAGACTGCAAAGACAATATATTTAATGTTCAAACTGAGAAACTTCTTTTTTTTGTGCAAATAATCATTAACTTAGAATTTAATGGCAGCAACACATTGCAATAAAGTTGACACAGGGGCATTTTTACCACTGTGTTACATGGCCTTTCCTTTTAACAACACTCAGTAAAGGTTTGGGAACTGAGGAGACCAATTTTTGAAGCTTTTCAGGTGGAATTCTTTCCCATTCTTGCTTGATGTACAGCTTAAGTTGTTCAACAGTCCGGGGGTCTCCATTGTGGTATTTTAGGCTTCATAATGCGCCACACATTTTCAATGAGAGACAGGTCTGGACTACAGGCAGGCCAGTCTAGTACCCGCACTCTTTTACTATGAAGGCATGCTGTTGCAACACGAGGCTTGGCATTGTCTTGCTGAAATAAGCAGGGGCGTCCATGATAATGTTGCTTGGATGTTAACATGTGTTGCTCCAAAACCTGTATGTACCTTTCAGCATTAATGGCGCCTTCACAGATGTGTAAATTACCCATGTCTTGGGCACTAATACACCCCCATACCATCACAGATGCTGGCTTTTCAACTTTGCGCCTATAACAATCCGGATGGTTCTTTTCCTCTTTGGTCCGGAGGACACGACGTCCACAGTTTCCAAAAACAATTTCAAATGTGGACTCGTCAGACCACAGAACACTTTTCCACTTTGTATCAGTCCATCTTAGATGATCTCAGGCCCAGCGAAGCCGGTGGCGTTTCTGGGTGTTGTTGATAAATGGCTTTCGCTTTGCATAGGAGAGTTTTAACTTGCACTCACAGATGTAGCGACCAACTGTAGTTACTGACAGTAATTTTCTGAAGTGTTCCTGAGCCCATGTGGTGATATCCTTTACACACCAATGTCGCTTTTTGTTGCAGTACCGCCAGAGGGATCGAAGGTCACCGCCTTTCTCCAGATTCTCTGAACCATTTGATGATATTACGGACCGTAGATGGTGAAATCCCTAAATTCCTTGCAATACCTGGTTGAGAAATTGTTCTTAAACAATTTGCTCACGCATTTGTTCACAAAGTGGTGACCCTCGTCCCATCCTTGTTTGTGAACGACCGAGCATTCCATGGAAGCTGCTTTTATACCCAATCATGGCACCCACCTGTTCCCAATTAGCCTGTAGACCTGTGGTATGTTCCAAATAAGTGTTTGACGAGCATTCCTCAACTTGCTCAGTCTTTTTTGCCACTTGTGCCAGCTTTTTGGAAAACATGTTGCAGGCATCAAATTCCAAATGAGCTAATATTTGCAAAAAATAACAAAGTTTCTCAGTTCGAACATTAAGTATCTTGTCTTTGCCGTCTATTCAATTGAATATAAGTTGAAAAGAATTTGCAAATCATTATATTCTGTTTTTATTTACCATTTACACAACGTGCCAACTTCACTGGTTTTGTAGTTTTGGTCCATGAAAAATCTTTGACCTTTTGGATTTGCATTCCTGGTGTGTGACCCACGTAAGACCCTGACTATGTTAGATGTTGTAAAGAGGGCAGTGGAAGCACTACAACTATGCCTTCTATATTTAGAAGCCAGACAACCACATAATGCTAGCCTGGAAAACCCACAGTCATTCTCCTGGATACTTTGGTTCATGGAGAAGCCAAATCCCAAGTATATTTGACACGGATCGAAGTCGGCGTACAGTATATTTACAGGAAGTGTGTGAGGAAGCTGCACAATCATTTTCTTTCTCCGTGATGAGCAGCTGCCCCGTCAGTGTCGACTCTTTGTTTGGAGTTTTTTTCCCGAGCAAAAAGTATATAGTTGGCCAGATTTACAGACGGAAGATGCGTTTTTTATCGAGAAGCGATAAAAGCAGGCCTATCTTCTCCTTCCAGATGGTTTTTCAAATGTGCCGTGACAAGGCGTGCGCTTGAGCACATCGCGCGCGGGCCTCTGAGCCGCCCAGAGGGCTCGCGCGGAGCCCCCCCACCCCCCGAATCCCCTACAGGAATTGAAAGTTGGTCGGGAAAAAGAAAGCGTCCCTTAAACCTCACCCCGCCGGTCTACCCCCTGCTGACCAGGCTGTAAACATCATCTGCAATTCTCTCTCTCTCACACACACACACACACACACACACACACACACACACACATGTCGGAGTTAGATCACATTGCTGCATGAGATGCAGAGCCCTCAGCTATTTACACAAGCAGCCGTCAACAAACATCCTGCCTTTAAAGAAGATGGCTCCTTTCACCCTCCAACATGCAGCTATCATCACGACACTGTATTCCACGCCAACTCACCATTTGTTAGCACGGGCAAAAAAAAAAAAAGAAAAGATTGTCGAATGCATCGCCATTTTAATTTGTAACAATTCCTAATCAAACAAAAATTGACCTTATTAATTGTTTGCGTAGAATTGTATTAAACAAAACCAGTTTTCTTTTTAAGGGATATAAACATGTATCACAGCTGTTTATCTATTTTACGGAGGAATGTAGTTAATCATAAAACTGGCACCCAGTGTTATTTAAAAAACTACTGACTTTGAATCGAGAATCGAATCGTTAGCCCCAGGAATTGAATCGGGTGGTGCCCAAAGATTCACTGCCCGAGCCCAGCAGGCACAAGACGTTGATACAACGTTGATTATACGTACTTGTCCTTTCAAGCTCACTTTGAAACAACGTTACAAAATAGTTGTATTTGTAAATTGAGACAATGTTGGTGTCTAAAGTTGGATCCACGTTGACATGACCAAATTTCAATGGTCAAATCAACGCCACAACCACGACATTAATTAAACGTCGTCAAAAAGCATGTTGTTTCAAAGTTGTATTTGTGTTGTAGAATATTGGTTGGGAAATGACCAAAATTCAACGGTCAAATCAACGACAGAACCCGACGTTGATTAAACGTCGTCAAAACGCATGTTTTTTCAACATTGTATTTGTGTTGTAGAATATTGTTTGGGAAATTACCAAAATTCAATGGTCAAATCACGTCACAACCTGATATTGATCAAACGTCGTCAAAAAACATGTTGTTTCAATGTTGTATTTATGTTGTAGAGTATTGGTTGGAAAAATGACCAAATTTCAATGGTCAAATCAATGTCAGAACCCAACATTGATTAAACGTTGTCAAAAAGCATGTTGTTTCAATGTTGTATTTATGTTGTAGAATATTGGTTGGAAAAATGACCAAGTTTCAATGGTCAAATCAATGTCAGAACCCAACATTGATTAAACGTTGTCAAAAAACATGTTGTTTCAATGTTGTATTTATGTTGTAGAATATTGGTTGGAAAAATGACCAAATTTCAATGGTCAAATCAATGTCAGAACCCAACATTGATTAAACGTTGTCAAAAAGCATGTTGTTTCAATGTTGTATTTGTGTTGTAGAATATTGGTTGGAAAAATGACCAAATTTCAATGGTGAAATCAACGTCATAACCTGACACTGAATCAATGTTGTCAAAAAGCATGTTTTTTTTTTCAACGTTGTATTCGTGTTGTAGAATATTGGTTGGAAAATGACCAAATTTCAATGTTCAAATCAACGTCAGAACCTGACATTGGATAAACGCCGTCAAAAAGTATGTTGTTTCAACGTTGTATTTGTGTTGTAGAATATCGGTAGGGAAATGACCAAAATTCAATGGTCAAATCAACGACAGAACCCGACGTTGATTAAATGTCGTCAAAACGCATGTTTTTTCTACATTGTATTTGTGTGGTAGAATATTGGTTGGGAAATTACCAAAATTCAATGGTCAAATCAACGTCACAACCGGATATTGATTAAACATCGTCAAAAAGCATGTTTCAATGTTGTATTTGTGTTGTATAATACTGGTTGGGAAAATAACCAAATTTCAATGGTCAAATCAATGTCAGAACCAAACATTGATTAAACGTTGTCAAAAAGCATGTTGTTTCAATGTTGTATTTGTGTTGTAGAATATCGGTTGGAAATGACCAAAATTCAATGGTCAAATCAACGTCAGCACCCGACGTTGATTAAACGTTGTCAGAAAGCATGTTTTTTCAACGTTGTAATTGTGTTGTAGAATATTGGTTGGGAAATTACCAAAATTCAATGGTCAAATCAACGTCAGAACCTGACATTGGATAAACGTCGTCAAAAAGCATGTTGTTTCAACGTTGTGTTTGTGTTGTAGAATATCGGTTGGGAAATGACCAAAATTCAATGGTCAAATCAACGACAGAACCCAACGTTGATTAAACGTCGTCAAAACGCATGTTTTTTCTACATTGTATTTGTGTTGTAGAATATTGGTTAGGAAATGACCAAAATTCAATGGTCAAATCAACGTCACAACCTGATATTGATTAAACGTCGTCAAAAAGCATGTTTCAATGTTGTATTTGTGTTGTAGAATATTGGTTGGGAAAATGACCAAATTTCAATGGTGAAATCAATGTCAGAACCCAACATTGATTAAACGTTGTCAAAAAGCATGTTGTTTCAATGTTGTATTTGTGTTGTAGAATATTGGTTGGAAAAATGACCAAATTTCAATGGTGAAATCAACGTCATAACCTGACACTGAATCAATGTTGTCAAAAAGCATGTTTTTTTTTTCAACGTTGTATTCGTGTTGTAGAATATTGGTTGGAAAATGACCAAATTTCAATGTTCAAATCAACGTCAGAACCTGACATTGGATAAACGCCGTCAAAAAGTATGTTGTTTCAACGTTGTATTTGTGTTGTAGAATATCGGTAGGGAAATTACCAAAATTCAATGGTCAAATCAACGACAGAACCCGACGTTGATTAAATGTCGTCAAAACGCATGTTTTTTCTACATTGTATTTGTGTGGTAGAATATTGGTTGGGAAATGGCCAAATTTCAATGGTCAAATCAACGTCACAACCTGATATTGATTAAATGTCGTCAAAAAGAATGTTTCAATGTTGTATTTGTGTTGTAGAATATTGGTTGGGAAAATGACCAAATTTCAATGGTCAAATCAACGACAGAACCCAACGTTGATTAAACGTCGTCAAAACGCATGTTTTTTCTACATTGTATTTGTGTTGTAGAATATTGGTTGGGAAATGGCCAAATTTCAATGGTCAAATCAACGTCACAACCTGATATTGATTAAATGTCGTCAAAAAGAATGTTTCAATGTTGTATTTGTGTTGTAGAATATTGGTTGGGAAAATGACCAAATTTCAATGGTCAAATCAACGACAGAACCCAACGTTGATTAAACGTCGTCAAAACGCATGTTTTTTCTACATTGTATTTGTGTGGTAGAATATTGGTTGGGAAATTACCAAAATTCAATGGTCAAATCAACGTCACAACCGGATATTGATTAAACGTCGTCAAAAAGCATGTTTCAATGTTGTATTTGTGTTGTATAATACTGGTTGGGAAAATGACCAAATTTCAATGGTCAAATCAATGTCAGAACCCAACATTGATTAAACGTTGTCAAAAAGCATGTTGTTTCAATGTTGTATTTGTGTTGTAGAATATCGGTTGGGAAATGACCAAAATTCAATGGTCAAATCAACGTCAGCACCCGACGTTGATTAAACGTTGTCAGAAAGCATGTTTTTTCAACGTTGTATTTGTGTTGTAGAATATTGGTTGGGAAATGACCAAAATTCAATGGTCAAATCAACGTCACAACCTGATATTGATTAAACGTCGTCAAAAAGCATGTTTCAATGTTGTATTTGTGTTGTAGAATATTGGTTGGGAAATGACCAAATTTCAATGGTCAAATCAATCAATCAATCAATCAATCAATCAATCAATGTTTATTTATATAGCCCTAAATCACAAGTGTCTCAAAATCAACGTCAGAACCCCACGTTGATTAAACGTCGTCAACAAGCATGTTGTTTCAACGTTATGTTTGAGTTGCTAAATGTCAGGACCTAATTCAACAAATTGTCAACGTTGTTTCAATGTCTTGTGCCTGCTGGGAGGATGTATCACATGATCAGGGGCCTCATGTAACAAGAAATGTGTGGAGTTCCTACCAACAAGAGTCATACATTCAAATCTAGAAAGCAACGTACGCAAGTAAAAAATCAGATGTATTAAAGTGTGCGCACGCACAAACAGAAGCATATTTCTTTCGCTGTAGTGATGCGCGGGTCGATACCGCCGATGCTAAGATATTTATTAGAAGTGTCAAAAAAAAATCAATTTTTTATATGTAATGATTCCTAAAACAACGTTGCAAAATATTTTTATTTTTAAATTGAGACAACGTTGATGTCTAACATTGGATCCACGTTGACATGACCAAATTTCAATGGTCAAACCAACGCCACACCTGACATTGAATAAACGTCGTCACTCTAGCATGTTAGCATGCTAATGTAAGATTTAAATTAAAATATAAAAATTTAGCTAAAATGCTAGCATGTGACCGGATCGGAGGAAATACCACAATGCACTATATGTAGGTCGGTGTAAACATACAAAATGAGCTAAATAGCTAACATAAAACATTAGCATGCTAATATAAGACACATTAGCATAATCCGATTAATGCGCTAAATATAGGAAAATCATGATTTTCAGGTTTAAACATACATAATTAGCTAAAAAGCTAGCATTAAACGTTAGCATGGTAATATAAGCATGCTAGGACGAGGAAATAGAGGAAGAGGAAAGAGGAAATACCAAAATGCACTGTGTATAGATGTAAACATACAAAATTAGCTAAATAGCGGGCATAGAACATTAGCATGTTAACATAAGAGATATTAGCATACTTCTAAAATAGCACCAAGTATCAAAATCTATGATTTTTAGATTAAATCATACAAGATTAGCTAAATGCTAGAACAAAAACATGCACATGCTAGTGACCGATAAGAGGAATGACCAAAATGCACTATATGTAGGTGTAAATATACAAAAATTAGCTAAATAGCTAGCATAAAACGTTAACATACAAACTTTAGCATGCTAATATAGAGACATTAGCATACATCCAAAATGGTACCAAGTATCAAAATGGACTTTTTGATTAAAACATACAAAATTAGCTAAAATGCTTGCATAAAACATTAGCATGCTAGCATGTGACCGGATAAAAGGAAATACTAAAATACATTTGTAGGTGTAAACATACAAAATCAGCTAAATAGCTAACATAAAATGTTAGCATGCTAATATAAAAGTTGTTAGTATATTTCTAAGATGGTGCCAAGTACAAAACAAAAACCAGTACAGTTGGCACGTTGTGTAAATGGTAAATAAAAACAAAATATCCTTTTTCAACCTATATTCAATTGAATAGACTGCAAAGACAAGATACTTAACGTTCGAACTGGAAAACGTTGTTATTTTTTGCAAATATTAGCTCATATGGAATTTGATGCCTGCAACATGTTTCAAAAAAGCTGGCACAGGTGGCAAAAAAGACTGTGAAAGTTGAGGAATGCTTATTTGGAACATCCCACAGGTGAACAGGCTAATTGGGAACAGGTGGGTGTCATGATTGGGTATAAAAGCAGTTCCCATGAAATGCTCAGTCATTCACAAACAAGGATGGGGCGAGGGTCACCACTTTGTGAACAAATGCGTGAGCAAATTGTCGAACAGTCTAAGAACAAAATTTCTCAACGAGCTATTGCAAGGAATTTAGGGATTTCACCATCTACGGTCTGTAATAGCAACAAAAGGTTCAGAGAATCTGGAGAAATTACTGCACGTAATATTGCCGTGACCTTGGATCCCTCAGGCGGTACTGCATCAAAAAGTGACATCAATGTGTAAAGGATATCACCACATGGGCTCAGGAGCACTTCAAAAAACCACCGTCAGTAACTACAGTTCGTCGCTACATCTGTAAGTGCAAGTTAAAACTGTACTATGCAAAGCGAAAGCCATTTATCAACAACACCCAGAAACGCCGCCGGCTTTGCTGGGCCCGAGCTCATCTAAGATGGACTGATGCAAATTGGAAAAGTGTTCTCTGGTCTGACAAGTCTACATTTCAAATTGTTTTTGGAAACTTTGGACGTCGTGTCCTCCGGACCAAAGAGGAAAAGAACCATCCATACTGTTATAGGCGTAAAGTACAAAAGCCAGCATCTGTCATGGTATGGGGGTGTATTAGTGCCCAAGGCATGGGTAACTTACACATCTGTGAAAGCAGCATTAATGCTTTGGAGCAACATATGTTGCCATCGTTGCCAACGTTATCATGGACGCCCCTGCTTATTTCAGCAAGACAATGCCAAGCCACGTGTTACAACAGTGTGGCTTCATAGTAAAAGAGTGCGGGTACTAGACTGGCCTGCCTGTAGTCCAGACCTGTCTCCCATTGAAAATGTGTGGCGCATTATGAAGCCTAAAATACCACAATGGAGACCCCGGACTGTTGAACAACTTAAGCTGTACATCAAGCAAGAATGGGAAAGAATTCCACCTGAAAACCTTCAAAAATTGGTCTCCTCAGTTGCCAAAAGTTTACTGAGAGTTTTTAAAAGGAAAGGCCATGTAACACAGTGGTAAAAATGCCCCTGTGCCAACTTTTTTGCAATGTGTTGCTGCCATTAAATTCTAAGTTAATGATTATTTGCAACAAAAAAAATGTGTTTCTCAGTTCGAACATTAAATATCTTGTCTTTGCAGTCTATTCAATTGAATATAAGTTTAAAAGGATTTGCAAATCATTGTATTCTGTTTTTATTTACCATTTACACAACATGCCAACTTCACTGGTTTTGGGGTTTGTATTAAAATCTATTATTTTTATGTTTAAACATTTAAAATCAGCAAAATAGCTCAGATAAAACGTTAGCGTGCTAATATAAGAGACATTGGCATTCTTCTAAGATTGCGCAAAGTATTAAAATGTATAATTTTTATGTCTAAACATACAAACTAACTAAAAAGCTTGCATAAAACGCTAACATGCTAATGTAAGAGACATTAGCATACATCCAAGACGGTGCCTAGTATCAAAATTCATGATTTTTAGATTAAAACATACAAAATTAGCTCAAATGCTAGCATAAAATGTTAGCGTGCTAATGTTAGCATGCTTGCAAGTGACGGGATAATAAGAAATACCAACATGCACTATCGTAGGTGCAAACATACAATATCAGCTAAATAGCTAGCATGAAACATTAGCATGCTAATATAAGAGATGTTTCCATAATTACGAGATGGCGCCAAGTATCAAAATGTATGCTTTTTATGTTCAAACATACAAAATGAGCTCAAATGCTAGCATGCAAACGTTAGCATGCTGGCACTTGGCCGGAGAAGAGGAAACACCAAAATGCAATATGTAGGTTGTGTAAACATACAAAATTAGCTAAATAGCTAACATAACACATTAGCATGCTGATATAAGAGATGTTCGCATAATTTCGAGATGGCGCCGGGTATCAAAATGTATGATTTGTACGTTTAAACATACAAAATTAGCTAAAATGCTAACATAAAACATTAGCAAGCTAATATAAGAGATGTTCGCATAATTCCGAGATGGCGCAGGGTATCAAATGTATGATTTTTATGTTTAAACATACAAAATTAGCTAAAATGCTAGCATGCAAACGTTAGCACACTGGCACGTGACCGGAGAAGAGGAAACACCAAAATGCACTAAATGTAGGTCGGTGTAAACATACAACATTTTCTAAATAGCTAACATAAAACATTAGCATGCTAATATAAGAGATGTTCGTATACATCCGAGATGGCGCCGGGTATCAAAATGTATGATTTTTATGTTTAAACATACAAAATTAGCTAAAATGCTAACATAAAACATTAGCATGCTAATATAAGAGATGTTCGCATAATTCCGAGATGGTGCCGGGTATCAAAATGTATGATTTTTATGTTTAAACATACAAAAATAGCTAAAATGCTAGAATGCAAACGTTAGCATGCTGGCATGTGACCGGAGAAGAGGAAACACCAAAATGCACCATATGTAGGTCGTGTCTTTTTCTGTCTTGCCTCTTGGTGAGGGTGGTCGCATTTTTCCCTGCTCCTCCTCCTTCCCGCTTGCTTTCTTGTGTCCTTGTCTTTGTCCGAACTTTTTGAAGCCTCTTTTCTTGAGCTGTCCTCAAATCTAAACATCAAAATGAATTTGATCAACTGGACTCTCGACGCAATTGACACAGTCTTTTCGACAAGGAAAAGAGGTTCGGGGGAGCCTGGCTGCCCTGATGGAACCATTGCTGCGGGGTACGTGAGAGATTCCTGGAATACTTGGAGAATCATGTGCCTCTCAGTCCTTTCCATCGAGGACGTGGAAGACATCTACCTATTTGGAGCTGTGATCGCAGGGCATTTGCTGATTGGGCTGGGCATTGCTCTGGTGTATCGTCAAATTCGGAAGACGATGGCAGCCACTCAAGGGGCCAACAGGCTGTTCAACGCAATGGAAGGATTGGGTCGTGCTGTGGGATCACAGACTGGAGCGATTGCTGATTTGAATCGCAAGGTAGATTCCATCTTGATGAAGTTAGAGAAAGAATAAATTGGAATTGTCAGAGCCAGCATACAGAGCAGGAATGTCATTGTTTTGACTGCTCGAAGAAAAAACAACATCTTAATCTACGATTTGACTCCCTCGAATGGCCTTGAGGAACAGGCTGTTTGAAAACACTCCCCTGAGGACTCCTCAAAGATGGACGCTTTTGACCTTTCCCTTTTTTTTCAAAAGCACCTGGGTCAGACTCTTGAACTCTTGAACTCTTGGGGCCGGCCTCGGCCCATAAAGACAATTCCAACATCTCACCCAAGTTAATTGGGCATACATGCACGCACACACCCCTCCCTAAATCAACGCCTTCACCACTGCTTAATTCCTCCGGGGTTGTGGGGGCTGAGTAGCGCTCAACAGCAGCTGCCGGCCTCCAAAGTCCTGTTGGATGACTCTGTTGCGAGTTGTTGTGATTACATGTACCATGTTTATGTGTGCCATGCTATGTGAGGTTTTTTTCCTCGGACTCAGTCTGGACCATTCCTGAGGGTCCAGCCTCAGACTGATATTTTTTTTACTCTCCCCCCCTTCCCCAATGTCACCTTTTTCCCACCTTTTTAAGGAGCGCCCTAAGTGGCTGATCCGTTGGCGGTCCCGTCTTGTCTCCCTGTAACGTATGTCTGCTCTTAGCGGGATTGTGCCGAAAATGTAATTTCAGTTCTTATGTGTCTTGTACATGTTAAGAATGGACAAATAAAGCTCTGAATACTGAATAAACATACAAAATTAGCTAAAATGCTAACATAAAACATTAGCATGCTAATATAAGAGATGATCGCATACTTCCGAGATGGCGCCGGGTATCAAAATGTATGATTTTTATGTTTAAAAATACAAAATTAACTAAAAAGCTTGCATAGGACATTAGCATGCTAACATTAGCATGCTAATATAAGATTTGTTAGCACACCTCCTAGATGGTGCCAATTATCAAAATGAATGAATTTTAGATCAAAACATATAAAATGAGCTAAAATGCTAGCATGCTGGCACGTGACCGGAGAAGAGGAAACACCAAAATGCAATATGTAGGTCATGTAAACATACAAAATTAGCTAAATAGCTAACATAAAACATTAGCATGCTAATATAAGAGATGGTGCCGGGTATCAAAATGTATGATTTTTATGTTTAAACATACAAAATTAGCTAAAATGCTTGCATAGGGCGTTAGCATGCTAACATACGCATGTTAGTATAAGAGATGTTAGCACACCTCCGAGATGGCGCCAAGTATCAAAATGTATAAATTTTGGATCAAAACATACAAAATGAGCTTGTGGAGAGGGAGTGTGATCAGCGCGCTTGCATGAGCAAAGGTCACCGCCTCTGTCCATGGTGCTGAAAACAGAGCGCCATCAGACGGGGGCGTGGCATGTGCTGACGGCGAGACACAGCTGGCGGATGATTAGATTGCACAGGTGGTACGTGTTAATCTAATCATCTGTTGTCTTCAACAGTGAGCGGGCGGGTGCAGGAGGGAAGGAGGTTCCGGATGGGACTGAAAAGTCAGATTCTATTAGGAGAGAGAACTTTTGTTGATGGAAATCATTAAAACCTTGTTAAACCTGCACGCTTGGCTCCGGTGCCGTGTCTGTCAGTGGGACCGCTAGGAAGCGACTTCCACAGAGCTAAAATACTATTATTAAATGTTAGCATGCATGCTAATATCAGCATGCTATCACTTGACCTTAGGGCCCCTGTAGGCTGAGTCAGTAGATGTGTTTAGGAGACTACACCTGATGAGAGTGCACACAGCGTGCATGCATCACATGCTCACCCTGCAGCTTTGTGTTACCATGAGGACGTGGCCTCCGCCTCACTGGGAGACTGACCCTGCGCGGCCTTTCCACGCCTCTGAATTCCACTCACAGCAGGTGGGGTCACTTGCTGCTGCAGTCACATAAAGTAAATGTTCTTTCACGCTGGAGATGAAGGCTTCTTTTACAAGCCTCCATAAATGACATTAGTGGAAGAACATCAACACTCTCTTCCCTACTTTACTCACTTTTCTGCTAGGTGTGCATTCCAGTAATATTCATCATCATTTTTCAGTATTTTATATATTCATTTTTTACTTATCACGGCACAATTGTTAGCATGCTATGTTTTTTTGCTACCTATGTTACAGTTAGATTTTATTTTAGCTCATTTGGCAAGTATACACCTCAGCGTCAAATATTCAAATGATACCTGTTAGCATGCTAGTGTTAATATGCTAGCTTTTTTTCTTCGCTAATTATGTAAGTATACACCGCAGTCATATTTTGGTACTTGATGCACGCTAACATTTTCAGGCTAGCATTTTAAAACCATTTTTGAGGTACACACCTCAGAGTAATATATATTGGTACTCGACGTACGTTACAGTTAGCATTTTAGCATGCCAACATTAGAGTGACTGATTTTTTTTAAGCTAATTTAGCAGGTATACACCTCGGGGTCAAATATTTTGTTAATTGACGAATGATACCTGTTAGCATTCCAATGTTAATGTGCTAGCTTTTTTCTTGGCTACTTTTGTAGTTATACACCTTAGTCATATTTTAGAACTTGACGCATGCTAACATTTGCAGGCTATAATTTTAAAACCATTTTTCAGGTACGCACCTCAGAGCAATATATATTGGTACTTGATGTACGTTACAGTTAGCATTTTAGCATGCTAATATTAGCGTGCTAGATTTTATTTTAGCTAATTCGGCAAGTATACACCTCAGCGTCAAATATTCAAATGATACCTGTTAGCATGCTAGTGTTAATATGCTAGCTTTTTTTCTTCGCTAATTATGTAAGTATACACCGCAGTCATATTTTGGTACTTGATGCACGCTAACATTTTCAGGATAGCATTTTAAAACCATTTTTGAGGTACACACCTCAGAGTAATATATATTGGTACTCGACGTACGTTACAGTTAGCATTTTAGCATGCCAACATTAGAGTGACTGATTTTTTTTAAGCTAATTTAGCAGGTATACACCTCGGGGTCAAATATTTTGTTTATTGACGAATGATACCTGTTAGCATTCCAATGATGATGTGCTAGCTTTTTTCTTGGCTACTTTTGTAGTTATACACCTTAGTCATATTTTAGAACTTGACGCATGCTAACATTTGCAGGCTATAATTTTAAAACCATTTTTCAGGTACGCACCTCAGAGCAATATATATTGTTACTTGATGTACGTTACAGTTAGCATTTTAGCATGCTAATATTAGCGTGCTAGATTTTATTTGAGCTAATTCGGCAAGTATACACCTCAGCGTCAAATATTCAAATGATACCTGTTAGCATGCTAGTGTTAATATGCTAGCTTTTTTTCTTCTCTAATTATGTAAGTATACACCGCAGTCATATTTTGGTACTTGATGCACGCTAACATTTTCAGGCTAGCATTTTAAAACCATTTTTCAGGTACACACCTCAGAGTAATATATATTGGTACTCGACGTACGTTACAGCTAGCATTTTAGCATGCTAACATTAGCGTGACTGATTTTTTTTAAGCTAATTTAGCAGGTATACACCTCGGGGTCAAATATTTTGTTAATTGACGAATGATACCTGTAGGCATTCCAATGTTAATGTGCTAGCTTTTTTCTTGGCTACTTTTGTAGTTATACACCTTAGTCATATTTTAGAACTTGACGCATGCTAACATTTGCAGGCTATAATTTTAAAACCATTTTTCAGGTACGCACCTCAGAGCAATATATATTGATACTTGACGTACGTTACAGTTAGCATTTTAGCATGCTAACATTAGCGTGCTAGATTTTATTTGAGCTAATTTGGCAAGTATACACCTCAGCGTCAAATATTCAAATGATACCTGTTAGCATGCTAATGTTAGTATGCTTGTTATTAGCTAATTTTATGGATATACACCACAGTCATATTTTGGTACTTGATGCATGCTAACATTTTCAGGCTAGCATTTCAAAACCATTTTTTCATGTACACACCTCAGAGTAATATATATTGGTACTTAACATATGCTACAGTTAGCATTTTAGCATGCTAAAAAAATGTAAGCTAATTTAGCAGGTATACACCTCAGCGTCAAATATGTTGTTACTTGACAAATTATACCTGTTAGCATGCTAGTGTTAATATGCTAGCTTTTTTTCTTTGCTAATTATGTAAGTATATACCGCAGCCAATTTTTTGGTACTTGATGCATGCTAACATTTTCAGGCTAGCATTTCAAAACCATTTTTCAGGTACACACCTCAGAGTAATATATATTGGTACTTGACATATGTTACAGTTAACATTTTAGCATGCTAACATTAGCGTGCTAAAAAATGTAAGCTAATTTAGCAGATGTACACCTCAGGGTCAAATATTTTGTTAATTGACAAATGATACCTGTTAGCATTCCAATATTAATGTGCTAGCTTTTTTCTTGGCTACTTTTGTAGTTATACACCTTAGTCATATTTTAGAACTTGACATATGCTAACATTTGCAGGCTATAATTTTTAAAACCATTTTTCAGGTACGCACCTAAGAGCAATATATATTGGTACTTGACGTACGTTATAGTTAGCATTTTAGCATGCTAACATTAGCGTGCTAGATTTTTTAAAACTAATTTAGCAGGTATACAGCTCAGCGTCAAATATCGGGTTACTTGACAAATGATACCTGTTAGCGTGCTATTGTTAGTATACAAGTTTTTTTTCTTAGCTAATTTATAGGTATACTCCGCGGCCATATTTTGGTACTTGATGCATGCTAACATTTTCAGGTACACACCTCAGAGTAAAATATATTTGTACTTGACGTATGTTACAGTTAGCATTTTTAGAATGCTAACATTAACGTGCTAGATTATTTTTTTAAGCTAATTCAGCAAGTATACACCTCAGCATCAAATATTTTGTTACTTGAAAATTTATACCTGTTAGCTACTAATGTTAGTATGCTATCTTTTTTCTATGCTAATTTTGTAGGTATACACCTTTGTCACTAACAATAGCATACATATATGTGTGTGTGTGTGTGTGTGTGTGTGTATATATATATATATATATATATATATATATATATATATATATATATATATATATATATATATATATATATATATATATATATATATATATATATATCAGTGACGTGCGGTGAGGTTCACGGCTGGTGAGGCACTGACTTCATCACAGTCAGATTTACAAACATATGAACCCTAAAGAGTATCTTATTCACCATTTGATTGGTAGCAGTTAACGGGTTATGTTTAAAAGCTCATACCAGCATTCTTCCCTGCTTGGCACTCAGCATCAAGGGTTGGAATTGGGGGTTAAATCACCAAAAATGATTCCCGGGCGCGGCGCCGCTGCTGCCCACTGCTGCCCACTGCTCCCCTCACCTCCCAGGGGGTGAGCAATGGGATGGGTCAAATGCAGAGGACAAATTTCACCACACCTAGTGTGTGTGACAATCTTTGGTACTTTAACTTAACTTTAACTTTAAACATACAAACTGTAGCACGCAAAAAAGCACATTTAATTAAAAAAAACGTTATTATGGTCTTACCTTTACTTATAAATGAAGTCCATCGATAACTTGTTTATAGAAGTCTTCCTTATCTTTCTTCAGTTTTAAAAGTCTCTCTG
>NC_084747.1:29044380-29061880 GCF_033978785.1 Entelurus aequoreus | reverse complement strand
TCTTCCACTACAGAGGGGTCCAGGGCCCACTGAAATATTAACAGTGAACTAGAAGAGGCAATTCCTGAAGGAATTGCGTGTGAATGCTCCAATGCTGAAGTTGAACTGAAATGTTGACAGAATGTAGTATGAATGTAAGAATAGTTTGAATGTTGGAATGGTTTGAATGTTGAAGAGTTTGAATTTCCTGGAAAACCGGAATTTGGTTTGGAACTTAGAAAAATGTCCCATTCATTTCAATGGGAATTTCATGTGGGAATTTGGGGAAAAGAGGTAATTTTTTTGAAAATGGTAAAAAAAAAAAGTGAATGAGTTGAAATGTTTCAAATCGGTCGAGAAATGTTGAAGTAGTAACATGCTGAATTGAGAAATAGTATTACGGAATTCCTGGAATTTCGGGAAAACCGAGAAATGCTTCAGTTCAAAAAACAACTTCGTTTTTTGTCCCAATTTAGAGGAATGTTTTGTTGGTGGAATGGTTGAAAAATGGCCAATTCCTTTTGAATGGGAAAAATGTCCCGGAAAACCTGTAATTTTGGGAAATCTGGGAATTTTTGGAATTTGTCAAGGGAAAGCCCGCGATTCCTGAATAGGCTGAACAGTTTGAAGTTGTAACAGTTTGAATCGGGTGAAAAATGTGGAAGGTAGAGCGCGCCAAAATCTGGAGAAGAAGACGAAGTTGAACTCGAAGAGGCAATTCCTGAAGGAATTGCGTGTGAATGCTCCAATACTGAAGTTGAACTGAAATGCTGACAGAATGTAGTATGAATGTAAGAATAGTTTGAATGTTGGAATGGTTTGAATGTTGAAGAGCTGACGCTGAACTGAAATGCTAATGGAATGTAGGATGAATGTAGAAATGGTTTAAATGTTGAAATTGTTTAAATGCTGGAATGGTTTGAATGTTGAAGTGTTTGAATTTCCAGGGAAACCGGAATTTGGTTTGGAACTTGGGAAAGTGTTAGTTTGAATGTCCAGGATGAGAGGAATGTGTTGATGTTTGGATGGTTTGACTAGGTAGAAAAATGTGGGAATTGTGCAACTTGGAAAAATGTCCTATTCATTTCAATGGGAACTTCCTGGATTTTTGGGAAAAGCTGGATTTTTGAAAAAAGACTAGGAGCATGAATGTCCTGAATGAGCTGAATTGGTTGGTGTTAGAATTGTTTAAATTGGGCAAGAAATGTTGAAATAGTAAATGGTATTAGGGAATTTCGGGAAAATCTGGAATTTTTTTTGAAAATGGTAAAAAACTTGAATGGTCTCAATGAGTTGAAATGTTTGGTGTTGGAATTGTTTAAATCGGTCAAGAAATGTTGAATTATTAACAATTTTTAATTGAGAAATTCCTGGAATTTGGGGAAAACCGGGAATTTTTCCGTAACCAACTTGGTTTTTGTCCTGAATATCAGGAGTGTTTTATTGTTTATTGTTTATTGAATGGATCCCCATTAGCTGACGCCAAGGCGACTGCTAGTCTTCCTGGGGTCCATATAGGAGCATACAAAATTAAAATACAAAGAATACATGCATTACCAGACATTATACAATGGAAAAATACAACATAAGATAAAAAGCTAGTTAAAACCAGTATTAAAAATTCACATCATGTGGGCAGCTGCAATAGGTGTATCTTCAAAGCTGTCTTCAATGATAATTTACTTTGTGAGAGATTAATGTGAGATGGCAACCCATTCCAGAATGATGTACATACATGACTGTATGTTTGAGGAAATTGGTCCTGGGAGCAGGAAGTGTCAAATAGCCATTGCTGGCATTCCTAGTGCCATGAATATGTGTGTTAGTTGATTTTAAAAACTAGTAATCTGGTGATTGATCTAAAATGATTGTTCTAAAGAACATAAGGAGACTACAATGCATCTTTTGTTCAACAGACAACCAGGACAGGCGTGAATGCATATATGAAATATTAGTGCGCAAAGAACATTTAAGTAGCAGTCTAGCCGCACTGTTCTGGACAAATTGCAATTTGTTAAGGTCAGACTTAGTCGTAGCGGACCATATTATAGGACAGTAATGAAGATGACAGAAAACCAAGGACTGTATCACTTGAGCCATTGTTGAGGATGTCAAGAAGGTGGAGCACTTCCTGACCATGGCTAGACCTCTTCCCATTTTCATTGAAATACCATCAATATGATCGGACCATGACAGTTGACTGACAGTGTTTTGATGGTGGAACGGTTGAAATGGGTTGAAAAATGTGAAAGTAGTAGTCGGATTTAAGGGTGGAAATAGGTTACCAAAAAACGGGAATTCCTGGAATGTTTTTGAACTTGGAAAATAGTAGTTTGAATGTCTAGGATGAGTTGAATGTCTTGAAGGTGGAATGGTTTGAATGGGTTGAAGAATGTGGGAATTGTGGAAGTTTGAAAAATGGCCTATTCATTTTGAATGGGGAAAATGCACAAAAAAAGGAATTATGGGAAATCTGGGATTTTCTTTTAGAATTGTTGAAGTAGAGCACAACATTCCTGAACAAGCTGAATATTTAGAAGTTAGAACGGTTTGAATCATATGAAAAATGTGGAAGTTGTTAAGCTTTGAAGAATGTCCCATTGATTTCAATAGGAATTTCAGAAAGAATTGGGAATTTCGGGAAAAGCGGGAATTTTTTTGAAAATGGTAAACAACTTGAATGGTCTGAATGAGTTGAAGTGGTTTGTGTTGGAATTTTTCAAATCGGTGGAGAAATGTTGAAGTAGTAACATGTTGAATTGAGAAATGGTATTGAGGAATTCCTGGAATGTTGGGAAAACCGGGAAATTTTCCAGTTCAAAAAACAAGTTCGTTTTTTGTCCTAATTAAGAGGAATGTTTTGTTGGAATGGTTGAAATGCGTTGAAAAAATGTGGAAGGAGTAATCGCCAGAAAAAAGGGTGGAAATAAGGCTTTGGAAAACCAGGAATTATGGAAAATCCGGGAATTTTTTTGAACTTGGAAAAATTATGGTTTGAATCTCCAGGATGGTGGAATGTGTTAAAGGTAGAATGGTTTGAATAGGTTTAAAAATGTGGGAATGGTGGAAGTTTGAAAAATGGCAAATTCATTTTGAATGGGAAAAATGTCCCGGAAAACCAGGATTTCTGGGAATTTGTGAAGGGAAAGCCCGCGATTCCCGAATAGGCTGAACAGTTTGAGGTTGGAACATTTTGAATCGGGTGAAAAAAATGTTGAGGGTAGAGCGCGCCAAAATGTGGAGAAGAAGAAGAAATTGAATGAGAAGAGGCAATTCCTGAAGGAATTGCGTGTGAATGCTCCAATGCTGAAGTTGGAGTGAAATGCTGACAGAATGTAGTATGAATGTAAGAATAGTTTGAATGTTGGAATGGTTTGAATGTTGAAGAGCTGACGCTCAACTGAAATGCTAATGGAATGTAGGACGAATGTAGAAATGGTATAAATGTTGAAATCGTTTAAACGCTGAAATGGTTTGAATGTTGGAATGGTTTGAATGTTGAAGAGTTTGAATTTCCAGGCAAACCGGAAATTGGTTTGGAACTTGGAAAAGTGTTAGTTGGAATGTCCAGGATTAGTGGAATGTGTTGATGTTGGAATGGTTTGAATAGGTAGAAAAATGTGGGAATTGTGCAACTTGGAAAAATGTCCCATTCATTTCAATGGGAACTTCCTGGAAATTTGGGAATTTTGAAAAAAGCGGAATTTTTTGAAAAAGATTAGGACCATGAATGTCCTGAATGAGTTGAATTGTTTGGTGTTAGAATTGTTTAAATTGGACAAGAAATTTTGAAATAGTAAATGGTATTAGGGAATTTCGGTAAAATCTGGAATGTTTTTGAACTTGGAAAAAAGGTAGTTTGAATTTCCAGAATGGTGGAATGTGTTGAAGGTGGTTTGGTTTGAATTGGTTGAAGGATGTGGGAATTGTGGAAGTTTGAAAAATGGTAAAAAAAAAAATTGAATGGGGAAAATGCAAAAAATAAAAAGGAATTATGGGAAATCCAGGATTTTTTTTTTTAGAATTGTTGAAGTAGAGCACACAATTCCTGAACAAGCTGAATATTTAGAAGTTAGAACGGTTTGAATCAGATGAAAAATGTGGAAGTTGTCAATTCAATGGGAATTTCAGAAAAAATTGGGAATTTGGGGATATTTTTTTTGAAAATGGTAAACAACTTGAATGGTCAGAATGAGTTGAAATGGTTGGTGATGGAATTTTTCAAATCGGTGGAAAAATGTTGAAGTAGTAACATGTTGAATTGAGAAATGGTATTACGGAATTCCTGGAATTTCGGGAAAACGTGGAAAGTTTCCAGTTCAAAAAACAACTTTGTTTTTTTGTCCTAATTAAGAGGAATGTTTTGAAGGTGTAACGGTTTAAATGCGTTGAAAAATGTGGAAGGAGTAGTCGCCAGAAAAAAGGGTGGGAATAGGGCTTTGGAAAACCAGAAATTATGGAAAATCCTGGAATTTTTTTGAACTTGGAACAATGATAGTTTGAATGTCCAGGATAATGGAATGTGTTGAAGGTGGAATGGTTTGAATAGGTTTAAAAATGTGGGAATGGTGGAAGTTTGAAAAATGGCTAATTCACTTTGAATGGGAAAAATGTCCTGGAAAACCTGGAATTCTGGGAAATATGGGAGTTTTTGGAATTTGTCAAGGAAAAGCCTGCAACAGTTTGAAGTTGGAACAGTTTGAATCGGGTGAAAAATGTGGAAGGTAGAGCGCGCCAAAATCTGAAGAAGAAGAAGAAGTTGAATAATAAATAGATTAATTTTGCTGTAGAAAACCATGTTTGAATGCTTTGGAGCATTCACACAATTAGCAATTCTAATCCTATACAATAATTATATAAAACCTTATCAATCGATATGAAAGCATGTGTTAATCACAATGATTGTTGTTCATTTAACACTTAAGTGTCAAAGTCAAGGCCCGCGGGCCAGATCCGGCCCGCAAATTAATTATCTATCGCCCCTGGAATAATATTTATTTGTATTAGAACCGGCCCGCAGGCCACAGCCGCCTGCTGCTGTTTTGCACGCACCAACACTCCATCAGTGTTGGCGCTAGGAATTTTCAAAATGGGGTCCCGGGGACCCCATCAAGTCATAAAAACGGGGTCCCACATAAATTTTTGGTGTCCCACTTTTTTTTCATCAGTAATCAGGCCCATACGAGCCACAGCTGAGAAATTAATATGTTTTGGCGGCCCAACGATGGGCCCTATGGTTGAATGGAGGCAAAAGGATTATTTTTGTTTGTTAAAGACATTTCAGAAGAGTCCAGTTGCATCGATTTAAACTACACACACATTTTTAAACTATTTGACTCGACCCAGAATTTAAACTAATGCACAGGTTTTGGAATAATACATATATGTAGCAAACAATTGTTAAAAAAAAAAAAAAAAAATTGTTGAAAATAACACAATTGACTGTAACAAATTAATATTTTACTCAAAAGTATTTCCTTAACAAAATACAAATAACCATATTTCTTTACAGAACCCTACTACTGCTTAACTTTATTAGAACCGGCCCGCTGGCCACAGCCGCCTGCTGCTGTTTTGCACACACCAATACTTCATCAGTGTTGGCGCTTGGAACTTTCAAAATGGGGCCCCGGGGACCCCATCAAGTCATAAAAATGGAGTCCCACAGTAAATTTTTGGGGTCCCACTTTTTTGTAACCGTTTTGAAAACAAATGATAAATGTGTGCATTATCCTGTTATATCTCACATTCTATATTGTATTTTGGAAAAAGGTTGTCATAAACGTTACTTAATTTTAAAAAATAATACGAAAGAAATCACATTTTTATGTACTGTATATGTAAATTTAATCAGTTTTTAACATTAATTCACTTTCTTCTTCTCTTCATGGATCTAAACTTTAGCGCTGCCGGTATTTTTTTCTATATTTTTATTGTAATATTTTCAGAGTGTGTTTGTTCTATTTTTGGCCAAAGTAAGACAAAAAAAACAATCTGAAGTTGTCTTTATTTTTTAGTTTTAATGCCATGATTTTAATAGTCCGGCCTGCTACTGCACAAAGTTTTCTTAATGCGGCCCCTGAGCTAAAATTAGTTTGACACCCCTGATTTAGCACACAAACCATAGGCTTAAGTCAGGCCGATTAGAAAAAATAAACACTAACCAAATATACTGCATAAGAAGGGACTCGTAGTTAAGGATGTACAGTATATCATCATGATTTTATCGATATTCCTTATTGGTATTATTATGGTTGCAAAATTCCGGGAATATTCATAGTTGGAAACTTTCCATGGGAATTAACGGGAATATATGGGAATTAATGGGAATTAATGGGAAAAAACATTGAATGCAACATGCTAGATCTTGCAGCATGATTATTAGCTAAAACAACCTGATTTAATGCAAATTCAGTAGAATTTCAACCCCCATCACATGTGCAGTGCATTCTTCCATCACATGCACAGATAATTCCCAGCATGCTACACACTACAGCAGGGCTATTGAGGCCACACTAGTATTTGAGCCCAAGGACTTCATCCGGTCAGGTAAGTTTTGATGATATTACTGGGGTAAATATATTTGATCTATGGTATTTAAGTTTAATAGAGGTGTAATTGCTTGTTACTGTATGACTGTAGACTACTCCAGCAGACTTCCACTCAAGCTAGCTAGCTGTTCCTGTACTTTTGGGGCCAATATCTCTAGCTAGCTAGGTTTATGTACCACCACCAGTCTCATAATAAACCGAAAATATGTCTCCTTTAGCCGTGATGCTAATTTTCTCTATGTTAAATCCCATTAATTTATGCTAACAATGTGAGCGATCCGAAATCACCTTTTTTGTGATCTGTAAAGTTCAACTAGATAATACTAAATCAAAACGTGTAGTTTCCTCTGCCTTCTGTTCTGCTAGCCATTCTGTTGTCATACAAGAATGTAGGTTATAGTTTGATTTAGCATGCTGATTGAGTGTTCATTTATTCATCTAGCCTATTTCTATTCATTTGTCCATCAGTAAAATATTTTTAAAGACTACTCCAATTATTTAGTTGACTATTTATATCTGTGTGTGGCATTGCATTGGTGTTTTACAAGAATAAATAAATACAAACAGAATAATGCCACATACACCATCTGATGTGTGGAGACATTTCCCCCCAACCAAAGTAGGCGAAAATAATGTGTACATTTGCAAATACTGTGCAAAGAGCTACGTCAGAAATGCCACAAAGATACAGCAGCATATAGACAAGTGGCCAATAATATATAATTATTGTAATTCCCCATTAATTCATATATATTCCCATTAATTCCCATGGACGGTGTCCAACTTTGAATAATCAAAAAATGGTCAATATTTCCAAACTTCCCGAGCTTAACTTCCCGTGGTAAATTTCCACCCCTTTGCAACCCTAGGTACTATATGTAATTTATGGAAAAAAAAAGATGTTAAAAAGCATATTTTTTATTTGCACCAGCAACATCATAAAATAACCTCACAGCAGGAAAAATGTTTTAATTAACACTTGCTTTTTAGGTTTTAAGCAAGTAACATTCTAAAAAATAGTAATAAAATAATAAAGTACAATAATATTAATGTATAATATTTGTGTTCATTCACAGATCATTAACATGGCATCTCATATCAAATATATAATACAAATCAATACAATCAATTAGCATGTTAAGTTGGTGTACATTTTGTCACGATAGGAACTTCTTATTCATGTTTATGTTGCCCATAGACCTATTAGCGTGACGGACCAGAAGCCAGTGTTGACAGCCATCAACGTATTTGTCTGTGTTGTGTGTGTATTAATCAAATAAAATGACTCAGTGATTATTTAAATTTTTTGAGTGGATTAATATTGGTCTGTGGTTTACAGATCGCTTAGAGGACGCACCGTAGCGGCAGTCGTATAATAAATAGCGTTCGCTTCAAAGTGACACTCACTCTTATTAGCGTGCGTGACTTTGGGGACTAGAAGGACATATTGTTGTGTTGCAAACTTTGGCATGGTGTTGCTTCCTTATTTGTGATTATTCAAGCTGATTATCGTCTACCCGTGCGTCGTAGCAGCACTTGAACTCAGCATGTCATAGAGACGACGATCATCTGGATAAAAAAAATACTGATAGCAGATTCTTAACGGTCTTCCTGGACCGACCCAATTAGGAACTGGTACCAAAAAACACCAGTACAGGGTATACATCCCTACTCACAAGTAACTGCTGAAAAATAAATATACATCCAATTATGTTGTGCTGAAATAAATAAACTACATTAATAATGCATGATTCTTAAATAAAATATTAATTTAATTGAAGTGCAAATAAAAATAAAGTTTCACCACTTTAATCATATTTTTTGCGCTAAATAATCTTTTCTATGACTTTAATTCCAGACTTCTTGTGTTTGTTTGATATTGTCATTACTGCCACAAGTGGTGGAAAAGTGTGTTACAACTGAGCACCCGAGAATTGGATATTTTTTGGCGGCCCAAAAATGGGCCTATGGTTGAATGTAGGCAAAAGGATTATTTTTGTTTGTTAAAGACATTTCAGAAGAGTCCAGTTGCATCGATTCATCAGATCATAAAATCCACGAACTACACACACATTTTTAAACTATTTGAAGCACAGGTTTTGGAATAATACAAGTATATGGCAGGAAATGTTTTCAATAATAAATTTTTTGTTGAAAATAACAAAATTAACTGTAAAAATTTAATATTTTACTTAAAGGTAGTTCTTGTTTAACTTAACAAAATACAAATAACCATATTTATTTACAGAACTCTACTACTGCTTAACTTCAAAGAGTATAAATTCAGTGTTCAGAATTATTATGGAACAAGTCTCTAACTTTTCATCACTATGAAAACTATTTTGACAAAAACAAGAGAGCTAAGATATTTGTCCTTTTTTTACTGTATATGACTGGCAACATTTCATTAGTTCCTTTTTTTTTTTTTTACAAAACGAACATTCACTTTAGCAGTGTGGTAATTGTCTTTGTGCCATTTTGTAGTAAAGTGTTATTAAATACAAAAACCAAAAACCAGTGAAGTTGGCACGTTGTGTAAATGGTAAATAAAAACAGAATACAATGATTTGTAAATCCTTTTCAACCTATATTCAATTGAATAGACTGCAAAGACAAGATATTTAACGTTTGAACTGGTAAACGTTGTTATTTTTTGCAAATACAAGCTCATTTGGAATTTGATGCCTGCAACATGTTTCAAAAAAGCTGGCACAATTGGCAAAAAAGACTGACAAAGTTGAGGAATGCTCATCAAACACTTATTTGGAACATCCCACAGGTGAACAGGCTAATTTAGAACAGGTGGGTGCCATGATTGAGTATAAAAGCAGCTTCCATGAAATGCTCAGTCATTCACAAACAAGGATGGGGCGAGGGTCACCACTTTGTGAACAAATGCGTGAGCAAATTGTCGAACGGTTTAAGAACAACATTTCTTAACGAGCTATTGCAAGGAATTTAGGGATTTCACCATCTAGGGCAGTGGTTCTTAACCTGGGTTCGATCGAACCCTAGGGGTTCGGTGAGTCGGCCTCAGGGGTTCGGCAGAGCCTCTGCCGCAGAGGTCAAGATACACCCGACTCATCGTGTAAATAAAAACTTCTCCCTATCGGCGTATTATGGATACCCCCAAACAATGTTCCCTCTAATTTTCCATCTGATTTGCAGGTGTGTAATTTGTTGTGAGTTCATGCACTGTGTTGGTTTTGTTCTTTCAACAAGGTGATGTTCATGCACGGTTCATTTTGTGCACCAGTAAAAAAACATATAACTTTGTCTTGAATTTGAAAAATATTTTCATTTTTCACTAAAGAAGGGTTCGGTGAATGCGCATATGAAACTGGTGGGGTTCGGTACCTCCAACAAGGTTAAGAACCACTGATCTAGGGTCCATAATATCATCAAAAGGTTCAGAGAATCTGGAGAAATTACTGCATAACCTTCGATCCCTCAGGCGGTACTGCATCAAAAAGCGACATCAGTGTGTAAAGGATGTCACCACATGGGCTCAGGAACACTTCAGAAAACCCCTGTCAGTAACTACAGTTTGTCGCTACGTCTGTAAGTGCAAGTTAAAACTGTACTATGCAAAGCAAAAGCTTTGCATAGGACAGTAATTGATTATGGAGACGTGCTTTATTTTAGTGCTTCATCTAAATGCCCCCAGTCCTTGGACACTGTTTTTCACTCAGCACTAAGATTTGTTCCTGGCTGTTGTAGTCTCACCCACCACTGTCAACTGTATATGAAGTCAGACTTATCTTCATTGAGTGCACGCAGATACACACATTGGCTGACTATCATTTATAAGGCTCTTTTAGGTTGTGTACTTTGTTACAAAGAAAAAACAGCTCTTATGCATTACGCTTTAACAATTTGTATGTTTTAACTGTTCCCCATGTACAGAATTCATTTGGCCAAAGAGCTTTTGGCATTGCTGCCCCTCTGGCATGGAATGCATTGCAGACGGAACTGAAACTCACTGAACTACTTCCATTTGGAGCCTTCCGTTCTGTCCTGAGGGACAGACAGCGAGAGATGTTTGCACAGTGCGTGTGTTTTTAAAAGGTGTACATTTTTATTGTTTTACAGTTCTCTTTTATGTATTTTAAAATGTATGTCTTAACGTATTACTTTTTTGAAACTGCTCTGTGACATGTGCTGTTGACCTCTTGGCCAGGTCACCGTTGAGAAAGAGAGCTTGATCTCAATGGGTTTCTTATCTGGTTAAATAAAGGTTCTAATAGGGAAAAACGCTGAAGCCCTGAAGGAAAATAACTAAGGCCCCGTTTACACTAAGGTTATCCAGGGTAAATCCCACCTAACCTTATCCTTGTCCACACACACACACAATGGTCGTTTAAGACCCCCTCCCCTTCTTCGTCAGCTGGCGCAACGTGACCTAGTACGCATGCGCGGAAAATGTGCACGTCATAGTCACCTCCAGTGTTGCTTTGTGTGCAAGTTCTTAAATTAAATTTAACTTATCTGAACAATATCCAGTGTTGCGGTATTTCAATTAACTGGAATCCAGTGTGCTGTGGGGCCCTATTGTAGTGAATCACACCTGAGCCATCATAAATTAATCAAATCTTTATTAGACATGTAAACAATGTGATAAAGAACATTTTACATCAATCAATCTAGGGATCTAGATATCCGGTCAGGACACTCCTCACTCTTTTGCCTTCACCTTCATTGTCCATTTGTTTTTGTTGACTTTATATACTCTGGACCTAGATGTTGAGTCCGCGACATACATGGCGGACAATAACTGATACAGTCTGCTTTGCCAGTCCAAAAGCATTCGCCGTTTTCCGTAATCTTCCCTCAACGGCCAGGTAATACAAAGCACACGCTACCTTTTTTTTTACATCCACGGGAGCCCGCATTTTCGTTGACTCTCTTTCGACAAATAGACAAAGTCTTTCGGTGAGTACAATCACAGCTGACCCGGACATTCGAAAGTTCTCTTGCCGTGTGTTGTATCCCAAATAGCTGCAATCACGCATTTTCTTCTCTTAAGGTATTCATGTGTGATTCCCACAAGCATGTACATGTACATGTAGAAGATTGAGAAACACAGCATGTCTGGATGACTCGCCTCCATCTTTCCAGTGGTTAGCTCCGCCTGCTATGAAGCTGGCTGTGGCGCGTTCTTTCTGACGTCACTTCCTGTGTGTGGCGCGTTCTTTCTGACATCACTTCCTGTGTGGGGCGCGGTCTTTCTGGCGTCTTTTCCTCTCCGAACTCAGTTTGTAAACAATCAATGAGTCCATACAAAGCTAAGAACCAGAGATTCAAGAAATACACGGCGCACTTACTCGTATAAAAAAATATCCAAGGAGGGTTACCTTAAATGCTGGTTTAGTGTGGCTGAAACGGGGCTTAGGCTAAATAATTATTCGTTTAAGGGGTTATCTGGCTTAGTGTAGACATTGTGAAAAGACATTAAAAAGAAATTCTCGCAATATATTGTTGGTAAGGGTGCTGAAAAAATCGATTCCCATCCAAATCACGATTTTTATTTATTTTTAATTTTTAATCGATTCATAACTTTCGAGAATAAATTAAAAAAGTATATTTTATTATATAATTTACATACAAATTATATATATACATATATATATATATATATATATATATATATATATATATATATATATATATATATATATATATATATATATATATATATATATATATATATATATATATATATATTTTTTTTTTTTTATTTTTTTTTTTTTTCCCCCGTAAATCGCTTCTTATAAATAAATAAGAAGACTCCAGGGACATATTAGGGGTCACATTGTCGTAACTAAATACTTTTACATTTCATGTTAAAAACTTAAGTGCTACATTATTACAACTATTTATACGCTATTAATAATCTTGTTTGTGGAAAACAAACTCCAGGCTTGTACCTGGCAGTGAGTCAGTGTTGATTTAGTGGCTTTAATTTGATGTTGTCATTTCTTTTTTTAGATGTTGGTAATTTAGCTAATTAGCGGTTGACATGGTTAATTGAATTTGGCATTAAATGAGGCATTTACAGTAAATTATTTGGTAATTTCTACATAAATATTTCCCTAAATATCCATTAGAATAGATTTCATATTCACCATTTGAAAATACCTTTTAGTTACTCATTTTGTCGTCTAGCAAATTATTACCTGATACAAAGTAGCTTCTAATAGAAGAAACATGCTACTAAGGCTACATTCACACTTCATAGTATGATGCGCAATCCGGAATTTTAAATACGATCTTTTTATGTGGTAATTGACATTACCAGACAAGTATGCGACTTCTGTACTTGTCTAATACAAACAGATTGTCTCCGTGGACTAGCATGCACAAAACATGACGTCACATGCAGAGCCCAGTGTTTACGGAAATATAAACGTGGCCCCGATTCGTGTTGGTACAGTTATGTTTTAAAAAGAATCGGAATAGTACTGCTCACATTGACGTGAAAAAAAATATGGGAATTGACCTGCAGTGTAAACATAGCCTAAAAAACATACAAGTTTTCCCTGTAATTTAGTCACTAGTTATTACATAGCTAGCTATCTGAATGTATCTGATATTTGGCACGCTTTTATTACTTTATTTGTTTTACAGACTATTCTATTTGACAAAACTCTGAAATATGTCCTTTCCCCACTAATTGAAGTACATAATGTATCCAGAATCCTTTAAAAGACTGTATACGAGGGAACAACAAGGATAGTGCCTTGTTTACGTCTCTTAACTGAGGGCTGAACTCACTTATTTGGCACACTTTTAATGCAATTTTTAAATCATGTTAATGTCTTAAGCTCTACTTTGTGGGCTATTTCACTCTAATTACACTCCAGAGCTTCACTGTATTGTCATCAAATGCAGTTTTTATTGCAGGCGCTCCAAACTATTTAGCATTTTTCTCTTTTTAAACAAAACATTGGAAATTCCCAACAGGGATCTCAGTGTTTGTGGGTTGGTGGTAAATCAAATGTGCTTAATTTTATGTTCCATCTTCTGTTGTTATTTCACTCTCCCTATATGGTTTTGTATCATAGCTGTAGAGGGATGCTTGCCTAACTGTTTTATTAATAATGGCTCATTTTAATTCTAGTCTTAGAAGTTTGCTTTGTTTTTCATATTATGCAATAGTTTTAGCTCCAAAACCTCTGCAAAGTGTCGGACATTAACAATACTTCTGAAGTTTGAGCATTTCCCCAAGAGGGAAATACAAAACAAGACTGTGTGTGTCACTCTCAGCTGTTTATCACCAGATTAGAACAGACACTCATCATGAATGTTTTTCTTTCCTTTGTCAACATCTGCTTCACGTTAGCCACTGTATTTTTCCAATGCATGCTTGTCTCAGAAGGATTTACAATCCAACCCCTAATTACTTTTACACAAAGTCCTCTTCACTGCTTTGGCGGAAGGTCATCCTTGTATCTTGTCCTGCCTCCCGATGTTACTCCCACAGCTCATATCTGGTAATGACTATGGAGGTCTCAGTCTGGAGTCAAAAGAATCCCAGTCATATCAGTAACATCTCTAACAGTGGTTATTAGGGAGTGAAGTCCCCCAAGAATTGCTGTTGCCAACCTGAAATGTAAATAACAGAAATGTTGGTCATTCCAGCCAATGATGAGGCACTGCTGATTCAGCCTCAGCTGGTTTGTCCGATGCCAGCTTTGAAAAGTTGTAGCTGTTTTTTTTGGAATAACAATAGCACAATGGGCCAGGCAACAAAAAAAGACATGACCATGCGATATTACGGTAATGGTATAACCATGAAACTTTAGAACAGGGCCAGGCTATCTATTTGTTTACGTGTATACATATATGTATATGTATATACAGTATGTGTGCATATATATATATATATATATATATATATATATATATATATATATATATATATATATATATATATATATATATATATATATATATATATATATATATATATATATATATATATATATATATATATACATACATATCAGTGACGTGCAGTCACTAGAGGCAGGTGAGGCCCCCCATCATGGAAATAATTTTTTTAAATTAAATTGTTATATGTATCCAGTGATTATACTATAAAGTTATTTTCCATTTAACTTCACCAGTTTTAGATTATTTTTATTCAAAATCGCTGAATTTTCACATTTGCCGTTCAAATACTGAGAAGAGACGGTGCGGTGATCAGCAGCCAGTTGCTGCACGTCACTCAGTTGTGCCTCACCATGGATTGCGGACTCGGCTAACTGCTGGCCTGCTGTGCAGTGAGACCGTATTGCTATATGAACTAGATCAGTGGTTCTCAACCTTTTTTCAGTGATGTACCCCCTGTGAACATGTTTTTAATTCAAGTACCCCCTAATCAGAGCAAAGCATTTTCGGTTGAAAAAAAGAGATAAAGAAGTAAAATACAGCACTATGTCATCAGTTTCTGATTTATTAAATTGTATAACAGTGCAAAATATTGCTCATTTGTTGTGGTCTTTTGAACTATTTGGAAAAAAAATATAAAAATAACTGAAAACTTGTTGAAAAATAAACAAGTGATTCAATTATAAATAAAGATTTCTACACATAGAAGTAATCATCAACTTTGGGGATTGTAGTAGAGATCCATCTGGATTCATGAACTTAATTCTAAACATTTCTTCACAAAAAAGTAAATCTTTAACATCAATATTTATGGAACATGTCCACAAAAAATCTAGCTGTCAACACTGAATATTTCATTGTTGCATTTCTTTTCACAGTTCTTTTTGACAGATATTTAAAAAAAATCTCAGGTACCCCTTGGCATACCCTCAAGTACCCCCAGGGGTACGCGTACCCCCATTTGAGAACCACTGAACTAGATTGTACATTTCCATAGTTTAGTTAGCTGAGGTATATAATATACAGTGTATTTTGTCAACATCTGTATGTGTGTAACGTATTCTTGTGCTGAGCGATCATAAAACTGCTGCGAAGACGCACTGGCTGAGGCTCGCAGTAATCCCGCCTCCTTGTGTCGGTTAATGCACCCCCGCTGTAGAAAACGGGAGGGGGGGTGCATGTTATATCAGCTAAAGCCCACACTTAAACTTTCCACGTGCAAGATTGAATCTATTGTAACCTATTTTTTTGGGCTTTCCTCTTTGTGATGTTAAATTCCTGTTATACGCTGTTATACAGTATATGCCTTGCGCTCTTATTTTGAAGGCGCTAAGAGCGGAAGTGATGACACGTTGGAGTGGAGCGGAGGTCTTTGAAAGAAGGTAAATAAAGTGGTCCTCGTGTAAACTGGAGCCTCCGTGTTTATTATTTTGTAGTTTCATACAGTATAGGCGACATTTATAAACCCTCGGTTACACTATTTAAAAATGTTATTTAATAAGAAGCCAAAAAGTGCAAAAACAATAAATTTCGTGTTGGAGGAGTTGTGAATGACCGCAGGGCCACAACATTAGGTACACCTGCAGACTGCAGCAAGGATTTCATATTTCATTCATTCACAACTCCTCCAACACGAACATTATTGTTTTTGCACTTTTTGACTTCTTATTAAATAACTTTATTAAATAGATTCAATCTTGCACGTGGAAAGTTTAAGTGTGGGCTTTAGTTGATATAACACTCCCGTCAGGGGGTGCATTCTACGGTGGAGGTGCATTAATCCAGCACAACAGCGGCGCATGGACTTCATTTATAAGTAAAGGTAAGACCATAATAACGTTTTTTTAAATTAAATGTGCTTTTTTGTGTGCTACAGTTTGTATGTGTAAAGTTAAAGTTAAGTTAAAGTACCAATGATTGTCACACACACACTAGGTGTGGTGAAATTTGTCCTCTGCATTTGACCCATCCCTTGATCACCCCCTGGGAGGTGAGGGGAGCAGTGGGCAGCAGCGGCGCCGCACCCGGGAATAATTTTTGGTGATTTAACCCCCAATTCCAACCCTTGATGCTGAGTGCCAAGCAGGGAAGAATGCTGGTAGGAGCTTTTAGACATAACCCGTTAACTGCTGCCAATCAAATGGTGAATAAGATACTCTTTAGGGTTCACATGTTTGTAAATCTGACTGTGATGAAGTCAGTGCCTCACCAGCCATGAACCTCACCGCACGTCACTGATATATATATATATATATATATATATATATATATATATATATATATATATATATATATATATATATATATATATATATATATACACACACATACACACAGTGGGGCAAAAAAGTATTTAGTCAGCCACCCATTGACAATCAATGGGTGGCTGACTAAATACTTTTTTGCCCCACTGTATATGCACACATACTGTATATACATATGCATACTGTATATACCAGGGGTCGGCAACCTTTACCACTCAAAGAGCCATTTTGGCAAGTTTCACACATTAAAGAAAGTAATGGGAGCCACAAAAATGTTTTTAAAATTTAAAATGAAAAACACCGCATACAAAGCTTACATGCTTTGTGCTATGTTAACCAGGGGTCTCAGACACACGCACCGGCACGCACTTTAATGTGGAAATTTGATGTTAGTGCAGCCCGCGAGTTTTGGATGAATGTCGCTTGCGTCGCACTTGCCAACCCTCTCATTTTTCCCGGGAGACTCCCGAATATCAGAGTGTGATGGCCCTGCATTTGGCGCCCTCTACAGTCTGCCCAAGCAGTGTTCCTGCACGGCCACAAGTGGAATGCAGCTTTAGCTTGCTTACGTAAGAGACAGCAAGGCTACTAACTCAGCTGCCACACATCTTACACTGACGGTACCAATACCCAGAATCCCATGCAGCCCTAACTCTTCCGCTCAACCAACCACGAAGAGGGGGGGGGGGGGGTTGATGTGTGGGGGGATTTGGTGGTAGCGGGGTGTATAATGTAGACCGGAAGAGTTAGGACTGCATGGGATTCTGGGTAATGGTTGTGTTGTGTTTATGTTGTGTTACAGTGGGATGTTCT
>NC_084747.1:29006880-29041880 GCF_033978785.1 Entelurus aequoreus | reverse complement strand
TAACTGACAGAGTCGCTCGCCGTTCACACTTTGAGTAAGTCTTGGCTGTAGTAGTTTGCCAGTTCACACTCTACCATCCTATTTACTGGCTGCGGGCATTCAAGTCACAGGGAACCACCTTTTCACCCCTGGAAGTCACACAGGCCTAATTGTGTATCGAACGGCTGTCACAAGTTGTGGTACGCGCACTTCGGTGTTCCTTTGTGACACGCAATGGCAAACATTATCCTAGTGTTTGCAGTTGCCTGAGCCTCATGTAAGATGAAGCGATACTGGATATTACAACTTTAAATATGTTCGATGTTGAAGGGGAACGGCACTTTCTGGGGGATTTTGCCTCATCATCCACAATCCTTATGTCTTTTCTGTGCGTTCTAAATAGTGAAAAACAGCTAGCAAGAGGTGGGTAAAAATAAAGCACTCTAAAACCTCCAAAGACCTCAAATGGCGTTTTATATACAGGATGTAAGTATCATCATCATTTCAAGCATTACCGGAACTTATTTCCTGGGCGCATTGAATTTGCATAGCAACAAACGCTACTTCCGTCAGCATCGAGAGCGTTCTGTGTTCAGACATTGAGAGAGACGATGGCGTCGACTACTTTGAGACAAATGATCACCCATTACTGTATATTTTTTAGCCTGAGTATACGAAGGAGAAGCTAGGTGCTAGGCAGCTTCAGCTAGAGGGAAACACCAAGCCATTGTCCTAGCATTAGCAACTTGGACTAGTGCTATACACTTACCTGACAACATAACAAAACAGTCACGTACAATGTCCGCTCTCCTTGGGATGCCGACTGATGGGATGGTTGTATCTTTCAGCACTACACTTTTGCTACCCTTTAAACGAAAATTCAACATACTCCTTAGGTAAAAAAAAAAAAAGGCTGAGAACAAAGTATCATCTCGTTTAGTATTCTGAGCAATATCTTTGGGTCTAACTCGGTGGAATGTTACGGTTTGGTGTTTGTCTGCACCCTAGGATGCAGACACGGCAGGCGAAGTGCAGGAAAAGGGCGCTCTTTATTAGGGTCATTTTAGGAAGTACAAAATCAAAGGTGTACAGCAGGGAAGTGCACTGGGGGGGGGAAACGAGCTTAAAAAGCATAAAGCACACAAAGCAATGACCTAGCCCTGGCCATACTAAGCATCCTGATTAGCAAACAGGGACAGGCGCTCAGACCAGAGGAGTGGTAGTAAATGGAGGCAAACAGGGAGTGGAGCAAAAAATAAGTGCGCTGGGCAGGAAATAATACAAAATTCAAGAACTTGTTAGCCGCCTCTTGCTTGCAGTTTTTTACTATTTGTAACACACAGAAAAGAGAAAGACATGTGTTTTTGTCTCACATAAGGATTGTAAAAATTCCCCCCAAAAGTGTAGTTCGTCTTTAAGTCACTGGGCATATTTGTACAGTATATGTGATTGGAGCAAAAAAGTGTTAATTAAATTAAATCATGATTGAGCCTTTTTACTACAAGCTGGAGGCAAATGTAGTTGATCCACTCAATAAATAATTTAGATTTTAATCTCATGTAATGTAGAATAATAAGGGTTTAGGCAATGTCTTACAGAGACTACTGTTTGTAGTAAAAAGATAAGACGGATTACTAAATATTTAGAGTCATTGAGGATAATTGAATATTCTGTGTTGAAAATTGATAAGTCAATAATAGCTGAAGAAACCAAGGAAAGAAACAATACCATGCGTATAATTTATAAAACAATCTGCTTTCTATACCAGGGGTGTCAGACACATTTTAGCTCAGGGGCCACATGGACTGGTAAAATCATGGTATGATAACTTAAAAATAAAGACAACTTCAGATTGTTTTTTTTTTGTTTTACTTTGGCCAAAAAATAGAACCAGCTCATTCTGAAAATGTACACATTACAAAAAATCCTCTTGACAAAACACTTCTGAGGAAAAAATTGGTGCAGTTTCAAAAACACCATGCAGAACACAATGAACCTAGATTTTGTCTCAGTGTATTTACAAAGCCATTAAACTTTAATCACTTCCTGTTTAGCATTCTCATGTTGGCAGTTTACCATTAAAAACGTGTTTGGGAAAAGTGGTTTCTCAAACCGCCGCTTTGGTGACCTCCGCAACTGCCACAACACATTAATTTATCATCATTCAAATATTACAATTATAATATATTCAAAACGTTTATCAAAATGACACCACAGCCGAAATCAAGGTAAATGTAAATGTGTTATACTTGTCTAGCGCATTTCTACCTTCAAGGTACTCAAAGCGCTTGGACACTATTTCCACATTCACCCATTCACACACACATTCACACACTGATGGCGGGAGCTGCCATGCATGGCGCTAACCATGACCCATTAGGAGCAAGGGTGAAGTGTCTTGCTCAAGGACACAACGGACGTGACTAGGGTGGTAGAAGCCGGGGATTGAACCAGGAACCCTGAGGTTGCTGGCATGACCACTCTCATGGCGCGGTTAATTGTTAAGGTAACATAACTACAGACATAACCAATGTGAACATGGTAGATGTATGCATCAAATAGAATAGAACAAACGACAAATGTAGAAACACACATTTTTACAATGGAATTCAGGGTGCGCATCGCTCAGTCAACCAATTGTGAGCGCGGCACGGAACTCTAACTACATAGATGATGGTCATGTTGACTTAAGTCTTTGCTACTTATCGTTTCGTTATTTTATCTCTTGAGTGGATAATGTACACTAGCTATGTGCACACGGACACGATTATTCCGAACAAAAGCCAAACCGGAATAACAATGCTTCATGTAAACATGCCATTCAGAATATTCTGACCGGATCACACACGTTCGGACCCGTCTCGATCAAAATTTTATTCCGATCAAGACGGGTGGTTTTTGCCGATAGTCATTTGGACTGGAGCGTATGAAAACACTTCGGGATGAAAATGATCCTTACTACACATGTCTTTGATGTCAGCTACACTTTGAAGACAAAAAACAAAAGTATGGTCTGGAATGTCATGTGTCGATAGAACAATAAAAGAAGGGATCCAGTTGTCCGCTCAATTAGTTGTTTTATTCAAGACCTTACAGCTACTCTAAGTGCTAACTGCGAGCCTCAGGCATGTACACAGAATGTCGTAACATGAAGATGTGCGGCAACCCGTACATATCGCAACATAAATGGCACAGGACAGCCCCATTTCAAAAAGAGAGGTAAAACAAAAGTAGTGAACAGAAGAAAAAAAAAAGATAGATGAATACAGAGACAACGTCGGACAAGAAGAAATGCATAAAGCCATATTTGTTTACAGCGGAAGTCACTGCTTTTTTAGCACCTGCAGTAAGCAAACTTGTCTAAAAGATGACGCCATAGCACAAACAATAACACACCTTTCCTATCACGGTATATGGTGCGCATTTCAAAGTTAAAATATTCCGATTTAAAGTGTGATGCATAATCGGATCATTTTTGTCAGGGTCCATGTACACAGGAAAATTCTAATCCGAATTATGATCAGATTATATACATTTTGCCCATGTACACGTGGCTAATGAAAGAAAGTATTGTGCGTTGATAATAATACATGTTATTTGGTATAGCGCTTTTCAGAGTACTCAAAGACACTTTACAGAATAAAAAAATACAATTTAAATACTGCATCAGTCTGCTGCCAGCCGCAACAGGAGCAGCTGTTTTTCTTTTACTTAGCAAACTCATCTTGTGGGCCGGGTTGACACCCCTGGTTCGTCTCCGTCCAGATAAGGACACCCAGGTGTGCGCGACGAGACTTTAGCACACTAGTTATTACAATTCTATTTTAATCCTTTGTGTTATTTTTCATCTCAGGGAGGATATCTCCTTTTAGTCCACTTTTACTGTGGTTACCACCTACTCTGCACAGCCAGGAAGTACTGTAGCGTGTGTGTGTGTGTGTGTGTGTGTGTGTGTGTGTGTGTGTGTGTGGTGACACACCCTTCTGACCACACAACACTCCCTAATTGCTCTGAGTGGGCCATTTGTGTTGATGACAGCTTTTACAAGTCTTCTTGTTGTTTTCCTATTCCCTGCGGAATCTTGATTTACTGTGGATTTAGTGCAAATAATTGGACTTGTTAGGGAGTGTCTTGTGGTACAGAATATCTTCCCAGAACGTGTAGTTGTGTTAATTTCACTATATTAAGCATGATTTCTTCTACCCATGTTAAAGACTCTCAAAATGGCCGAATTGCTTCACCTTTTAGAACCGTTTTGTTGCAGTGGTATGAGCGAGTCGGACACAATATTTTGATTGCAATTACACCCTAACATAGAGCATAACCAGAATTATCACAATGATCAATATATGAATGTGCCTTCCTCTTTGTAGGAGCAAAAGTATTTCAATTGCCATCAATAGAGTATTCTTCTGCCATGTTACCAAGGTATAGCAAGACACGACATAACACACTAATTCTTAACCATAGGACCAGGGGCCACTGTTGGCCATGAGCGCCTCCTCGAGGGCCGCCAGAAAATATCTGTATACCGCCTAACCCATCCATTAGAGTTTGTCAATACTAAGCCAACCTAATTATTAAAAGTTGTGCCTCAGAGACAATGTGTGTCCTAGATAGTGTGGCGTGGAAATTAATTGGGGGTTTTTTATGAGTAGTTTTTGTGAAATAGTCTTGAATGAATAAATAAAAGTGTTTAAATTAGGGGAGTACGAACTTTTTCCACCGAGGGCCACATGCTGAAAAATCAGAGCATTGATATTTTTCATTTTCATAACATAATTTTTTTTTTTTTTTTTTACTTTAAAGGCTCCCCTCAAGATTAATCACGGGGACCTGAAAGGGTCTCAGTCATAAATATGTTAAGAAAATAACAGTGTTTCCCACACATTCATTTATTTGTTGCGGCCTGCCACGAAAGAATTACGTCCGCCACAAATAAAAAAAATAATATATATATTTTTTTTGTCCTGTCCAGCTTCTCAGGCAAATCATATAGTTGATGTAGATGCCCATATAGGCTGTTGAGATTTATTTTACAAAAGAGAAGTGTAGGATACTTCTCTTGTTGCCTTATTTGTATTTGACCACTACTGTTTTCTGTTTATTTGTTACTGACTGTGGCAGGACACCTCTGCCTCTGTTTCACTTTATGTTGCTGGTAAATAATATGGTTGTAGTAGTAGGCTAAAGTTAAATTATTTAGTATGCACTAATTAAAGGGGCAGAGCTTTAAGAGACATTTTAGATTTTATATTTTATAAGATATATTTTTTGTAAGAACCACAATTAATAAATATATTTCAGTGAATAACTTATTGTTCAAATCTGTATATAAATATGTACATAAAGTGTTGTAATTATATTGTAAAATGGATGGATGGATGGATGGACGTTTAAAACAAAACTGTTATTATTAATTAGTAAGTATACATTTTTTTAGCCTTTTTAGAGAAAATCATATCATTGTAGTAAATTATGCAAATTGTTCGATGATGTCATTGTGACCACCCCCATAGCCACGCCCATAGCCACGCCCCTACCGCCACAGGTATCTTGGCAGTTTATGGGAAACACAGAATAAGTCATATATTATATATGTGTGTATATATATATATGTATATATATATATATATATATATATATATATATATATATATATATATATTAGGGCTGCAACAACTAATCGATTAAATCGATTAAAATCGATTATAAAAATAGTTGGCGATTAATTTAGTCATTGATTCGTTGGATCTATGCTATGCGCATGCGCAGAGGCAATTTTTATTTTTTTATTTTATTTTTTTTAATAAACATTTATTTATAAACTGCAACATGTACAAACAGCTGAGAAACAATAATCAAAATAAGTATGGTGCCAGTATGCTGTTTTTTTCAATAAAATACTGGAAAGGATAGAAATGTAGTTTGTCTCTTTTATCTGATTATTAATCGAAGTAATAATCGACAGATTAATCGATTATCAAATTAATCGTTAGTTGCAGCCCTAATATATATAATCTAGTATTTTAATGTTGGTCATTATGGTGGTACTTGGAGAGCCACCTTTTTTCTGAGGTGGTAGTCGGTAAAGAAAGTTTGAGAGCCACTCATCTGGATCAACTTCAGATCTATCTGTCCAGTATAAGTTCTAAATATTTTTTTTGTTATATGCCCTTTTTGTTGTGAAAACATTGTTTTTTATCTGGCAAACACACAAAATATGCAATGATCCCCCCCCCCCCCAAAAAAAATTTCAAAGCGGGAATATTGGATGTGAAGTAATTGTAGCCTTCAATAGGTCAAAAATTCATTTTATTTATTTTTTTATTTTTTTTGGAGCAATGGCGTTTTTATAGAAAAAAAAACTGCCTGCATGGCAGCTTTGTGTTATTAGAATCAATATTGCAACTTTTTCTCGTGACATTTTTTTTTTTTATTACACTATTTCATGTTTTTTTATACAATAGTATTAGTACCCCTGGTTTAAGCCCTAGAAAACCATAGCAGACTTTGCAAAAATGTGGAACCTCAAGTCATGGCATTAAAAGAAAATTGAAAATATCTCACAACCGCCCAGATTATGTCATGTGACTAGTGATCAATTACGGAACGTGTGTGTTCATCATTCTGGGTTGAGTGTGTTCAAGCGAGGTCATATAGATGTCACCGGGGCAACACTACTGCCAACTTCAAAAAAACAAATAAACACAAGAGGAGCCTGAGCCCATGAGCCAGTAGAGGAACAGAGTGGTGTCCGAGGAATGAAAAAGGCTCCTTTCAGAGCCTCAAAGGGACTCTGTGTACCCAGTGAACAATGCACCATCCCTGCCCTGGCTCTCCTTCCCTCCCAGCTTATAAACTACCGGCGAAAGGGGGCTCGGAGGCCCACAGGTGCTCGAGTATGGATGCACAACTCCACTCCAGTCCCAGTCAGTCTGTCCATTAGTCGTAACGTTTAGAAAGTGGGCTGGGCTTCCCAAAAGACTTCCTGCCAACATGTGCAGAGAAACGCGTTAAGAAGCCCCTTGCAGATCCCAAAATCTGAACGTATACTCGCTGACTTTTTCACCAGCAAATGCTTGAACACATATTTTAACATCATTACACATGTATATTGCTGTAGGGCCATGTTTCCGCTATGCCCCTGCATGAGTATTTACAAGAATTAAAAAAAAAGAGGTTTAATCTGTTTTTTGTTTCACTTCCTTCAAGCCATGAGAGTAAATCAGCCATGTCCAACTAGCAAGTAGAACATGACTGTGCTGTTTGTTTGAATACAAAACACTTCATTGTTTACTCCTAATGTCATATGCAGATTTTATATATCTTATAACCCGTCTTTGTTTTATGTTTCGCCAAGAGAAATGTATGTTTTTAGCACAATCAGGCGCCTTGTTTGCTCGAATTTCATACGCCAGCGGTAATTCTTGTTCTATATGACACACTCAGCATCGTTTTTTTGTTTTTTGAATTACCAAATTTTTAATCAGTCCAACAAACATAATACACAATAATAATACAATTCCAATTCCAAACCAGCAACATTCCGAATAGCAATCAACAGATGCCACCCGAACGCCTCCCTATGGAGGTGTTTAGGGCACGTCCGACCAGTAGGAGGCCACAGGGAAGACCCAGGACACGTTGGGAAGACTGTCTCCCGGCTGGCCTGGGAACGCCTCGGGATCCCCCGGGAAGAGCTGGACGAAGTGGCTGGGGAGAGGAAAGTCTGGGCTTCCCTGCTTAGGCTGCTGCCCCCGCGACCCGACCTCGGATAAGCAGAAGAAGATGGATAGCTGTTATAAACATGTTATTATTCCTAATCAGCTCTCCCCACTTTGTCAAAATCTCCCTAAACTTGTCCCAAACATGTGTGTTATGTTTGTGCGGCAACATGTTGTGTCTCATATAGTCTTTATGTTATCAACATATTATCCCTAACCAGCCCTCCCCATTTTGTCAAAATCTCCCCCAAACGTGTCCCAAACATTTGTGTTAAAGTTAAAGTACCAATGATTGTCACACACACACTAGGTGTGGTGAAATTAACCTCTGCATTTGACCCATCCCCATGTTCACCCCCTGGGAGGTGAGAGGAGCAGTGAGCAGCAGTGGTGGCTGCGCCCGGGAATCATTTTGGTGATTTAACCCCCAATTCCAACCCTTGATTGTGAGTGCCAAGCAGGGAGGCAATGGGTCCCATTTTTATAGTCTTTGGTATGACTCGGCCGGGGTTTGAACTCACAACCTACCGATCTCAGGGCGGACACTCTAACCTCAAGGCTACTGAGTTTGTGCTGCAATTTGTTGAGTCTATTATAGTTTTTAAGTCATCAATGTTTTATAGTTTTATGTTGTATTATTCATAACCAGCCCGATAACATAACAAAAATATATTAGTTGGACAAAAACAACAACATTGCAACACAAATGTAGCACAAACAAACTAGACAAGTTGGGGGGAGATTTTGATATGGTGGGGGGGCGAGGGGGAAACTAGTCAGAAACGGCACAAACGACATGTTTTACAGCACAAACGAATGGAAGTAGTTTTTAAATATTTGCAAAGAAAAGTTTGGTCAACGTCACAGCAGTAACTTTCACAAACTGCGATTATTTAAAGGCCTAGTGAAATGATTTTTTTTTTATTTAAACAGGGATAACAGATCCATTCTATGTGTCATACTTGATCATTTCGCGATATTGCCATATTTTTGATGAAAGGATTTAGTAGAGAACAACGACGGTAAAGGTCGCAACTTTTGGTCGCTGATAAAAAAAAAGCCTTGCCTATACTGGAAGTAGCGTGACGTCACCAGAGGAAGGACTCCTCACATTTTACCATTGTTTACAATGCAGCGAGAGAGATTCGGACCGAGAAAGCGACGATTACCCCATTAATTTGAGCGAGGATGAAAGATTCGTGGATGAGGAAAGTGAGAGTGAAGGACTAGAGAGGCACTGCAGGACGTATCTTTTTTCGCTCTGAAAGTAACATAGGTACAAGGGTTCATTGGATTCCACACTTTCTCCTTTTTCTATTGTGGATCACGGATACTATATCCTCTTGAAAATGAGAGTCGAGAACGTGAAATGGACATTCACAGTGACTTTTATCTCCACAACAATACATCGGCGAAGCTCTTTAGCTGCTGAGCTAACGTGATAACATCGGGCTCAAATGCAGATAGAAACTAAATAAATAAATCCCTGACTGGAAGGATAGACAGAAGATCAACAATACTATTAAACCATGTACATGTAACTACACGGTTAATAATTCCCAGCCTGGCAAAGCTTAACAATGCTGTTGCTAACGACGCCATTGAAGCTAACTTAGCAACGGGACCTCACAGAGCTATGGTAAAAACATTAGCGCTCCACCTACGCCAGCCCTCATCTGCTCATCAACACCCGTGCTCACCTGCGTTCCAGCGATCGACGGAAGGACGAAGGACTTCACCCGATCATCCGTGCGGTTGGCGGCTAGCGTCGGCTAGCGCGTCTGCTATCCAAGTAAGTCCTCCTGGTTGTGTTGCTACAGCCAGCCGCTAATACACCGATCCCATCTACAACTTTCTTCTTTGCAGTCTTCATTGTTCATGAAACAAATTGCAAAAGATTCACCAACACAGATGTCCAGAATACTGTGGAATTTTGAGATGAAAACAGAGCTTTTTTGTATTGGATTCAATGGGGTACCAATACTTCCGGTTCAACGATTGACATCACACGCATACGTCATCATATATAGACGTTTTCGACCGGAAGTTTAGCGGGAAATTTAAAATTGCACTTTACAAGTTAACCCGGCCGTATTGGCATGTGTTGCAATGTTAAGATTTCATCATTGATATATAAACTATCAGACTGCGTGGTCGGTAGTAATGGGTTTCAGTAGGCCTTCAAGCCCCACTTAAGAATTTTCAGTTTTAGTCGAGTTTGGCGCCACAAGTGGACCAAAGCGGTAGTCTTTTGCCAGAAGAAGACCACATTTCCCATGAGAACTGGCGCATATAGCGTCGTACTGACATGATGTCCGCTGTAATATAGGCACAAGTATTAGGTCTCTAATGGCTATGCTGATGTTAAATGGCAGACACTATCAAGAAGTGATCTTGGATTGTTCTACAAACATGACGCGACTACCAAGAATGTATCGGGGCGGATGCAGGTTCGGAGCGAAGAAAACCGGCGGGAGAGATTTTTTGGAAGAAAGTAGTAGTGAAACTATAACGCTGGTGGCTATTTATTGCTACCACGCACATTAGCATTATTATTTTGATTTGAGCATTGAAAGTCACTTACTAGTTTAGCAGGAACAGAGCCAAGGCAGCATCGGTCTGAAATCCCTCGTCTTTGAGCTCACGCCAGCGAGTAAAAGCCAGGGCAATTGTTTTATTTTATTTAACCAGAAAAGTCCCATTGAGATTAAAACAACAACAAACTATTTTTCAAGGGAGTCCTAGCCAAGAGGCAGCAAAAAATACATCCATCCATCCATCCATTTTCTACCGCTTGTCCCTTTTGGGGTTGCGGGGGGTGCTGTAGCCTATCTCAGCTGCATTCGGGCGGAAGGCGGGGTACACCCTGGACAAGTCATCCCCTCATCACAGGGCCAACACAGATAGACAGACAACATTCACACTCACATTCACACACTAGGGCCAATTTAGTGTTGCATCCATACAGTTACATAAAAATACATGTCATACAAATTAAGAAAAACAGTTACAGTTTAAAAACGTCAACTCAAATGCTCCCAATCTGGACCTAAATGCGCTCAATGAAATAAGTTCATTCTTTTTGCAACGTGTTCCATGTAAAAGGAGAAGTTTAAACAAAAGCCCTTTTTCCTAGTTTTGTGTGGGCAAATGGAACAGTGAGCAGCAAATAATCAGTTGAACACAAACAATAAGAACTAACACGCCTCCGTGTGACTTAATGACAAATATAGGAGGGCAGTAGACCCAGCAATGCCTTATAAATAAAAGTATACCAATGACCCAGCCTCCTGGAGGACAAAGAAGGCCATTCCACTGGAGAATACAGCTCACAATGATGGGTCAAGGTTCTAAAGTTAGTTATGAACCTCAGAGAAGTGTCAATCCAATGTAGACATTGAGCAGAGGCATTCGTGTACAACTGGTCTCTATAGTCTAAAATAGACAAAAATGTTGCCTCGAAAGAAAAAGCCCAATTTGAATTTAAGTTTTTTCACAAGATTGTCTATATGGGGCTTGAAAGTCAGCGAGTCATCCAGAAAGGTATTTATGCTTGTGAACCACGTCTATGACATTTCCTTCAAGAGTGGACACTCATGAAATAGATTGAGGTTTTTATCTGGGTAAACTCCGTTTTTCTTTTTTGTCTCCTTAGACCAGGGGTGTCCAAAGTGCGGCCCGGCCTGCAGCTAATTGTTTACCGGCCCGCCACACATTCTGGAAATGCTATTGCAAAAATAAACAAAGAACATTCACAAAAGTGGAATAAGGTGAAATTTAATGAGAAAAAGTTGACACAAAGCTGCCATGCAGGCTTTTTTTTTTTTTCTTTTGTCTTTCTTTTTTTTTTTTTTTTGCCATTGCTCCAAAAAAAATAATGACAAAAAATCCATGTTATAATGAATTATTTTCAAAGCTCCAGTTACTTCAAAATATTTCACTTTAAAATGTTTTATGTGGTAAATATTGCATATATTGTGTAGATGCCATATAAAAACATCAAAGTTTTATTTGACAAAAGAGCATAAAACAAACAAAATAATAATTCAAACGTAAAATCGACAGATATATCTGAAGTTGATCTCGTAACTTAAGTGTTGAAAGTAAAAGAACAACCTAATAAAAATGTATCACTTTATGAGTGGGGCACCTTTTGGATCCCAAATATATTTAGTGGTATTGTATTTATCTTTTCACTGTGATTACTCAAAAATATTAAAGAATTAAAATCAATGGTGTCCTGCATTATTGGTCCTTTAGGGCTCTAATTAATAAACACTGCATATTTCAGTTTTACTATAAAAAACTAAGTTGTTTTTGACAGAAAAGCCATAAAACCTTTTTTTTTAAATTACTTTATATGAACTTGAAGTTGATATAGAGATTAACTATAAGCGTTAAATAAAAAATAATAATTTTACTTACTTTTAATATTTTAATGACTGAGACCCTTTATGGTCCCCGGGACCCCTAAAGGTAAAATAAATAAAAAATCCATATATTTTGTTATGTTTTGAAAATGAAAAATATCAAAATGGCCCCCACATGCTTTAATTTTTCCATGTGCGGCCCTCAGTGGAAAAAGTTTGGACACCCCTGCCTTAGACCAAACTTTTTATTTATTTGGTTTTTTTGGGGGGCAGCATGGTGGCACAGGGGTTAGTGCATGTGCCTCACAATACGAAGGTCCTGGCTTCAATCCTGGGTTCGGGATCTCTCTGTGTGGAGTTTGCATGTCCTTCCTGTGACTGCGTGGGTTCTCTCCGGGAACTCCGGCTTCCTCCAAAGACATGCACCTGGGGATAGGTTGATTGGCAATACTAAATTGGCCCTAGTGTGTGAATGTTGTCTGTCTGTGTTGGCCCTGTGATGAGGTGGCGACTTGTCCAGGGTGTACCCCGCCTTACGCCCGAATGCAGCTGAGATAGGCTCCAGCACCCCCGCGGCCCCGAACGAGACAAGCGGTAGAAAATGGATGGATGGATGGTTGTTTTGGAGCTTCGGCCATGATTTTTTCACTTCCGGGGGTAGTGACGTATGCGGTAAAGCAAGTCAGCAAAAACGATACAACTTGTTGAATGACATCTCTGTCATGTAAGTCGGTGTATCATCCCAAAAGTGATGAAAATATTTTATGAAGGGTGAAACCTTACTTAGTGCTGGTTTGAATGTCAGACCGATTATTCTTAGTAGCGCATGTCGTAGAAATAACAGGCATCGGCACAGACAAAGACATGAGTCACACATCCAGTCAACATCGAGTTTCTGCACGTCTGTTTCTTCATGTGTATTTACATGGATAACAGCCTCCTCAATGCTGAGCCTTTGAACTCCAAACACTGGATTAGTCATTCCCTGCAAGTCTCTGGTTTGTTTTACATGCAGACAGAGAGACAATGACGAAACGCGGTGGTGCTTCACCGAGCAAGGTCCATTGACTCGTCTCCATAACAGACACACTTTGCTCACCTAACGTAGTAACGACCGGCTGGAGCTTGTCTGACCAAACAGATCGACAAGGATGACCTCATCACAGAGTACTCTCGCACTCAACGGGAAACTTCCGGATTGCATCATCACACAGTTGGTAAAGTGAGTAAGGCAATCATTTTTGAATCGCATAATCGAAGCTATGAGTAGTTCAGGTCATGTTCTACAGCAGGGGTTTTCAAAGTGTGAAGAGGTGCAGCAACTTGAGAAAAATAAAGAAAAGCTTTTGAACTCTGGGACGGTAACTTCAGCAAGCCAATAGAGATTCTGAGTTTTTGAAAAGTCCTCCTATAAAGTAATATTTTTTCAATGTCCAGAGATATGGAAAGTCACACATTTTAATTGGTTTTTTATTGAACAAGCAAACGGACCATGTACTTCTTCGTAGTATTCCGTGGTCACTCACAGACGAGGATACAGAAAAGAGACACTGCGCATGTGCAATAAATATAGAAGAAGACCCAGAAGAAGACCTACAAGAAGAACTTGAAGAAGGCAGAGAAGAAAACTTAGAAGAACATCTACAAGAAGACCACACACACACACAAGACATTAAAACAACGTTGAGAACTTGAGAACTATTGAATAAAACTATTTTGCAACGTTTTAAAGGACATGTTTGTATAATCAACGTTATATCAATGTCTTGTGCCTGCTGGGAGAAGACAGACTTGAAGAGCTCGAAGATGACCAAGGAAGAGAACTGCAACAATACACCATAGAAGACCTAGAAGAAGACCCTGAAGAAAAACTATAGGAATTTGAAAAATAACTAGAAGAAGAACTTGGAAAAAGACAGAAAAGAAAACCTAGACAAACATTTACAAGAAGACCCAGAGGACAAACTTGAAGAACTAGAAGAAGACCCTAAAGAAGAACTGTACGAACTCAAGGAAGGCCCTGTAGAAGAACTAGAAGAAAAACTTTAACTATGACTAAGAAAATACCATTATAAGACCAGGAAAAAAGAATACCCTGAAGAAAAACTTTCAGAATTAGAAGGATTGAGAAAAGACCTTAAAGAACAGATGATTATCCATAGAAGACTGAGAAGATCCACAAGAAGAACAAGAAGGAGAGACTCAAGAAAAACTAGAAGAACACCTTGAAGAAGAACTTGAGGCCAGGGTCTTCTTCTAGAACCAGAAAATGAAGTAGATGAACTAGAAGAACTACAAGACCTTGAAAAGGAAGTAGATGAAGACCCCGAAGAAGAACAAGAGCAAAACCTTGCAGAAGACCTGGAAGAAGCACTTAAAAAAAAAACTAGATGAACTAGAAGAACTCCCTGTGGCAGTATTAAAAAAAAAAACACTCGCAGAAATAAAAAAAAGACCTAAAAGAACAACGAAAATAACTTAAAAAAGAACTAAATGACCCTAGGGAAGAACAAGAAGAAAAACCTGAAGATCTAAAAAAAAATTAAAAGACACTGAAGAAAAACGAGAGGAAGACCTAGAAAAAGACCCTTAAAGGCCTACTGAAACCCACTACTACCGACCACGCAGTCTGATAGTTTATATATCAATGATGAAATCTTAACATTGCAACACATGCCAATACGGCCGGGTTAACTTATAAAGTGACATTTAAAATTTCCCGGGAAATATCCGGCTGAAACGTCGCGGTATGATGACTCATGCGCGTGACGAAGTCAGAGTAACGGAAGTTATGGTACCCCGTAGAATCCTATACAAAAAGCTCTGTTTTCATTTCATAATTCCACAGTATTCTGGTCATCTTTTGCAATTTGTTTAATGAACAATGAAGGCTGCAAAGAAGACAGTTGTAGGTGGGATCGGTGTATTAGCAGCGGACTACAGCAACACAACCAGGAGGACTTTGTTGGAGCGCTAGCCGCCGACCTCACCTTGACTTCCTACGTCTCCGGGCCGCCAAACGCATCGGGTGAAGTCCTTCTTCCTTCTGCCGATCGCTGGAACGCAGGTGAGCACGGGTGTTGATGAGCAGATGAGGGCTGGCTGGCGTAGGTGGAGAGCTAATGTTTTTAGCATAGCTCTGTGCGGTCCGGTTGCTAAGTTAGCTTCAATGGCGTCGTTAGCACAGCATTGTTAACCTTTGCCAGCCTGGAAAGCATTAACCGTGTATTTACATGTCCACGGTTTAATAGTATTGTTGATTTTCTATCTATCCTTCCAGTCAGGGGTTTATTTTTTTTGTTTCTATATGCAGTTAAAGCACGATGCTATCACGTTAGCTTGTAGCTAAAGCATTTCGCCGATGTATTGTCGTGGAGATAAAAGGCACTGAATGTCCATTTCGCGTTCTCGACTCTCATTTTCAAGAGGATATAGTATCCGAGGTGGTTTAAAATACAAATCCGTGATCCACAATAGAAAAAGGAGAGTGTGGAATCCAATGAGCCAGCTTGTACCTAAGTTACGGTCAGAGCGAAAAAAGATACGTCCATCACTGCCTCTCAAGTCCTTCACTGTAACGTTCCTCATCTACGAATCTTTCATCCTCGCTCAAATTAATGGGGTAATCATCACTTTCTTGGTCCGAATCTCTCTCGCTCCATTGTAAACAATGGGGAATTGTGAGGAATACTAGCTCCTGTGACGTCACGCTACTTCCGGTACAGGCAAGGCTTTTTTTTATCAAGGAGCAAAAGTTGCGAACTTTATCGTCGATTTTCTCTACTAAATCCTTTCAGCAAAAATATGGCAATATCGCGAAATGATCAAGTACGACACATAGAATGGATCTGCTATTCCCGTTTAAATAAAAAAAATCATTTCAGTAGGCCTTTAAGAAGAACTAGAAGACGATCTTGTAGAAGAAATGAAAACTCGAAGAACTTGAAAAAGAACTAGATGAACTAGAAGAAGACCCTGAGGAAAAACCAGATGAACTAGTAGAAGAACTAAAAGAAGACCCAGAAGAAGACTGGAAGTGGAAGAAGATCTAGAATATTGCTGCAAACTGCGGAATAGCTTCATCATTCTGTTGGGGACTTACAGTTGTTTTTTAGGTTTGAGTTTGCTGGCCATGGACTGCAAATGTCATGGAGCTGCAAGACCACCAATCAGCTTTATTCATTTTTTATACAATTAATTACAATATTTACATTAATACATCCAGATAACGGACAATGGATAACGATCCGTTGTCCGTTTTTTGTTTGTTATTACTAAACCAAAGAAACGGGGAAAACGGATTATTACGTTAAATTATATTTCTATTTTAAAAGAAAAATGGATAGTCGCGACGTACGCAGACTGTGGCTGGCTGCAGCTTGTGTGATGCCGACTGACGCCGTCTTAGTGAACGTGATTGGTGGCAGGTGATTGGATCTCCTATGTCCCAACGTTGCGGTTGTTCAATGTTCGTACGTCACTCACATCCTTCCACGCTGGTTATTTGTCAACCTGTACCTTCCTCGGGAGAGTTGCGGTATGTGGGCCACTCTGCTGCTTTCGGGCTCAGGTCCCCTGATGTCACACTCTTAAAGCACTAACCCACTTTCTCTCAACACTCGGAAAGTCCTCCTTTGTCTTCACCTCCAAAATGTCAGACGAGATTACCGTTTGTTCTGTCTCTTGTCTTTTTTTTTTTTTTTTCCTTACTCCGTCTTTCTGCATCAGCTCACACAGCCAAGTGACCTTAACCGGAGCCTGCCTGGTCCAACATGAACAGATTGCAAAGGGAGAGCTTGGCTCGCCTCATGTCAGAGGTATCGTCTCCCTGTGAACACAAGACCTGTGGTGAATGCAGCTCAGTTACACATTGACAAAAAGAGGCCTACCTAGTGTCTGGATATCATTCAGAGTCTTTGACACTTTCGGCGAGAACCCCTACGGCTCTTAGAAACACGAGTCTGGCTTCATGTGGAGAAATTACTCTCCGATTCCGTCCATGGAAACACTCCCACACAAAACTGACAGGTTGATGGTAAACTAAAGTATTGATGGCAGTGGCGGAAAACAGCAGTTGCCTTCACAGACAACAACAATGTACACTCTCACATCAGCCGGTACAAGTCATTAAGCCTCAGTGCTACATGCTTAAGGCTAAAGATTACGGAGCAGGCCTGCACACCTTTTTTTTCACCCCCTCAACAAAGAGTCTGGTGTGCTTTGCTGCCATCCATCAAAGCAGCACCTGACTAAACTGTGAACTAGACAGAGTCAGGGCTTCTCTTTCATACGCAGGAATGTACCGTAAAGGTGGTCCACACAAGGGAATGTTCACAGTGTGTATGCGCATGGTGTCCCCAAACATCTATATACACTGGCCACACCAAATCAGATTTTTTTTTTTGTCCTCAAGTGTCTAAACACCCCAAAGTGCTTCAGAACGGATCTTTTCGCATCAAATTCGAGCCACATCAGGAGGTAGTCCAAATCCGATTGGAATCAGATTTTTCAAATTTGACTTCAGTCTAAACCGGGTGTCGGCAACCCGCCTCAGTGGCTCCCTGGAGCTTTTTAAAAAATGTATGAAAATTAAGGGTGTAGCGGTACACAAAAATTGCGGTTCGGTTCATTTTCGGTACAGTAAGAAAAAAACAAAATATAAATTTTCTGGTTATTTATTTACCAAAATTTGTAAACAATGGCTGTATCCTTTTAACATAACAATAACATACATATATACACAGGGTCGATTGCCAGGGTTAATGCAGTCAACATATATAAAATAAAAACTAAATAAGATAGTTTGAGGTTTTTATCTGGGTAAGCTCCGTTTTTCTTTTTTTGTCTCCTTAGACCAAACTTTTCATTTCTTTGGTTGTTTTGTAACTTCGGCCATGATTTTTTTCATGTACATATTGCATCATTATGCCTCGTTTGTTGGTATATTTGAGCCCATTTAATTTCCTTTACTTATGTCCTCTGTGTATTTAATTTATATATGTATGTCTCAAGACACATTATCTTTATGTAATATTGGCTGCATTTCTGATAGTTGTTTATGTGCCATGTTGTTCCAGACCACAGCGAACTTTACCCAGTTTGCAAAGAGTGTAATAAATCCATTAGAAGAAGACAGCCTGCCGTTTCCTCTAACTTGGACACACACATCTACACCTTTGGCCATTCTAAGACAGTACTTTCCAGGAGTTATCTCACCCTCTGAGAAGTTTTATTAATGTTTTCCAATGTTGTAAAAATATGTAGAATGAATTTTATATTTAAAAATTTCTGTTAACAAAGATTTGCATCAGCCTGCGACATATAGTCATTTTGATAGTAGGCAAATATAGCTAATATAGACACTTACATCATGTGTTGCCTTCATTATAATGCCTATATAAGACTTTTAAAGTCATTTTGATAGCAGGCTAATATAGCTAATATAGACACTTACATCATGTGTTGCCTTAATTGTAACACTTATATAATACTTTAAAAGTAATTTTAATAGTAGGCTATTCTAGCTAATATAGACACTTACATCATGTGTTGCCTTCATTATAACACGTATATAAGACTTTTAAAGTAATTCTGATAGTAGGCTAATATAGCTAATATAGACACTTACATCATGTGTTGCATTCATTATAACACTTATATAAGGCTTTTCATTTTTTGCGACTCCAGACAGATTTTGTTTTTGTATTTTTGGTCCAATATGGCTCTTTCAACACTTTGTGTTCCCGACCCTTGTTCTAAATTGAAACGACGACTTTTTCGACTTCATTTTTTGGGCAAGTTACGGCATTTGCCAGTGGAAGAGGATACGTCATCACAACATCTGGTTTCGGTGAGCAAAGTCTATTTAAGACGACCAAATTTTCGGTGCATCACTAGTCAATAGTGCACAAATAATAGGCTATATGATATATATGAATACATATTTTAATCCCGAAGAAATAGCTATTGTTGAAGGACTGGCATTGACGCTTTGGCGTATTTGCTTACATGTTACGTACATTGTGTAAGTTGTTTACATAAGTGACTAAAAAAATAAAGCTAACGTAGCCACGCACTAATGTCCATGTCTCCTTTACTTAACAGCCATAAAAAGATTAGAACCCTCCCAAATATATTACACTATATACATCCATTCATACATGATATTACTTTCATTTATTTTCATGTAAAAAACACTCATTTTTAAGGTGTGGCGACTTCCTTGTTCATTTACAGAATCCGGTCAACTTTCTTTGTTCTCACTTTATCGAACTGTGCATGCAAGTGACGACGCATCGGGGCCACATTGGGACCTGTGCACATTTATACTGGAGTCTGATAAAGTCCACATTTTACTTGCAGTGTAAACTGTCAGCTGGAAAAAAGTGTGATTTCAAAAAAATCCTGTTTGGGCCCACTTTGGCCTGCAATGTAAACATAGTCACTGACTTTAACAGTCCAACTGATGTTTGTTGCACTCCAGGTTTGATGCAATAGAATTGATAAGCAAATGCAGTTTATCCATTTTTGTGCAATTCCATTGCTTCGCTTTATCGTCTGTGCCTCAAAGACATCCGTTCAGAATTTAATTTAAAGTCAGCCAAAAGGTTAGGTTGAGTATTAAGTTGTTTTGATGTGCTACAGTGGTGACCTTCGTTTTGCACTTGACACAGAATGAGTGTGGAAAAGACGATCATTTGATGACGTGAATGACACATTATTTTAGTTTTTAAGGTCGAAGTTCTGAATTGGAACTTAGAACATTGCCTGTACTGTTAATGAAGGTTTTTACTATGGTGACAGTTTGACTCTGGAACTAATCATTTTCATTTCTTATGGGAACGTTTATACTCTGATCCAAAACAAATGGGAGGACAACCACTCTTCCAAGCCAGATTGTGAACCACAATACGTTATATTGTATCAACTTTTTCAAAAAAAGATTTTAAAGTCAAAATCAAAGACGGTTTCAGGGAAATAATGACTTGTAGATTTCAATAGAACTCATATCTCTAAGCTACTTGACAGTAGTTTGGTGACTGTGCTTAGCTGATCACCATTTTAATTATTCTGTTGCAGGGCAACTTTCACAACATTTGATACACAGGGGAACCTCGATTTACAAACTTAATTGGTACTTGAACAGGGTTCGTCAATCAAAGTTCCTATCGTGAAGCAAATGTCTCCATCAAAAACAAGGTATGTATGAATAATGGGTTCCAGTCTCGACAAAAGTCCATATTTTAGTGAATGTTTGTTAACTTTAAACACAATATAAAGTGATATACATTACTGTATATTAAATATAACATAACAAGGAGGTGATGGATCAACTTTATCTTTATTAACAAGACAAGACAACGACGACATTTTTTTCCCAGAAAAGACTGTTCTCATCACAATTAACAATTTGCTGCGCTGTGAGTCTCTTCAGTATGAGCCAGCACAAAATGGCTGCCAGCGAGACACAAAAGTGTTCGTACACAGAGACATGGTTCGCGCACAGAGGGATATTTGATGCAAAGTAAAAGTTCGTAAACAAATAGAAGGGTTTGTAAATCGAGGTTCACCTGTATAGTTCCCCAGTGGCTCATGGCTATAGTACGTGTGAGTGACGGGAAGAAAATCTCTCACCTACTTGTGAAGTAGTCATTTGGCGCCACCTGTTGGTTTGCATGTATAAGACTCCGAATATAAGACGTATTTTACGACTTTTTTACGTCAATGTGGTATTTCAATGAACAATACTTTTTTTTTTCATTTCATGAAACAACTTACAATTACAGAACAACCGTTTTGTTTGTGTTTTCTAAAATTGTTAATAGTTTCGGCTTTTGTTCATTTGTTTACCGAAATCGTAAGTTGTTTCAGCTTTTGTTTTTGTGTTTTCTGTAATTGTAATTTGTTTCATGAAGTGTTAGTGTTTTGCACTTGCAGGCCACCGTTTTCCCTCCCTTTGTTTATTTATTGGTTACTAAGAACACAGATTAATCTCACCTGCCTCTGATTAGTGATCAGGAGGCTCGTCTGGTTCTGATCACTAATCAGAGAGTTTCATATACCAGTGTCACGCTGCCTTAGGTTGCAATTTGTTTCATGAAATGTTAGTGTTTTGCACTTTCAGGCCACCCTAAATTAGCGCTGAAACAGACCTTAAAACATAGAACTATAATAAACACAACAGGTCATAACAGTTTTTTTGTCCGTAACAGAAAAGTGCATCAATTTTCATGAAAGAAAAAAAAAATCTAATCCTTTTTTAAACTGTAAAACATTTTTTCACTGACTTTAAGCCAGGGGTCTCAAACTCAATTTACCTGGGGGCCACTGGATGCAGAAACTGGGTGAGGCTGGGCCGCAAGAAAAGAGTTCTTTAAAAAAATCTAACATTCTCTTTTTAATGAATTCACCTTCTTTGAATGGCTTTCCCGCCCTAGCAACCATCTCACTCACCATGTAGCTAGCTTTGACTGCTGCATCGCTCTTTTCGGTTGCTTTCTTGAAGAAATCTTGTTGCCTCAGTAGACTGGTTTTAAAATTTGCAACCCGGTTCACTCTCTCATCTCCCTGGTATTTTGCTGTTACTCCTCAGTATGTCTAGTTGTATAATGACGTGGGGTTGAGGAATATATTTGTATTTAGCCGACGCACGGAGAATAATGTTATTTCCGCAATGTGTGTCGTTCCGCTTTTTCTCCCTAAAGCAACACGGCGGTCGGCGGAAAGTACCGGGATAGCGAGCGCAAAAAAGTGACGGCTCCCGGAGTGTTATCCGCCGTCATATAAAAATATATGTAGTGTTCATCGTGTGAGGCAGTGCAAATTAAACAATAAAAAACCAAATAACGGTGTGACAGCACTGTGTCGCAGGGTTCTTTCCAGGACCGACAAACTGTGCCCAGGCATGTTCACAAGTTATCAAGTGTTTTTATTTTTATTTTATTTCCAGTTCAAAAGCCTTTTCGTCATCCAGTTCCAAAAAGTCTTTCTCCTTCCCTGCTCTCTCTGGCTTTTCAGCTTCTCTCTGGCTTTTTCAGCCCCCCTCTGCGGTCACCAACGCTGCTAATAAAAGAGACAGGTGATCAGATAACTCGTTCCAGCTGAGATATCCACTCACCTGTCATCCGCTTCACAGCCGGCTCCTGCACATGCCCCGCCCACAGGCGACGCGTGGACCACGCCCCCTCCACAAACGGTTTGAATTGGTCCAGGTTATCAGGGGCTTTATTACTGACGGATAGGTGTCGCGGTGTGACTGCAGCCAGGCACGTAAGAAAACCCTCGTCCCCATGGCAACGTTTCTGTCGCTTTCACTTAGGGTTGGGTATCGAGTATCGATTGGAACCGGGACTAACTTTCCGATTCTCCTGGAATCGTTCAAAAGTTTAAATTTTGATTCCTATTTTCGATACCCAGTCAGCCAACCGGAAAAAAATATGTCCGCCGAACCGAAAGAAGAAGCCGCTGAACACCAACGAAGAAGCGCCCACCGCCGGAAGTGTTAGCATAGCCGAGCGAGTCAGTCAAGCTCAAGCATGGATAGCGGGCGTCGGCGGTCGAAAGTGTGGCTTTACTTTATAAAAAAAATGAAATAACCGCAAAATAACAGAGCTCCATGTCCATCAAGAAACGAGTGGAGAGAGAGCTGCAGATGTACCAGGACGTTCCACCGATACTTATGTCTGACGACCCTGCTGCATGGTGGTGGTCCGGTGGAACCAACAAAAGACTTATCCTTTGCTGTCAGATCTCGCTTTCTCATATTTATGCGTTCAAGCTTCTTCCACACCCAGCGAACGTGTATTTTCCACAGCAGGAGACACTATCTGTCCAGAACGCTCACGCATCCTGCCTGAGAAGGTGGATATGGTCATTTTCCTAAACAAGAACTGTCTCTGATTTTATACTGTACCTGCTGCTAATCTGGACTGGGTTTTGCAAGTTGTTTCTTATTGTTTATTTGCTTTTCTGCACCAGGTTAGCCCATCAGTGGGAGCACGGTAACATTTTTAAGTACCTGCAGCATCATACACTTGTGTGTGTAAATGTGTTTTCATGAGGTTTCCTGCAGCATCATACACTTATGTGTAAATGTGTTTTCATGAGGTTTCCTGCAGCATCATACACTTATGTGTAAATGTGTTTTCATGAGGTTTTCAAAAATAAAGCTCTCTTGAGGAAAGTGTACCCCTGGGAAAATGTATTCATAATTTATAATATTTATATTGAAGTTCATAGATTTGATATTTATATTCTAGTTGAAAACAGCCCTGTGAGGAATTTATAGTAAAGTTCATAAAAAGTTAATAGAATTAAAATTGATGGAGAATGTCAGACTATTTCATTCAGAAAGACTGTAGTTTAGCTAGCTCATTTAAAATATCCTAAACTTTTTTTGACCCTGCCTCTTAAAAGAACCGGAATCGAGAATCGTCAGGAATCGGAATCAGAATCGTTCAAATTCAAATGATACCCAACCCTACTTTCACTCATTTGCAGCATTTCCACTAACGCAGAGCCCCTGCAGGGGTATTTTGGACCCAAATAACAAAAATCGTCTCTGTTTGGAGCCAACGGGAGGGGGGGCTCGCTGTGGAGTTTACAGTTACGGTAGCACAATTAGCCCCGAATGGGCTAACATCACGACTAACGTGTTACACGTCCGATTCGCCCAGCAACTCTCTCAGTCGGAGTATCAGCACTGGGGTCCAGTTCACCACAGTATTGTATCGCTTCGGAAGCTACCCGGAGTGAAAGAGGGAGCGAGAGAGGGAGCGAGCGGGACTCCCGAATTTCAGTGCCCCTCCCGAAAATCTCCAGGGGCAACTATTCCCCCGAATTTTACCCGGACAACAATGTTGAGGGCGTGCCGGCCCAGTCACATGCTGTATGTGGCTTCTACAGACACACGTCAGTGACTGCAAGACATACTTGTTCAACAGCCATACAGGTCACACTGAGGGTGGCTGTATAAACAACTTTAACCCTGTTACAAATATGCGTCACACTGTGAACCCACACCAAACAAGACTGACAAACACATTTCGGAAGAATATCCGCACCGTAACACAACAGAAAAAATACCCAGAATCCTTTGCAGCCCTAACTCTTCCGGGCTACAATATATGTCATAAGTATGCCATACTTGCCAACATTGCGACCTCCGAATTCGGGAGATGGGGGGGGGGGGGGGGGGGGTGGTTTGAGGTGTGGAGGGCGGTGTTGGGGTGTATATTGCAGCCCGGAAGAGTTAGGGCTGCAAAGGATTCTGGGTATTTGTTCTGTTGCGTTTATGTTGTGTTACGGTGCGGATGTTCTCCCGAAATGTGTTTGTCATTCTTGTTTGGTGTGGGTTCACAGTGTGGCGCATATTTGTAACGGTGTTTAAAGTTGTTTATACGCCCACCCTCAGTTTGACCTGTATGGCTGTTGACCAAGTATGTCTTGCAGTCCCTTGCATGTGTCTGCAGAAGCCACACATATTATGAGACTGGGCCGGCACGCTGTTTGTATGGTGAAAAAGCAGACGTGACGACAGGTGGTAGAGGACAAAGGCAGTGCCATCCCTCACCTTAATAATGTTGTCCGAGAGAATGGTTGCCCCGGGAGATTTTCGGGAGGGGCACTGAAATTCGGGAGTCTCCCGGAAAAATCGGGAGGGTTGGCAAATATGCTCGCGGGCCGCACTAACATTAAACTTTCATATTAAGGTGGGGTCCGCAATATAACGTCTCAGCCCGCGGGCCGCGTGTCTGAGACCCCTGCTTTAAGCCATTTGACACTGAAAGATAGAATTCAATAAACCTGATAAATAATAAAAACAATTCAAAGTGATTAGCAAAATGACCTAAAGAGCATGATATATAAAACACTTCAACCTACAATTTTTTTTTTAAAATAAAACAATTTGTGCTGTTTTTGTTTTCTTTTAATAAAAATGAGGAAGTCATTAAGGCCCCACTATTTGCACTAAACAAGTGTAACCAAAAGAACGTGTGAACGACAACATAGGAGGAAGTGTGTTCCTCTGTCTTGGTGCTGAGAAGGCGTTGGGCTGCATTAGAGCAGATGGGTCATCGCAGGCCCAGCCGGCATGGCCGCGCTTTTATGTGTGCTTTAGTGCGCCCCAGTGGCCAACTGGCTTGTCCACTTTGCTCGTAACGCTCGCACTCTTCCTGCTGTCTCTGCACTTGTTTTGTCCGCTAAGGAAATCATGTGTTCATTATGGTTATATTGTTAATCTGTGTCATCCGTGTGATCGCCCCAAGGTTTAATGCCTGTTTCCGCGGGACGAAACATAATGTGGACGTTGTGCTCCAGACTTACGCATGTGATGTTTGCCTTTAAAGGACACGTAGCATCCAGATGACCCGAGTTTTTTGCTCCTGAATCTGGAAGGCAATTAGTTTTTTGAGTAATGGGTAAATAACAAAGGGCCAATCCTAATGTTCACCCTACCCACTACCACTACACCCTGGAAATGACGCAACAAGGGGCAGAGCTTTGTAACCGTCCCTAGCAATTGGGGTACCACTCGCTATGTCACGTTTGCACATACAGTCGTGGTCAAAAGTTTACATACACTTGTAAAGAACATAATGTCATGGCTGTCTTGAGTTTCCAATAATTTCTACAACTCTTATTTTTTTGTGATAGAGTGATTGGAGCACATACTTGTGTGTCACAAAAAACATTCATGATGTTTGGTGCAGTTCAGCTAAATGTGTTGGTTTTCTGACATGGACTTGTTTCTTCAGAATTGTCCACGCGTATAAGTCAGGACTTTGGGAAGGCCATTCTAAAACCTTAATTCTAGCCTGATTTAGCCATTCCTTTACCACTTTTGACACATCTGTTAAAAGCAGCCTCAGAAACCTTGGAGTTGTGTTTGATCAGTCAATGTCTTTGTTAGGTCACTGCCGTCAACTGACCAAAAACTGTTTTATCATCTCAGAAATATTTCTAAAGTGAGAAATTTGTTATCAAAATTGTATCTCGAAATTATCATTCACGTGTTCATTTCGTCTCGTGTTGACTATTGCAGTTCTCTTTTCACTCTTTTCAACAAGTCAACGCTAAAGAAACTTCAGACTGTACAAAATGCAGCTGCCAGACTTTTGACCGGTGCACCCAGAACAGCCCATATAACCCCCGTTTTATCCAGTCTTCATTGGCTTCCAGTTAAATTCCGCATTGAGTTTAAAATTTTAGTCCTGACATTCCGTGCATTGCATGGTGGGACCCCTCAGTACATCACTGACTTGCTATGCCCCTACTCTTCAGGGCCCAGCCTCCGGTCTTCAGGGCAGGGTCTTCTAAAGATCCCCAAAATCTTGTTTTAAAACCCGTGGAGACCTGGCATTCTGGGCAATAGCTCCCAGACTCTGGAAGAATTTGAACCAGTCCCTCCGTGATCTTGACTGTGTTGACACTTTTAACAAACATTTGAAAACTTCTCTTTTTAGTAAATCTTTTAATTAATGCACCTTTTTAACTATCAATTTTAATCCACTTTGTATCCTTTTCATGATGTTGCCCCTGTTGTTTAATTGAATTGTTGTTTTACTTCATCTGTTTTGTTCAGCGCTTTGTGATTTTATCTGTGAAAAGCGCTTTATAAATACAATTTACTTACTTACTTACTAGAATCACTTCTGAGTCTGTTTTGGGACATCATTTGTAGACTTAGAACTATGAAATAAGTGCCAATGTTTTTAGCATTAGAAGGGCCATTTATGTATCGTTTCAAGCAAGACACGTGAATATACACCAAGGACTTCAGACATACATAAGGCTTTTATTCAGAGGGATCAGGTACATACTGTATATATATATATATATTAGGGCTTCAACTAACGATTAATTTGATAATCGATTAATCTGTCTATTACTTCGATTAATAATCGGGTAAAAGAGACACTACATTTCTATCCTTTCCAGTATTTTATTGAAAAAAAACAGCATATTGGCACCATGCTTATTTTGATTATTGTTTCTCAGCTGTTTGTAAATGTTGCAGTTTATAAATAAAGGTTTATTTAAAAAAAAAAGAAAACAAACAAAAAAAGTCGCATAGCATAGATCCAACGAATCGATGACTAAATTAATCGGCAACTATTTTTATAATCGATTTTAATTGATTTAATCGATTAGTTGTTGCAGCCTTAATATATATATATATATATATATATATATATATATATATATATATATATATATATATATATATATATATATATATATATATATATATATATATATATATATATATATACTCCATCTCAGTGGCCTAGTGGTTAGAGTGTCCGCCCTGAGATCGGTAGGTTGGAGTTAAAATCCCAGCCGAGTCATACCAAAGACTATAAAAATGGGACCCATTGCCTCCCTGCTTGGCACTCAGCATCAAGGGTTGGAGTTGGGGGTTAAATCACCAAAATGATTCCCGGGCGCGGCGCCGCTGCTGCCCACTGCTCCCCAAGGGGATGGGTCAAATGCAGAGGACAAATTTCACCACATCTAGTGTGTGTGTGACAATCTTTGGTACTTTAATTTAAAATATATATATATATATATATTAAAGTTAATTTTGAACTTATATATATATATATATATATATATATATATATATATATATATATGTACATTTTTTAATTTTTATTTTTATTTTGTATTTTTTATTAGATCTGTATTTCTGTATTGCTGCACAAAGACAGCATAGGTTTAGGTTGGTGTAGTACCCCCCGCCCCCCATTAACGGTCCCATGAAAAGCAAACTATAGTTGAGGTATATTAAGGGAATTAATTATACATTTCGGTACATATATTTTTAGTGTTTCGATTTTTGGATTATATTTATGTGGTCGTTTGCTAAAACCCTTCAACTTTAACATCTTCTGAAGATCTCAAGCTCTCCGAGTCAAAATATTAAGACATTGACCGACAATCATGTGATAAAAATTAATGTATGAACTTAGCTGCATTTGTAAAAAAAAACTAAACAAAAACAACACACTGTCTTTGTTTATTCACTTCAGCGGTTAAACAACAGCATTTGTCAAATATTGCAGCTGTTTTAGATTAAGATGCCCCACACACATAATGTATGTTTAATCCGCAACATTTTACTGTATTTCTGCTTTTGTCCAGCAGAGGGTGGTGTTGCTTCATTAAATCCTATTTGTACACTCACCAGATTTCCCCTCCACCTTGTATGTATCGAGCCATTTTAGAAAACAAAAAAAATATATATAAAATACGCATTAAATACATTTATTTTTTGTGAACTTTAGACAAATGTAAAAGTAATAATAAAAAATGTTTTAGTTCTGTAATTCTCCACATATTGTTGCTTGGAGGTGCTTATTCATTGAAATGGAGATGGATTAATGTTGCATCTGCTCGTCCTCCTAACGCAGGGGTTGGCAACCAAAAAGTTGAAAGAGCCATATTGGACCAAAAATACAAAACTAATCTGTCTGGAGCCGTAAAAATTTAAAAGCCGTATATAAGTGTTATAATGAAGGCAACACATGACGTAAGTGTCTATATTAGCCTACTATCAAAATGACTATGTGTCGCAGGCTGAAGCAAATCTTCGTTGACAGAAATGTTGAAATTGAATATTTATTCTACACATTTTTACAACATTAGAAAACATTAGTAAATTAGAGGCTACTCAGAAGGTGAGATCATTCCTGGAAATTACTGACTTTTAATGGCCAAAGGTATAGAAGTGCATGTCCAACTTAAAGGAAACGGCAGGCTGTCTTATTTTAATAGATTTATTACAATATTTCGGCTAGCTAGGTAATGTTTGCTGTGGTCTGGAACAAAATGGCACACAAACAAATGCAGTCAATATTACATACAATGTGTCATGTGACATGCAAAACTAAATTATATACAAAGAGGACAAAAGTAAAGGATATTAAATGATCTCAAGTATACCTACAAATGAGGCATAATGATGCAATATGTACATACAGCCAGCCTAAATAGCATGTTAGCATTGATTAGCTCGCAGTCATGCACTGACTAAAAATGACCGATTAGCACTCCAACAAGTCAACAACATCAACAAAGTGCACCTTTTGTGCATTCACGCACAACATATAACTTTTGGTGGACAAAATGAGACAAAGGAGTGGAAGATTTTACATGTAAACAAACTGTTGCGTCGCAGTCCACACTACGGTGAGTTCAAGAACCGGCGAAATTAGTAGGACAAAACGATGTTCACCAAATACTCTCACCAGTGAAGCATACACACAAACATAATAAACAGTGGGCTTTCTAACAATTGGGAAGGTTTGTGTCACGTTTGTCCTCAAACAAAAAAACATACTAAAACCAAAAAAATATTTTTCCCCGTCTTTTTCCATTTTCAATCCTTTTTTTTTAAATGCCCCAGGGAGCCACGAGGGGGGCACAAAAAAGAGCCGCTTGTTGCTGACCCCCGTCCTAACAAAAGGCTTGTGACACTTTTAATGCATGATTTATACGTCCGCTTCAACGTATAATTTTTCCACCAAGGCTCATGTTTGAATCACGGTTCGTCACTCCACCACACCTGGATCTTAGATGGATCAGTCATAATTTAAAGAGGGAAAATAACACGCCAAATAACAAGGTAGGCTACAGATAAGATTTATATGTCGTTATTACTGTGTCGGAGTTCTGACTTTTATTCACGCTCCCTAACTGAGGACTGACCTCCGGGGGGTTTCTCTCCATGATATGTCTGCTTTCCCAGCTCATCACTCGATGCTGTCATGGAGCACAGCAGATGTGACCTTGTGTCTGCCATCACAAAGCCATGGAATTGAACTACCTGCCTTATTTTTGCTCCTGGGTAACCCAAGCATCAGAGGAGGTTTTGCGTTTCAGTCACAAAGCCCACTTAACTTTGAAGAACCTTGCTTTTTGGGGAAAAAAATGCCTCATTTTCTTGGTACAATCCAACTCTCCGAAGGAGTACTTTGTGTGTACAGCAGTGTACTTATGGATCTTGCGCACAGGTGTCAAACTCAAAGCCCGGGGGCCAGGTCTGGCCCATCACATTATTTTATGTGGCCCTTTTGATTTTAGACAGTAAAAAAAATACAGGTACTCCATGCAGTCGCCTATTTTTTTCAAACTTAAAGGCCTACTGAAATTATTATTTTTTATTCAAACGGGGATAGCAGATCCATTATATGTGTCATACTTGATCATTTCGCGATATTGCCATATTTTTGCTGAAAGGATTTAGTAGAGAACATTGATGATAAAGTTCGCAACTTTTGGTCGCAGATAAAAAAAAAAGCCTTGCCTGTACTGGAAGTAGCGTGACGTCGCAGGTTGAAGGGCTCCTCACATTTCCCCATTGTTTACACCAGCAGCGAGAGCGATTCGGACCAAGAAAGCGACGATTACCCCATTAATTCGAGCCAGGATGAAAGATTCGTGGATGAGGAACATGAGAGTGAAGGACTAGAGTGCAGTGCAGGACGTATCTTTTTTCGCTCTGACCGTAACTTAGGTAAAAGGGCTCATTGGATTCTACACTTTCTCCTTTTTCTATTGTGGATCACAGATTTGTATTGTAAACCACCTCGGATACTATATCCTCTTGAAAATGAGAGTCGAGAACACGAAATGGACATTCACAGTGACTTTTATCTCCACGACAATACATCGGTGAAGCACTTTAGCTACGGAGCTAACGTGATAGCATCGTGCTTAAATGCAGATAGAAACAAAAGAAATAAGCCCCTGACTGGAAGGATAGACAGAAGATCAACAATACTACTATCAGGAGACACCGAACCAAACACTGGACCTGTAACTACACGGTTAATGCTGTGCCGCCTGTCGAAGCCTAGCAATGCTGTTGCTAACGACGCCATTGAAGCTAACTTAGCTACGGGACCTCGTCAGAGCTATGCTAAAAACATTAGCGCTCCACCTACGCCAGCCCTCATCTGCTCATCAACACCCGTGCTCACCTGTGTTCCAGCGAACGACGGCGCGACGAAGGACTTCACCCGATCATCGATGCGGTCGGCGGATAGCGTCGGATAGCGCGTCTGCTATCCAACTCAAAGTCCTCCTGGTTGTGTTGCTGCAGCCAGCCGCTAATACACCGATCCCACCTACAGCTTTCTTCTTTGCAGTCTCCATTGTTCATTAAACAAATTGCAAAAGATTCACCAACACAGATGTCCAGAATACTGTGGAATTTTGCGATGAAAACAGAGCTGTTTGTATTGTGATACAATGTGTCCGAATACTTCCGCTTCAACCATCAACCATCGACGTCACGCGCAAACGTCATCATACATAGACGTTTTCGACCGGAAGTTTCCCGGGAAATTTAAAATTGCACTTTATAAGTTAACCCGGCCGTATTGGCATGTGTTGCAATGTTAAGATTTGATCATTGATATATAAACTATCAGACTGCGTGGTTGGTAGTAGTGGGTTTCAGTAGGCCTTTAAATATTAACTTATAATTCAACAAATATATAATCATACATTCAAACCATGTTTTTTATTTTGTTAAAATAGGAATAAATATTTTGTATCTTTTTGACTTATGATTTTAAAGCAAGTTATCCATCAAGTTATACACTGTAAAAATGACAATACATTCTACAATAAAAATGTCAAATGTAATGTGTTTTTACAGCATATTACCAGAACAGCCCGTATCACCCCCATTTTATCCAGTCTTCATTGACTTCTAGTTAAATTCCGCATTGAGTTTAAGATTTTAGTCCTGACATTCCATGCGTTGCATGGTGGGGCCCCTCAGTACATCACTGACTTGCTATGCCCCTACTCTTCAGGGCCCAGCCTCCGGTCTTCAGGCCAGGGTCTTCTAAAGATCTTAAAAACTTGATTTAAAACCTTGGCATTCCAGGCTATAGCTCCCAGACTCTGAAACAGTTTGCACCAGTCCCTCCATGATCTTGACTGTGTTGAAACTTTTAAGAAACATTTGAAAACTTCTCTTTTTAGTAAAGCTTTTAGTTAATGCACCTTTTAACTATCATTTTTAATCCACTGTGTATCCTTTTTATGATGTTGCCTCTGTTGTTTTAATTTAATTGTTGTTTTACTTCACCTATGTTTTGTACAGCGCTTTGTGATTTTATCTGTGAAAAGCGCTTTATAAATACAATGTACTTACTTAGTACTTACTAAATGGAAGAAAAAAACAGTTCTGCTGTTTTTTGAGGACAACATTTTGTCAGTTTTTTTTACTGTAAAAATGTTGGTACCCGTTTTTGCCATTTACAGTAATACACTGCAAAATCTACAGTTGTAGTTTTTAGCAGGGCTGGGAATCTTTGGGCACCACATGATTCAATTCGATTGTTGTGAAAAACGATTCAATTCAAAACCAATTCTCGATTCAAAACGATTTTCAATTCAAAATCAATACTTTTTTTTTATAACATTGGGTGTCAGTTCTATGATAAACTACATTCCTCCATAAAATAGATAAACAGTTCTGATTCATTTCTATATTACTTAAAAGAAAACCGGTTTTGTTTAATAAAGTTCTACCCAAACATTTGATCAAGTCAAACACAAATAAGGCAACAAGAGAAGTATCCAACACTTCTCTTTTCTAAAGTAAATTTGTACAGCAATATGATTTGCGTGAGTGGCTGGACAGGACAGATTTAAAAATAATAATAATAAAAAAATAATATATATAAATATACACACACGTTAGGTCAGGAAAAAACACAGAGGCTATTTCGTCCCTACAAGCCTGTTTCGCAGGTTTCTATGCTCTTCAGGGGATTTTATTTTATTTTGTCACATAAAATCCCCCGAAGAGAAGTATCCAACACTTCTCTTTTCTAAAGTAAATTTGTACAGCAATATGATTTGCGTGAGTGGCTGGACAGGACAGATTTAAAAATAATAATAATAAAAAAATAATATATATAAATATACACACACGTTAGGTCAGGAAAAAACACAGAGGCTATTTCGTCCCTACAAGCCTGTTTCGCAGGTTTCTATGCTCTTCAGGGGATTTTATTTTATTTTGTCACATAAAATCCCCCGAAGAGCAGAGAAACATGTGAAACAGGCTTGTAGGGATGAAATAGCCTCTGTGTTTTTTTCTTGACCTAACGTATATGCCGCTCTACCCTGGTATTGAGCACTGTATAACGGATAAACCACAGAAACCTTGTGTGTGTATATATATATATATATATATATATATATATATATATATATATATATATATATATATATATATATAACATTTTTTAATTTTTTTCACAGTATTTTTTGAATACATTTTTGAATATTTTTTTTATCATTAAGAAGAATCGCGATTAATTAAAACAATTTTTTTTTTTTTTTTACGCTCCTAGTTTTTACTGTAAAACAACAGAATTTTACCGTAAAAAAGCTGTTTTCTATATACAGTAAAAATAAAAGTAAATTTGAGCTGCCAGTATTTTATTGTAACATCTACATAATTGTTATTACAGTGTAGGTTAACAATCTAATGATCAAATGCATATGAACTTGTTTAATAATATCATTTACTGTTACAGGCGTCCCTCTAAGGTCAAACGTGACTGCAATGTGGCCCTCAATGAAATCGAGTTGGACACCCCAGGTCTAGACCATTCAGAGAAAGATTATACCATCCCATTAAAACTAAATGTTAAAACATAACATCTATTTACTGCAGTATTCTGTGAGTAATTACAGTTTACGACCAACTGGAACGTTTTTGTTGTTCTCGAGCTCGTCAATAATATTGACCGTGCATTAATGTTAAGTACTAGAAGCTATTGTTTCCTTTTAACGTCTCTCAGCTTGCTCAAGTATTGTTCTTGGGGGTGATGACGTGCACATGCGGGAAGTTGTCCATATTCCTCCTACTCTGTTCAGCGGTCCTTGAACGCCCCGTAAAAACACCTCTTGTCTATTTTCCTCTGAGTATATACATTGATCACATTTTTCTAAGGGAGCACAGCTTGTAGGTTCAATGTGCACAATTGAATATCTTAGTTGTTCAGACAGTTACGTTGTTTTACAATGCGGAAAGACGTCATCTCTTGTTTTCATGTTAGCACTTAAGCTAGCGAGCTAGCGCCAGTCAGTTTATCAAAGTGCAGTGATCAATCGCAGTTTTTCCATAATTTTCATCTTAAACGGTAATATTAACCGTTGTTTTAGTGCTGTTATCATTACTGTTTATCGTTGCATCACTCGTTATTAACATGCAATTTTTTTTAAACGATAGTATTAAAAACAATACTATCAGCCAAATTTATACAATTCATATCGTCTATATCAGTGTTTCTTAACCAGTGTTCTGAAAATTACTTTTAAAAAGTACTTAATTATAGTTACTTTACCAAAAAAGTAATTGCATTACAAACGGAATTACTCTGTAATAAATGTAATTAACTTCTCCATCCATCCATTTTCTACCGCTTGTCCCTTTTTGGGGTTGCGGGGGGTGCTGGAGCCTATCTCAGCTGCATTTCTATGAAGAGTAATTAATATGTTACTTAAAAAAATAACTTCAAACATCTGGCATATGCAGTTGAGAGACGTTTAATATGACAGCACAGTATGCGTGTGTGTGCTTTTTAAAAGGCGGGGCCTGTTGCTTAGTGACGTATGACATCATCGAGGGTTTCAGCAAAGCTGTGCTTGTTAGCTTTAGCAGTTAGCAGCGCCAGCTCTTTTGAATCTTTTCACAGGATTGTGTTACCTCTGGTTAACAAACAGATTGAATGTGCTTCAATGGCCGTCATATCTTCTTGTCAACAAACGGTGTATTGTTTGGATGGCAAGTTTGTCTCTTCAATTATTGCTTTGTTGTTCATAATTCCCATCGTGTACGTGTGCTTATGTTGTTGTCTGCTTTGTCACAGTGTGACGTTGCATCTTC